>NC_135325.1:13938806-14249261 GCF_048772815.1 Callospermophilus lateralis
ATTTACTCACAATACGTTTGATGCTGTGGTTCTAAAATGCCATGTAGATAGAAGAATGAAGCTGGGCGCGATGGTGTATGCCTGTAACCCCAGCAACTTGGGAGGCTGAGACAGCAAGTTCAAAGTCAGTCTCAGCAAAAGCAAGGAACTAAGCAACTCAGTGAGACCCTTTCCCTAAGTAAAATACAAAATAGGGCTGGGGATGTGGTTTAGTAGTCGAGTGCCCCTGAATTCAATCCCTTGTACCCCCCCACAAAATGATGTTTTGGTGTATAAATTCTAAATGTAGGACTATATATTATCAAGCAAAAAATGCATGCTTTGAACAAGGTATGACATGTACTGTTATAAATAAAAAATGAAAAATATTACCTGGAATATTAAATTTTATTGTATGTTGACATGAATGTAATTCAATTCTTAAAATAGTCAACAATTAATCTATTATTCACCATTGTTTTTAGAATAGGGGCATGAAAAATGAATGAGAAATTTCTAATTTAACAGTAAGGTTTACCTATAAGTATTACCTCCAAATTAATTATTTTAAAGCTTTCTAGTCTTCTCCTTTGCAATTAACCATTCTGTTCCCTAATCCACAAAGTGCACAAATTTTGAAATTATTTTCCCTTTTAAAACGACAAAATATCTCTTTTTTAAAAAAATTAGTTTTAGTTGGCTACAATATGTTTATTTTATTTATTTATTTTTATGAGGTGCTGAGGATCAAACCCAGTGCTTCGCATGTGCTAGGTGAGTGCTCTACCACTGAGCCACAACTCCAGTCCCACAAAATATTTTTGAAAGAAAGATGGCCTTAGCATTTTGATTAGCATTCATAAAACATTAGTAATCCATTTTCTTTTCCATATTACTTGGTTAAGAGAAATCCTGAGGCATTACTGAGGTACTTATTAAAGTTTGTATTAATAACATAATGGCCACTTGATTTAAGATTGTAAAAGAGAGACCTATCCCATTTATCATTTTCAGTTCCAAATTTCTGTACATAATTGTGAGAGAAAAGTGTTTCTCAGAGTTCAAAATAAAAATGCTAAGGTGCTTTAAGCGACTGTTTTTAGGTGGAAATATCTTTTTAAACAAAAAAAAATTAAATCCCACAAAAACTAAAACAAAGGAAATACCTTATAAACAAGTAAAAAGCAGTGAGTTTATTTTTATACCATCAGTAATGAATATTTTCCCTTAGTTAATTTAATAAATAGGTTCTCTGTTTCATAAATGGCTTTGGGAATATTAATTTAACCATTAGTGCTTACTCTTTTAAATTCACTGTATCCCTGGAAGGAATGACTGATGAGTTAAAGACTGGAGGATGAGGAAGGATATTCATTCTCCTTCCTACTAAATTCCACATCAAACTCATAGATAACCAATAGATCAACCTGAAGGAAGAGAAGCTGATGCGCCCTGATGACCAGCAATCAATTTTGATTCCAGTAGTTTTGGAAGGTCTATGGAATTAAATTATTGCTTGTAGTTAGGATGCAAGTAAAGTAATTGGGCGAATTCTTCTTTAGATGTGAACTATCTACCCAAACTAGCTAAAACATTATGTTTATTTATTTGATAAAACTGAAAGTAACAGTTGGTTAAATATAGTAGACAAGATAATGATTCCCCAAAATACCCAGTTCCTACTAACTAAAAACTGTTAATATGTTGGATTACCTGGAAAAGGAAATTGAAGTTACTAAGCAGCTGACCTTAAAAAAGGGTGGTTATTTTGGATTTTCCATGTGAGCCTGATATACTCATAAAAGTCTATAAAAGAGGAAGAAGGAGGTAGGAGAGGAGTCAGAATCAGAAAAGGAGATATGATAACAGAAGCAGTATCACAGTGATACAAACTGTTTAAGGCTTGATTGCCCAGTACCTCCTTTGAAGATGAAAGGAGGGTATGAGCCAGGGAATTTGAGCAGTTTCTAGAAAGTGGGAAAAGCAAGAAAACGGATTCTCCCCTAGAGCCTCCAGAAGGGAATACAGACCTACAAATACTTTGATTTTAACCCAATACGACTCCTTTTGAACTGTGGATCTCCAGAATTATTAGATAATAAACTTTGACTATTTTAATCCCAAGTTTTTGGTAGATTATTATAGCACAATCAGAAACTAATACATTAAAATCGAGGATAAAATAATTTGCATGTTAAATAGTCTACGGTAATATAAAATATATAAATTACACTAATTCTCCAAACTACTTATGTAGGGCCAAAATTTTTAGCAATGTATTTGCTGATAATTGCTTTGCAATACCTATTTTGTAATAAACACTAATCATAATGCTCTGGTTACAGTATCTAGTTTCTGATAAAAGCAGTTGTTCAGTAAATTTCAAATGAATGAATGGATGGATGAATAAATAAACCAAAGGTTTCTCTGGAGCAAACTTTTGAATTGTTACTTGGAATGTGATGTATTACAAGTTATCCAAAATAATTTTATCTTCGAAATCATTTATCTCAACTGGAATTTCTAATTTGGGATAAAAAATGGACAGAGTCAAGTAGTACAGGGCCAGTGTTGTCTAAGCAGCCTAGAATATCTACTTTCATGATATTATGTAAGCAATAACAAGAATGTATAGATTTTTGTGGAAGCTAGAAAGCAGAAAAAATATTTGGGAGTTAGGTAGTGGTCTGAGTTTCATGAGGGCCATAATAAAAGTTAGAGATCAATAAAGTGCAAATGAAAGAATATTTAGGTAGGGTTCTCCTCCTTTTGGCCTGTCTAATAGCTCTTGCTCCTGATTTAGCTTCCTCAAACGTAGGTAACAAACCAATATTTGTTCACTTTAGGATTGCTTTGAGTGAGGAAAATTTTCTAAATCCAGTTTAAATACAGAAACCTAATTGAAGTATATCTTCAACACTACTACCTTCTCTGTGTTGTCAATTTTTAAATTTACTTGATTCATTGGTTTATTAAAAATTATTTCACCTTTCATTCATATAACTCAATTTTCATTTTTTGAAAAAAATTGATTTGTCATTCAAAGAAGTTAAAAGGTAAACAGCAATTACAATATGAGATTTTCTGGGTTTGAGTGCCAGAAGTTAACCCGAGTGAACACTTACGGATTTTATCACTGTAATAAAACATCTATGAAATTTGTTTAAATCTATATTCTATTGAAATTGATTCAAATTTATCGCTACAGTCACCCTTAGCTTATTTGCCTGTGGTATATTTTTAAAATATGTAATAATAGCTTAATGATTGTCTTTGTGAGTGGATTTTATACATTTATAATAAATATCATAAAAACTGTTCTCTAATCTCCTCCTCAAATTTATTTGTTATGCTTTAGATATGAGGCATCCACCTAAAGTCTTGTGTTAATGCAAGAATTGAATGATTAAATTATGAGAGTTTTAACTTAACTAGTGAATTAATCCATTTTATGGATTAATAATTTGAATGGGCTAACTGGGTGGTAACTATAGGCAGGTGGGGCATGGCCAGAGGAAACAGGTCACTGGGGCATTCCTTTGGGATTTATATTTTGTCCCTGGTGCTCCACCTCTCCCTCCCTCTCCTTGGCTCCCCCATCTCTGCTTCTTGGCTAACATGAAGTGAGCAGCTTTCCTCCACAATGCCCTTCTGTCATGATTCTCTGCTTGTCCTCATGCCCAGAGCAATAGAGCTGGCTGACCATCAATTAAACCTCTGAAACTGTGAGTACAAATAGCATTTTTTTCTCCCCTAAGTTGTTTTTGTCAAGTACTTTGATCACAGTGATGTAAAACAGACTAACACTATATTCAAGCTTGTTTTTTTTTTCTGAGAAAGTGATGCTTCTTATATTTTAATGTTTTTCATTGTTATACCAATAACCATTTTTGAACTGAGATATCAGGACAGAGATTTTATTACTATGAACTTTATTGGAAATAAGCCTGTTCCCATATAAGCCTCTCTAAGAAAAAGTAGTCTTAGTGAAAGGGGAAACATTTCCTGGTCTAGATAAAACCCAGATATCTGGTTATCGAACACAGCTTATTCATAAATGTTATTTCAGTTGCTCACTGATCCACTGCTCTACAAAGTTTCAGTCAGCTTGTGTGTGTGTGTGTGATTTATAATTCAGTGTTTAATTTCATAAGATCATTGTCTTAAAATGACAATGTCTCATAGATCTAAAATAAGTGAAATAATAAAATTATTTTATCAAAGTTAAAAATATGATGAATTCCAAAGCACTTTTGAAAATTATGAAATAAACATTTATTAAACATATAATTTCAGTTATTGCCACAATTGTTTATACAATAACAAATTGAAAATAAAATGTATGTATTTGGTGTGAGATTCCAACATGACTTTAAAAATGTATTTTGAAAGTGATATGGTGGCATTCATTACTGATGATGTTTTTAACTGAGTCATTTTTCATATGAGCTGCTTAAAAGAGAAAATAGATATTTAGTCAATGAGACTTGGCCTGTGATTTGATTTTTAACTGTCACTGTTATTTAGGTAATACTAAATCTATGTAAAATTACAGCATTCACAGGTGAAAAAATTGGGGACAAAATTAAGCTGTAGAGTCAATGAGTGTAAATTCATGTCACTAATGTTGTCATATTCTTTTTAAAAATAAGTGGATAGTAGGGACTAATTACTTAGGATTTTTCTGAGTCAGAGGAATCCAGAAAGCATGTTTATTCTATTTATAAAACTGTTTTCAAGAAAAGAAATAAGTTCTTTATTTTTAGAAAGGTGAGGATTAATGAAAGTTTATAAAATAACTGATGACTTTTGTGAGTTAAAATTCATTAGCAAATTATGAAACTCTAAATGCATTTTATTTGGAATTTTCCAGAGTAATCTGGTAACCATTTTAAGATTTTTGAACCAATAATAAACCATGGTATAAATTTTAAAGAATCTTTACTGCTTAAAATTACTATTACCTATATATGACATATATATATACATGCTTTTCTAGTCCAAAGAGTATATTTATAGTTATTATTGTAGTAAATGCTCAGGTTACTATATAATCACAGGAGAAAAGAACCCAAATCTGTCACATCTATTTATTAACAGGGTTAATTAGGTTAATCCTAATGCTGTAAGGGTGTCCCTCTCTCCTTCTCCATTGATCCTGTGCATTACTCTCAAAGTTGTGCGCTCAAAGAAAGATGATTATCTTATATTTCCATATAAATACTTCCAAATAAGTTTGCAACAGAGTAAGTGACAAAAGAAGGCCTTTTATTAAGTGATGTTGTCAACTTAAAAGGAGGGTTCAAAACAAGATTTGATAATAAGCCAGACTGAAAAACATTTTTCCTATTTATAAAGGAAGTTTCTCCACCTTCCCATAGAAAATAAAAATTCATACATAATTTCATTAAGTAATAGAGAATTATTCTCTAGAAAGCATTTACCAGTTTAGATTCCCAACAGAGAGCTATTTCACCTTGTCTTCATAAAGCTTTTAATATTGCTAATTTATAGAGTTTTATTAATCTGAGAGCTGAGTAGCATCTCTTTTTAAATTGTCATTTTTATTGAGTGATAACAGTGATGAGCTAGCATGGTGGAACATGTCTATAATCCCAGTAACTCAGGAGGCAAAGTCAGGAGGATTCCAAATTCAAAACCAGCCTCAGCAACTTAGCGATTTAACAAGACCCTGTCTCAAATTTTAATAAATAAATAAATAAAGATTTAGGATGTTAGCTTGATGGTAGAACACCCTTTAGTTCAATCCCCAGTACTGATAAGGAAACAAAATCAAAAAACAATACTTAAGGGGCTGGGGATGTGGCTCAAGCGGTAGCGTGCTCGCCTGGCATGCGTGCGGCCCAGGTTTGATCCTCAGCACCACATACAAAGAAAGATGTTGTGTCCGCCAAAAACTAAAAAATAAATATTAAAAAATTCTCTCTCTCTCTCTCTCACTCTCTCTTTAAAAAAAAACAATACTTAATATATTTTCAAATATGAATTGCCTATCCTTTCTCAATTTTCTGTTGATACTCAGAAATTCCTTGAATATTCTGGATCTTATTGCCTTCATTTCATAAAAGCAGTGAAGAGCTTCATAACTGGTATCTATGTGATGCTATGCTTGGAAAATAATTTCTATCTAGTTAAATAAAATTAACCTAATCATTCATAGTTTGTCTTATTTCAGAAATCCTTCTGCATTTCTACAGACAAAAAGATATTCTCTGGCCAGCCCGGTGGTCCATGCCTGTAATCCCAGTGGCTTGGGAGTCTGAGGCAGGAGAATCATGAGTTCAAAGCCAGCTTCAGCAATGGTGAAGTGCTTAGCAACTCAGTGAGGCCATGTCTCTAAATAAAATACAAACAAAATATGGCTGGGTATGTGGCTCAATGGTCAAGCATCCCTGGGTTCAATCCCCGGTACCCTCCACCAAAAAATATTCTGTGTTTCTTCTATTAGTTCCAGAGGTTTACCTTTCACATTTTGGTCTCATAACCATCTAGATTTCTTTGTCTATACATTTATTTTATTTTCAACACTTCAGGATGCAATCAGCAAATGTACCCAGAAATACTCAATAATAGGACTGTTTCTTTACCTTCTGCTATTAAGAATTTCTGTGCGGGGCTGGGGATGTGGCTCAAGGGGTAGCGCGCTCGCCTGGCATGCGTGCGTCCAGGTTCAATCCTCAGCACCACATACAAACAAAGATGTTGTATCTGCTGAAAACGAAATAAATAAATAAATAAAATATTTTTAAAAAATTCTCTCTCTCTCTCTCTCTCTTAAAAAAAAAAGAAAAATTTCTGTGCGAATATTTGGAACCCTTTTTTTAAAAAAAATCCAATCAGTGCTCTGTTTTTAGAAATTCTAGGAAAATATATTACTTTTATTTCAAATACTGTTATATTTGATTGTTCTGGCCATTTTATTTAATTCTTTCCATTTGCATCAGTTTCCTCCCCCCAGCCCTTTGCCTTTATTTTTACAATTTTCCAAAATCATTTATGTACCTTTTCTAATGTTGTTTTCTCTGGCCCTTCACCTTTGTTTCTGTGGCAAATTCAAAATTGAGCTTGGGTACAGAGAAAACTAATTTGCTATCTTTCTAGAGGCAAAAAGATGTAATTACATACCCCAGATCCCTCTTTATAACTTAAGCACTCATTCACTCCATGGCTGGGAGTGTTAGTTTGCTGGCAATTCATATTTGAGCTCCTCTATACCTTGGAATTGTCAGAGGCCAAATGGAGCTGCTATGCCCAAGGTCATGACCTGACCTACTAGCACATTTTAAAAATTATTATTATGAGCTTTATGTATTAAGAATATTAAGACTTAATGTTCTGTGGTAGTTGCATATTTACACACTAGCCACCTGAATTTAAGATAATTTTGTACAGATTAAAATATTTAATATATTTAAAATTATTAAATATTATATATTAAATATTATATTAATATTAAATATTATATCCAAAAGAATAAATATCTATGTGTGTGAATCTGCAAGTTATGGATCACAATAATATAATGAATTCTTACTAAGTCAGAATCCCAATCCAAAATGTGAACCTATTTGGAAAATATACTTAAAAACAAAATTTCCTGCCATCCAAAAAAATCTAACAAAAGCAGAACAGAAAGAAAACAGTTTTAATATTGAACATGCATTAAACCAAAATGTGATGTGCATCACAGGCAATCTTCTGGAGTTTACAGAGACACAAATATTATCCTTTTAGTTAGTCAAGCAGATACAACTTATCACATCTAAGTTCTCAAGAGAAGAAACATAACCAGTCCTCAACTAAAAGGACTTGACTGAAACATTTGTCACATGCAGTTCATCTTAATTTTACTTGTTAGTTGGTATAACTTTTCATGCTAGCTAATTGGATTTATCCAAATGAAAAATCAACTCCTCATATGTTGAGACAGGATGTAGCTTTGGAACTAGGCTCCATCTAAATTTAGGACCCTATTCTCCACAGAAAATGGGACAAAGGGACACCATCATTGATGATTACCTTGTAAAGACATAACTCCCAATACCTTGAGAAAAATATTCTTGGGCTATAAAGCTTAAGAGGCTTCTTTAGGTTTTTAAAAGGTTTACATACATCTCAAAGAAGCAGAGATGAATTCACATATGCAAGTTTTCTATGGAAGAGGCTCTTTCTCTTTGTTAATATTTATCTTTTTCAATTTTTATTTTCCCTTAAAAATGTAACCAATAAATTTATCCATGTGACACTAGTACATGCACACACAGAGAAGTAACAATTACACTGAATTTTGTGTTTAATGATCTTTTACATCTTCCACATTTTATGTATGCCCATATATAATATTTTTATGTGCATGCATGTTTAAACTATACAGAGTTCTGGAACTTGCTTTATCATCCTTTAACATTATGTTTTAAGATCCATTCATACAGCTCTGTAGAGATAGAGGTCATTGACTTTCACTGCTATATATTTCATACTGTGATGACATCATAAAATGTATTTTTATGTCTCTTAAACATCTGTATTTTTTCAGGTTTCTATTTTCATTGTGTTTCTATGAACATTCTTTCATATATCTTCTGCTGAACACAAGTCAGACCTCCTCTCTGTTATATAACTAGGACTAATTTCTGTTTGATACTTTATAAGTTGCTCTACAACTTTAAAAGATGAATTCTCAATTTATATTTTATAAAGTAGTATTCCAATGATATATAATACTTACCAACAATATATTATTGGTTCACATCCTGTCCAACAATTGGTGTAACCAGACTTATTTTTTGCTAATATAGCAGGTGTCAAATAGTATCTAGTAAATTTGATACTTCTAACAAACCATTTTAGATTCTCTCAGTGTAACCACAGTTGCTGTACAGCAAGTGTTGCGTTCTTCTATTTTGCATTTTTAAACAGGCACTTTGCCTCATACCCTTGCTACAGTTTGAGAATTTGAGTTAATGTCAAACTATGTGATGCTATTGGTTCACTTTTCCTGTAGCAATCCATATACCCCAATGGGATGAACTTTGACTAGAGGATATGAGAACTGATGGGCACAAATTTCCACTCCCCACCACTCATCACCCAGGTGGACTGACCTAAAATGGTGTAATCAGTTATATTTAGTTACAACTTGCTCATAAATACACCCTCATGTTGACTCTCCCTCATGCCATATTTCATTCTTCCTTTCCACTCTTCCTCCTGAGGATTACATTCTGTAAATAAGAAAGTAGTGTTTGGGGGGGGGGGACCCAGATTAAGGCATGATCATAATTTTGCTGATTACATAGTATGTACTAACCATAATCATTACATGCCTTTTCATGTGTTTTCTTTATTTTTTTGAAGGAGAGGGGATGTGCATTGCTTTCTCATGGATTTATATAGTTTCTTTATACATTAAGTTTACTCCTTCATAAGTTCCATATGTTCATTATTGCTTGTGTTGTCTCTTCATCATTGTTTTTTTCTCATTAACAAAAGTTCTTAATTTTGATTTAGTTGAATTGATCAAATTTATTTGTTTGTCCTAATATATTATTTTCCATCCCAAGGGCAGAAATTACATATTTTAAATATTTTCAAGGTTTGCTTTCCATATTTATATCTCAATTCACTTTTTCTTTGTTTTTTTTCCTGTGAATCTTACAATTATTATATTATAAAGAATGTGATATTTTAAATTAAATTTGGGTTTTTTATTTATGTTGATCTTATTATTTACAATATGTGTTTGTATAAATTCTGGGTTTTCTAAGTTAATAAGTTATTTTGCATAATGACAGTTTTATCCCCTTTCTGATATATACACAGCCCCCACCAACATATATACACACATACACACGCACACACACACTCTCTCTCTCTCTTTCTCTCTCTGTCGCTCACTCCCTCGCTTGTGCACACTCCTTAATGTTTTTTTTTTCTGTTATACTAGTTAAGAGCTCTAGGATACAAATAATTTAAAATGTCTTTTTGTTTATTTATAACTTTAGAAAAATGCTTATGATGAGCTTTCTTTATGAGAGATGTCTGTTCAAGGTTTTTGGTTGATTCTGTGTATCAGGTTAAGAGGTTCACTTACTAATCTACTGGAATCAAAGTCATGCTGAATTTATCACATTAGTTTTCTGCAACTATGAAGTAAAATATTGCTTTTCTCCTTTAGCATGCTATTGTGGAGAATTATTATTACATATATTTTAATATTAACTAGCCTTTCAATCATGAAATAAACTAATTTTGGTCATATCGTATAATGAATATTTTATCCTCTAAATGATACATATATTTTAACGTTAACTATCCTTTCAATCATGAAATAAACTAATTTTGGGCATATCGTATAACAAATATTTTATCCTCTAAATGATACAGTTTGTTAATATTTTCATTTGGGATTATTTTTGAATCTATACTCATGAAAGAGCTCCCCAAAGTAAATTTTGAGGAGGTTTAAAGAAAAAATAATCTATGTAGAATCAATTACATTATATTACACAAGTGTCAAAATAAAAAAAAAATAGACAAATGGGATTCTATCAAGCATCATAGCAAAGGAAATATAATCAACAAAACAAAAAAAGCAACTTATGGAATGGGAAAAAATATTTACAAATCACACAACCTTATAAAGAGTTACTATCCAAAATATAAAAGGAAATGAAACAACTAAATAGGCAACACCACACCAAATAACCAAATTAATAATGGGCAAAAATTTAATACAGTTTCTCAAAGGAAATATAAAAAAATCCAATTATAAAAGGTGCTTAACATCACTAATCATAAGGAAAGAGCAATTGAAACTGCAATGACACATCACCTCACACTTGTGAAGTGAAGAAAAGTCAGAAGATAACAAATGTTGGTGCGGCTGCATAGAAAATGGAGCCCTTACTTGGCACATACCTATAATCCTAGAAATTTGGGAGGGTGAGGCAGGAGGATCAAAAGTTCAAGATCAGCATGGGTCACTTAGTGAGACCCTGTCTCAAAAAGTAAAAAGAGCTGGGGATGTGGCTCAGTGTTAGAGAGCCCATGGGTTTAATCCCCAGTACTGCATAAAACAAAATGAAACAAAAATCAATGGAGCATTTCTTACTCAGCATCCTTCTATGCAATTCTTGGCTCTACTAAATTCAGACAGACTTTCTCTTCTGTCTCTGTTTCTGTAACAATTTTGTCAAACATAACATCCTTTCTCTCCCTTTGTCTGACCCCTCCCCTGACCTGCCCTGGCCCCCCAGGAGCAGGTTTGGATCTTATTAACTCTTTTCTACTCTCCATTCCAGTAACCAGAAGTCTTTGAGTCTCTCCAAGTTTTTGATTGTGCAATACTGAACTCTGCATTCCCTTAGTCAACCACCTCACTGAGTAGTTGTTCTCCAAAATGCAGATGGGCTAGAATGTGCAGCCTGCTTCTACTCTACTATCTTGCCTCTCTCTTGGCAGATATTTATAATGGCAAGCTTTGTTTTCCTCTTCTAGAGTCAGATCCGGATTACCTGGCAGCCTGCACCAGTTGGGATATTCTTCCTTTGGGCATCTAGATGGGTCACCAAAGAAAATAGTTCAGTTGTTTAGACATTGGGAGTCTGTGAAGCATAGGCTACTTCTGTATTATGTCTTTTAGTGTCCTTTGTTAGCATACCCAAATTAGTAATTCCAGGTCTGTATCTTTTCCCTTATAGAATTTCTCTCCCTCCCCCTCATCCTCATGACTTTATGTTTCCCCTCTCCCAAGCCTGAAATACCATTTCCTTCTCAAGATACTATTGTAATCATTCTGGGAAGTTGTGTTCAATACTTCTATAATAATCCAGTTTTTCTGACAGTCTGAAGCAATTCTGTATTCCTCCTTTATTTCCACTAAAACTGCTAATAATTTTTCTGTATTATTGCAATGCATATATTTCCTTAATATCAATATTTCTATGCTGCAAAAGTCTTAGCCCTATGTATTATTAGCTCTATCCACTTCATCATTATAATAAGACTCCCCTAAATGAAATTTCAACACCAATTATCTGTGTAAAAATACTAGCACCGGCCTCATGTTTAAGGTCTGACAGTATAATTCCAAGAGTCAGTATTAATTCTTTTATAACTTAAGAGATCCTGATTTCAGTCAATTATTTATATATATATATATATATATATATATATATATATATATATATATATATATAGTAGTTGGACACAAAACCTTTATTTTATTTATTTATTTTTTATGTGGTGCTGAGGATCAAACCCAATGCCCACCACGTGCTAGGTGAGCGCTCTTCTGCTGAGCCACAATCCAAGCCCTATAGGTAGGGGCTATAAACCAGAACAAACTGAATTAATGATTTCTCTTTAGAATATTCTTGGTTGTCTGTGTGACCTCTAATGATCCTGTGTCCTCTTCTTTAAGGAAGGAGAGAAGTCTGGGTAGTCTGTGTATATGAGAGAGAAAAGAGAGGAGGATAAAGGAGAGAAGGAGAAAAGAGAAGATATGGAAGGTGGGGATCAAGAGCAACACAATAAAAATCTGTCCTTTTCAACACAGTAACCATTATCCACATAGAGATATTGAGCCCTGAAATGTAGCTAGTGCAAATGAGGAATTAAAGTTTTAATTTAACAATTAATTTATATTTCAGTGGATATAGCCACATGTGACTACCATATTGATCAGCACAGATCTAAAGCTGATAGAAATTCTTCTATAAAATTTAATTGGGTTCTTTATTATATTTTGTTACAACATGACTTAGTTCCTTCATCTAGAACATGAATTCAAAACATGTAAAAAGGTATTTATTAAAGGTTGCTGTTGATATTTGGTTGACTGCACTCCAGAGACAGGTTGCATAAATGCAGATAAGGTAACATTCTTCAAAACAAATGAATAACACTGTTGTCTATCATAAATGACAGTGATGTTTACTAGTTGTAATAAGTTTCCTATTGTTGTAACAAAATGCCAAAATCTTTTTTGGCATTAAACAACACAGATTTACTCTTCTATAGTTTTGGAGGCCAGAAGTCTGAAATTAGTTTCACTGGGCTAATATTAAGGTGTCTAAAGACCTGCTTTCCTTCTGGAGACTGTACATAAGAATCTGTTTTTTTTTGTTTTTTTTTTTTGGTTTTTTTGTTTGTTTGTTTTAGCTACTAGAGGCTATCATAGTAGTTGATTCATGACCTCTCCCTCCATCTTCAAAACCAATGGCATAGCATCTTCTCTCCTTTCTGATCTCATCTTATCCTCATATATTTCCTCTGACTCCAATCCTTCTGTCCTTCTCATATAAAGATGTTTTGGGTTGGATTGAGGCCAGAATAACCCAGGATCATCTCCTCATCTCTAGATCCTTTTTAAAAGCATTTGTGCTACAAAAGGTAACATATCCTAGCTATTTGGTATTAGGTACTGGGCATTAGGACATTCTTTGAAGGGTGATTATTTTGCCTACCACACTGGCAAAAACAAATAATTAATTTGGAATTGATGAATTTTGAATGGTGGTTTGTCCCAGGGTTGCCCATGGTTAAAATTAATCCTACAGTGGGCATCACTCCAACATATATCTTGGTCTATAATCTTACTTAACACTTCCACCAATGCTCCCTGGGTTTCTGCACTTACAGTCTGGGCTGTCTACTAGCAGAAAAATCCAGGTCCTGAAAGTAATAACTGGGTACACTCTTCAATGATGAGAAAACTCTATCTACCAATGTAGAACAATATCTTCAGGAACAAACTATACATGCCTTGGTGATTTAGAATAGAAGGAGTAGCCTAGCAAAAGTTTCTTCCTCTGACTTCTAACTGAAATGTGCTTAAAGACTTCTGAGAAGATTCTGCCCCATATTTGTCAGGATCTCACAAGTATTTTAACTTTTATCTGATATGTGATCTAGTATTTATAATGCCTGTGGAGAAGGGAAAAAAGAGGGTGCAAGGGATGAATGACTGTATTAGATACTATTAAGCACTATATGTTAAGTGATAGAGAATTTTGAGGTGGAGAGGGTTTTCAACTTTAAGTAATACCAGATTGATAAAAACTGATAAGATATGGAGGGATATAGATACCACCTCTTAATTCTTCATTTCCAAGCTTAGTTATCTCTTTCTTCATTGATCATGTCCTGTGTCATGGTTAGATACCAAATATATTTCTAATGCCCTCTTATTTACCCTATGTTAATGTATTTTACTATACATTATAATGGACTATTACTTGTACTTAAGTATATCTTCCAAGGTAGTTTCTTTTCCTGTATACCAATAAATATAACTTTCAGCTTCCTGGTCACTTAAAGTTAGAAACCTCAAAGATTTTGAGGCCTTTGTATCTATTCATCACCCTTGCATGCCTCGTCAAACACAACCATCCCCACTGCCATTTCCCTAGTAAAGTTAAATATTCATGAAATTACTGCAACAATATCTAACTAGTTTCATTTTGCCTCTCTTGTGAGATATTCCAACAATGTTAACGTGATGCTAATCTCAGTCCCTCTACCTCCTAAAGAAGTCCTTACATCATTCCCCTTGTTTTTATGGTTAAAAATCATTAAAGGGCTTACAAGATCGTGTTTTGACTAATTCTTCCAGGTTGTGACTTTATTTTACCATGTCAGTAGAAAATATAGTGCAATGTCTGAAGCATTCAAGCATACAGAGATGGAATTCTGATTTATTCCATAAAGTCTATATAATTTAACAAGTTACTTCTCTATGATTCAGTTATATCACTTTTTAAATTAGAATGACAACAATGTCTTCACAACTGTCTCATGAGAATGCATATAAATTCCTTATTATCCCATTTCTTGTATAAAAGGAACAAACTTAACATAATAAAGGCCATATAGGACAATCCCAACACAAGCATCATATTCAATGGTGATATGGTGAGTGCTTTTTCTCTAAGATCACAAATAATACAACTACGACCATTCCAACCACTTCTATTCAACATATTACAAGGAGACTAAACCTCAAAACTGGATAAGACAATGAGGCATTCACTTTGGAAAGGAAGAAGTAAAACTCTCTGTTTTCATATAACATAATCTTATCTACAGAAATCTCTAAAGACTTGACCAAAACCTCTAAAGTACATTAAAAGTTATGAGCACTCAGGGAAGAAAGAAGATGGACACCTGATTAAAAGGGGAATGGCTCAAGAATATAAATATCAGAGATCATCATAAAAGTTCCAAGTTTCAGCAGTTATCAAGGAAATTAGTTTATTATTTCTCCCATCAAGTTGTAAAAGAGTCACATCAAAGATGTGTATTTGCTGTGTGTACTTTTGTATCCCGTAATTAACAAGAATGGTCAGGAATATCAATTTGATAATCTGATTTTAAACTCTAAAATAAAGGATTCAGTGAAAAACTTATTCAAGGGCATTATGTTTAGGAAATCTTCAATGATTATTATATAAGGAAATTATATTATATATATATTATATATAATATATAATATATATAAAATTATATTATATATTATTATATAAGGAAACTCACCATAGCATATATTCATTTAAAAATATGTATCAAGCATAATAATCACTATAAAAATCACTGTCCTGGTATCCACTTCAATAACATGTCTCAGAGATTTTTTTTTTTTTTTATCTGTGAGACGAAGTCTTGCTATGCTGCCCAGACCTTGAACTCATAGGCTCACATATTCCTCCTGCCTCATGTTACAGAGAAACTTGGGCTAGAGGTGCACACTACCACACCCAGGATTGAGCTTATTTTTCTTTTTTATAGTACTGGGGATTGAACCCAGGGCCTTGCTCATACCAGGCAATCACTCTGCCACTTGAACTTATTTTTAAGGAAAAGGTACACAATTAAACCTCAATGAATAACAATGATAATTATATAAGTTGATAAGAAATATAAAAACAATAAAACAGGATTAATATGGGAAGCAGTAAGATAAAGCAAAAAGCTCCCTAGGATTGTGATATTTCAGTAACCTTACTATTAAAACAGACATACTATGGCTATGGAGAGGGAATACTTTCAAAGGAGAGTAAACAGCAAGGACAAATAGGGAATGAAATTGGAATGTTGAATAATGGAAGAAATAGTGTTTGAGTAAGTCCTTTCAGACCACAGTGAGAGGTGGAAGATATATAGAAGATGAAGAGATAGGTAGACAATGAGATTTCTAGAACTTGAAAAGTAATTTGAAATTTGTATTAAGCTCAATGCAAACCACTGGAAACTTTGAAGCAGGGAAATAGTGATAACTGATTTGACCCATCAGAAAACTCACTTTTGGTGCAAGGGATATAACTCAGAAGTAGAATGCTTGCCTAGCAAGTGCAAGGCCCTGGGTTCAATCCCTAGTACCACACACAAAAATATTTAGTGTAAGAAAAGATAAATGGGGTATAACATGAAAGAAGGAATTGAGAGACTAAAAGGTCAATGAGATAAGAAGTGGTGATTTTTCACCACAGTGATACT
Source organism: Callospermophilus lateralis (assembly GCF_048772815.1). NCBI lineage: Eukaryota > Metazoa > Chordata > Mammalia > Rodentia > Sciuridae > Callospermophilus > Callospermophilus lateralis. The sequence continues at coordinate 13,955,304 of NC_135325.1, forward strand.
TCCCCAGCTTTTCTATTCATGAGTCTTCTCATGAGTCTTATTGAAGTTAAAACTCTAATTTAGTAGGTTTGAGATATGGCCTGAAGTTTCCTACTTTTAATAGGCAGCCAGGCAATAGAGATACCACTGGTCCATAAAACCCTACTCTTTGAAGTACCAAAGCTTTAATCTAGAGAGTATCTTTAAAGTTTAAAATCAGAATGAAGAAGGAAGGTTTTATTTACAGTTGAAGTTATAGCTGGTAGGTGACAATGAGGGCTTTGATGTGGAGACTAAAAAAAATGAATTAGTTAAGACTACTTCAATTTTTATAATAATAGAAATAATACAACCTAATTATCCAATAATAGGTCAATGATATCAGATAGACCATGATAAGTATCTGAAAAACATATTCTAAAATATTATTTTTACATGAAAAAATATTCATGATGTTTTCATTTGTAAAACAGCTTTAACATATATAAGTACACATCAAAGTTAGAATTTTAATTTTCTCCTAAATTTTTAAAAACCTCAATTATTTTATAATCAGAAATACTTGTTATTCTTTTGCTTTAATGATGTCAAACTTATATAGCAAGACAGCATCATCTGTTTTATTTGTAATGGTGGGTACATAGATTTCTATTACTTACTCTGTTATGCTTGAAATCTTTTATAACTTAAAACTATATATAATCAAACTAAAACTTAAATTGCTTTATAAAGATTTCATTTTTTTCATACAAAGTATAATGTAACCTGAACTATACAAGCATATCTTTGAGGCCACATATGTTAGCCTTTCAACTGGTTTTCATAACTCTATGGTGTGATTCACCTACTTAAAGAATTTATAATTATTGACCAAATTTCAGTACTTTCTTTGTTAGAGTCTGTAAACAAGTCTGGATGGCGCCTGGCAAAATGCCAGAGGGAGTGGTTTGTGAAGTAACACCAGGGAGCCATTATGTGTGGAGATTCCTTATTGGTTGACTGCTGTATCAAGTTTATGTTAATTAGGATAAGCTGTGTGGAATGTATAAATACCGCTCCTGTCCTACAATAAACGGCTTCCACTCCTGCTGTATCAATCCACACATGGCCCGTATGGGGAGCCCCGGGACACTCGGGGGTAAGTGATGAAAAAAAAGCTGCCTGTCCATAGATAGGACGGGAGCAAATCTGCTCATTCCTAGGCAGATAGGGCGAGAGGAAAAATGGCCATTTTGAGAAAATGGAGATTGATACATTATGTTTGTGTCTTGTTTTGTCTCAGTGTATTGTATTATCTTTGTGATGAAAATATGGAAGGGGTGTTAGGTAAATTGATAAGGGAAAGAGGCACCCCAGTGGAACCAAGAATAGTTAGGGCATGTGTTGATGGAAGCCCAGGAACTCTAGTCAGAAAGAAAAAGAAAGTTCAGAAGAAGAAGGATTATCAGGAAAAAAGTTGCAGCAAAAGGCTATTACTGAATACTTTTTGTTATCGGCGCAGCGGCTGCCGGCTGCCACGTGTGGGAGCTGGTCATGGAGCAGCAAGGACTTTTCAGCCGGCTCTTCCCCCGCCCCCCGTCCCGGGAGCGGGACACCATTGCAAGAGCCCAAATCTAGACCTGACCTGGAGGCACAGTCTTGCAGGCTCTTTCTCCCTGTGCTCCGAAGCAGTTTGAGTCCAGGACACTCCCCAGGGCCATCTGGGGCTGCCCTAGACTACAGCTGGCAAAAGAGGCTACCGGGGTCCCTGATGTTTGGTCATTTTCAATGCAAATAACTAAGCTACAATGGTTCTCCCACACCTGGAAGCTAATGAGTAAGGAGCACTATTAAGGCTTATTTCAAATGTAAAAAAAACCTTGAGATAATGTACTAAATTGTTCAGAAGGTTGTTTTCTTAGTGGAATGCTACAGGATTTTCTTTAGCCATCCGGAGTTCCTGCCTTCCTCCTAGTGCCGGTGAGGACAAGGGTGAAAGAATTTCCAGTGTTGCTGAGAACCAGAGGAGACTTCAGATCAAGCTAGCTGCCTACAGAACTTACCTGGACTGTGATTTAAGCTAGCTGCCTGCAGAACTTACCTGGACTGTGATTTACCTGGACTGTGAGCTAATCTATTGAGACACTGCTTTACCTGGACTGAGACAACAAACTGTAATCTACAACAAATTGTAACTCGGTATCTTTGCTAAAGGTGTCATTGTTGGTATAATTTTTCCAAGGGCATCTTGCATGGAGCCATCAATTGGCTTGGTATTGTGGCATTTTGTTTCCTCCCCTTCTGCTTGTAGCAGATTATTTATGGTGTTTGTGTAAAAACCACTATGGTCGTTATTTAAATTAAACAAAAGGGGGAAATGTTAAGGAGGTCTGTAAACAAGTCTGGATGGTGCCTGGCATTTTGCCAGAGGGAGTGGTTAATGTTAGAGTCTGTAAACAAGTCTGGATGGCGCCTGGCATTTTGCCAGGGGGAGTGGTTTGTGAGGTGGACCCAGCGAGCCATTAAGTGTGGAGATTTCTTATTGGTTGACTGCTGTATCTATTTTATGTTAATTAGATAAGCTGTGTGGAATGTACAAATACTGCTCCTGTTCTACAATAAATGGCTCCCTCTCCTGCTGTATCAATCTACACAAGTTGTTTGTCACCCCCCGGTTAGTTTGCTGCAGCCCGACTGCGGCATTTCTTCATAGAAAAGATACTTCTTTAATCAAAGCTTTATCTTTTAATAGCATTTTTAAAAAAGATAGCCCAACATTCAAATGCAGGTGTTTACCTTTATACCCAGTACTCTTGCTGAAAGTGTCCATGGTTCAAGGTCTGGTGGTTGAGAAGTAGTATTTGGCTAAACAAGACAGGTTCCTGATATACACAAAAAAATATTATACAAGAATGCTCACTATACCATTCATTCATTTAAAACCATGTATTGAGCACAACTGATATAAAAATGTGCATATATGATTACAAGACCAGTGTATCTCTACATCATGTACAACCAGAATAAGAAATTATACTTCATTTATGTATGATGTGTCAAAATGCATTCTACTGTCATGTATACATAACTAATTAGAACAAATAAAGTGTTCTGTACCCTCCTTCAAAAATGTGCCTCCCATGGATCTTTTTATACTTTTCAGCAAGATGAGGTCTGGCTAAGTTGCCAAGGATGGCCTTGAACTCCTGGGCTCAAGTGATCCTGATGTCTCATACTCCTGATTAGATGGAACTCCAGGTCCCAGGTAGATATGACCCTGTCAGGTGGCTTACATTAAAAGTAAGAATGTGTGGGAGTGTTTTTCATGATAGTATCTGGTGGGGGGCATCATTTGTCCCTGCATAGCCAGCATGCATGAGGAAGCACAATTATGCTAATAAGAAGAAGCCTGATTCTATTGCTATTGGCATATGACAAAGAACTGATGAATTTAAGTCTAAATCTGTGCTTTTCATATAACTAATCCATTTGCAAGCATTAGCACATATGAATACCTATGGAAGGCCAAAGAAGATTTAAGTCCTGTTTCTTGCTCTGGAGGGACTTGTGACTTACAGAAAAGGTAAGATCTGCATACAAGTACCAATTTGAAAACACATTTTAAAAATTCTAAAGAAAAAGGGAATATTTTTGATGATAAGCAACTGATTAACTTTTTTATCAGGTGGTATCACTGATTTTGCTCATACCCAAATCTTGTAAAAAATATAGGATAACTTGGATATGTCCTTTCTATTTAAAATGTCTTTATATATATATGGTTTTGGATAATAGCAGCAATTAATTTTGTCCTTCTTATGTATCTTTTCAATTGTTTATTCAACTATTTCATCTTCCAGTAAAGTAATAAAATATGAAGATTCTTACCAGCCTATACATGTAAATAAAGGGCTGAATTTTACCATATGTGCAAAGTGTAAAATATTAAATTGAACTACCCAAAGCCCTATAACAAGATTCTGGGACATTTGAATATGGTCTCTGTTAACTGCTAGTATGAACAATGTATATGTAGAGGCAACAGTCACGTAGAAGGAAAATGAGGATCAATGTTGTGGAAAAAGAATTTTACTGACAAACAACTGTTAGCCCTAAGAAGAAAATAAATAGCTGTCATTTATAGTTTCCCACTGATTCCCTGAGGTAATTATCAGGGATGCCAAGTGGGAATAAACTGTTGAAAGTAAGGAGAAGATGGTGAGATGTTATGGAATGTCCTTCCATACATGACTCTTATTTCTATTGGCCACATAAGATTCCACAATACCTGTAACATGTACACCATGGTAATTCAAATCTTCAGAAGAAGCAAATTAATTAATATTCCATAGCAGTTCTCTTCTTCTGGGTTATCAACTGAAGTAGGAGTCTGGGGAGTCTTTCCAAGAAATGTTCATTTCCTAAACTCCTTTTACTACTGTAATAGTTTCACATGTGAGAGCGAACTGTCATTCCTGAGAAAATGCTGGTGAAATAAAAGGAGTGCATAATGCTGATGCTTTCACATAGATGCCAATATTGGTTGTTGTTCATGGTTTTATTAATAAGTGCAAGATTTCCTCCAAAAATTCCTGGATCATTGCAGTCTACTGTTTGTATTTACTTACTGGGCTTATTATTTGGGAGGTTGATATATGATTAACTGCATCTTATCTTGTTTTAGCTATGGCATTCAGTAGACTGCATTTCTCACTTTGTCTTCTCAACAGTTCTGTGGATTATGGAGATGAGCTGAGGCTCTAACAGAAAATGCATCATTTATATATGTCAGTTGGATGGCACCACGCGCCTGCTCTGGACTTTTTCTCAGAGGCTGTGAGATTTATGACCATCATAAAGCCTTTTTTCCCCCATAGATCATGTTGGTAGAATACACATACCTTTTCTGGACTTTACCCTTTAAGAAACCAGTCAGAATCAAAAAGAACAAGGTACTGTTTTGGTAATTTTTCCACCAGAGGGAAAGAAAATTATCCTATTCCTGTAAAATTTTGACTATTCCAAATCCAAATTTTTCAGAGTAAACAGAAAAATCTAGATCATTTTTCTGTTTCAACAGGCTATTCTTGACAAAATATAAGAATTTTTATGAAACTATGTTTAGAGGAAAAGGTATGAACTTGCTTACCATGGCAGAATTACCTAGGTAAAACCCAAGCCCATATACAGAGCTATTTTTGCAAATGGTATTTTCATCCCTCAGGTGTATGTCTGTAGCTTCATTCATGTCACCCATGTAAATTGTTGTCTGTCATTGGTATAATTAGAAAATAACTTTCATAATGGAGCTAATTCTTGAGTCACAGGGGTTGGAGGCAATGTAGAACTTAGTAGAATTACTAAGTCAAATTCCTATTCATGAAGTACTACTTTGAAAGGGGAAAGCAGTGCTGTATTTCTTCTCTCAATTTATCCTGACTCAGCCTCTCTCTCTCTCTCTCTGGCAAAGAAAAGAGCAATAAAACTTGATTTCTACCTTTAAAAATGGCACCAATTAGGAAAACATAAAATACAAACAAAACAATACATACTATAGTAGATAATTATGTATGATCATAGAAAAACATGATCATCTGTCTATGATTGGACATAAGTTTCACAGAGAAGGTGATGCTTGAACTTGGATTTTCTAGATAGGTATTTTCTTTATAACTGGCACCTTTTCTATCAGTAAGAAAAAGGAAAATCAACAAAATAAAAGTATTAAAAATACAGATGATGGAGCACATAGAGCCAGAGAAAATATGCAAATATATTTCTCTGATATATTAACAGATGTACTTATTATATATCTGTCTAAATCAATCTAGATACACATAAACATATAATATATAAGAACAAAGAAAAAAGCCAGGGAACAAAATTTATTTTTTGAATTAAGGAATCATCCATAAACAAATACTGCATTAACATTCATTTTTATTTGTCCTTTCTTGCAACTTCCATGCAGATAAAAAAATAAATACATTTTCTTACTGATTTTCGTCTTTGTAATATAATCCACATTGATTTTAACCTTTCTCTTTGTACCAAAACTTGAAATTAGTAAAAAATAGAAAGGAGGGTTATTTATATCTATATATTCACCTCATAAACATGCACTAAAGGCTTTTTGTGTGATATGGAAATATGATTATAAAATGCTTAAATTGAATATGTTTCAGCCGTACGAAAAACAAAAATGAATAAAGGCAAAGAAAAAGTCCTCATATGAACTGCTGTCCTGGTGATTTCTCACTTTTGCCTAAATGTTTAATTCATCAAAAATTTCTGATATTGAGTCTTGTTCTCCTTTGGGAATGCCAAGGTTTTCTTTGGCATTGCTGTACTTTATTCAACAAAAGGTTATATAATCATCTAAATTATGTAAGAGGGAGTCCACATTACCTTCACAGCACATGGACATGTACCTAAATTCAAAGATTAAAAAAAATTCAATTTGGAAAAATGCTCTAGAAATGTTTGAATATATTTCAGTCATACAGAAGGAGAAATAGATAAATAGAAAAATTTAGTCCTACCTTATGTTATAATGTTTTATTTATTGAATAGGTTTAATAATATTTTTTACTCTGTTTTGAGATGGGATCTCACTATATTTTCCAGGCTGGCATGTAAGTTGTGGACTCAAGCTATTGTCTGGTTTTAAGCCTTCTCAGCTGGGACTACAAGCATGTACCACCACACTGGCTAATTTAATAATACAGACCTGGTTATTTTTTAATGAATTATTTTTAGCAAATTAACTAACCTTTTTGCACATAACCTATGTGTGGTAAAGCCAATACTGCATTTTATGAAGCATTTCTTTAGTGCTGCTTATACTTTACTTATTTAAAAAATCTTTATGTATACAGCTAATCAGATTATAAATTTTATTTTTAATTAAATTCTTAAAGATATTTTTGTAGATACTTGAAAGGCTTTTGCATATTCTTGTGTGTCCTAAATTAAACCATAAGGACCCAATTTGAGTTTTTCACTTCACAGTGTAATGGAACTGATCTAACCTCAGGAAAATTAACCTTCCATTTAAGTGTCTACCTTTGACAGGAAAGGAAGTGAGAGATGGGTGAGAATATATGTGTGCATTCACAGCTCTCATACTCTCTCATCAGAAAGTGCCAGAAAATCTGCAAAGAAAACTCTTTTGTCAAAATCAATTTTAGATGAAGCTTGATATAATGAGCAGTTTTTATGGGGCACTGAAATTTCTGGCACTTTCATTTGTTGTTGCCAACCAGTTTTATTAATCATGGAGCAGGTAGATTTCAGGACCAACTACCTGTTCATTAGAATTGATTTCCAGAACCTCACCAGACCTTACCTACGAAATCTTCTCCAGTATAGAATACATTTCCCTAAGAATGTAATGTACTAAATTTGAAAACCTAAAGGGTGAAATAGGCATTCTAATTAATAAAGATTGGTGATAGGATACACTATGCAATATCTAATACTAACTAGAACAAAATGTCACCCTCCTGTCATTCTAGCACAAAGTTTACCCTAAGTCCTTGTTACTTGCTCAGTAGTAGGAGATTAGCAATGCTGTGTCCTTAATCACAAAAGACTGGGCAGATCTACAAAAGCCTCCTAAATTCAGAGCAAGTGTCAGTCTGAAAAGCACTATTATAATCTCCCCAGTCCACATGGTTGATTTTCAATTTTGTCAAGGAAGGCTATCTTGTGGTAATTTCAGTAGTTCCTGTAGTGCTGCTACTTCTTAGATCATCAACTTTTACTTTCTGAGTTCTAACTTTCATAAATATGCCTTTCATTTTTCTGACTTTCCCTGATATCAGAAAGGGCATTTTTTGTCAAAAAAGATCTGAACAGAAGATCCCATTTCCTGAAGAATTCAGAAAGGCATTACTGTATTCAGTCCTGGATCAGCTCAAAGTAAATATTTTATAATAGATCCGGGCCGTATCTTTAATTCGTGAATGTTAATATTTCAAAATAAAAATAAAAGAGAGTTAGATATTCACTGAAGAGATTATATCTGAAATTTTAAATGTGTCTACTTGCATTCTCACAAGTTTAAAAAAATTCTTCTGAAGGACTTTAGTTTCTGATGACATGATGGATTAGATACTCTGAATAATTCTGAAGTGCTAAAAAAAATCTGAATGAAAATAATTGACTAAAACCCTGAACTAGTATGATAAAGAAAAAAAAATTCCAGAATTAAAACAAAGTAAACATGGTAAAATTGCGAGATGAATGTTGAGATAATATTTTTGCAGTCAGGATAACTACAGAAATAGAGTGACCTTGAACTTCTTTCCTGTTGCCTTATCAGGATTAGGGGTTAGGAGAAAAGTTATGACCTGCCTAAACCAGAGTCTAATAAGTGGGCCACATAATCACTATGTTGTAAAATGAGCACTAAGCTTATATCACATAAGAAGTTAGCAACCAACAGAAAGGAAATTTTTCCATTTTGACTTTGGTGCTTAAAGTATCTAAGGTAAACACTAAAGTGCTATATATAAAGAATATCAAATGCAATCTAGTAAACGGAATGATTAAATAACAGAAAAAAATTCAAACAAAAAGTAGATAGGAAAGAAAGAATGAGCAAAAACAGGACATACTAAAACAGAATTAAAAGAAGAAATAAAACAAAATGAGCTGATAATCATAAAAATATATATGGTTGAAAGTTTTCTATTAAAAATAAAGTCCTAAATTTATTACATGTAGCCAAATGATATATATAAAAGATACCTCAAAACATTAGGATACACAAGTTTGATAGTCAAAGGATAGAAATAAACAAAAAACACAAATGTTACCCAAAATATATAAATTAAGGAGGGGATAAGATGGCAGATTAGAGAAGGGAACACTTCCCACCCATTCCTCAGAACCAGACTTAAAAACAGAAGACTGCTTCTTAGTGAGGTGAATAACTAAGGAATCTCACTGACACTTAATACTGAACTGCAAAAAAGAAAAAAAAATAGAGCCACAGAAATTTGGTAACTTGAACATATAGCTGGAGGATAAATAAATTTAAAAAAAAAGAAAAACTGACATAGGGAACCTGTGGATTACAGAGGAAAGCTGATTTTAATGGACACAAGAGTTGATAAGGGAAGCAGCTCAGAGAAGACAAATCCAAAATTGCTCACCTCAGGGGCAGAAAGTGTTCCCTGGGAGCAATTGTGTTGCATGAACACTGAAGTGTTTTGCAGGCACAAGGGGTATTCCACAGGTATGAAAATTGTTCTGAGTGTGGAACACCTGGCAGGTATGAAAAATGTTTCCAGGTGCCAAAAGCTGTGCAGCTTTTGCAGCTGCAGATAGAGCCAGGAGGTTGGGAACTCATAAAGGAAGTTACCAGCAACCAACTAAAAAAAACCCCACAGTGAGCCTGAACTGGAGAGACTAAAACAGGCACAAAGAAAATTTTACCTGGACAATTCAGCTTCGAGTTCCCAAAGGAGGAAGCTCTTATTGATGGTGCTCCATAAGAGCTAATTGGAAGACACTCATAGAGGCCACATAAGCACATCTGTCCTTCATGATGGATATTTTATAATTCTCATTCATAGCAGTGAAGGTAACACCTGTGGAAGATTAGTCCCTAGACCCCAAAAGTAGATTTTACTAGAGGCCCCAGATATCTAGAAGTCCAGCAGAGATTGGCAGCTCCCCACCAATATGGGACAAGGACCAAGTCTCAAATACTCATCAACAGAGTTCTGCAACCCAGCCAAATGTAAACTCCAACAAATGGAAATTCCAACTTAGAACTCTGCATCACCCCCACTTAAGAATTACACTATTCATTAGCACTTCCCAGGCTATCCCACCCTATACAGGGATATTAGATGCTACAAGGTACTACACCCAGCTGGAAGATAGGTTAGGGACACAAAAAATACAGAGTCAAAAGAAAATATAAAGAATGAAAATTCAGAGCTGAGGTTGTAGCTCAGTGGCAGAGTGCTTGCCTAGCATGTGTGAAGTATTGGGTTCAAATATCAGCACTACATATAAATAAATAAATAAAGAAAAGTCCATTGACAACAAAAAAAAATATTTAAAAAAATAATTAAAATCCATTCCTCCCAACAGATCTGGTGACTGCAGTGCACTCCTATTCAATATAGTTCTCAAAACAATAGCTAGAGCAATCAGGCAAGAGAAAGAAATTACAGGGATACAAATGGGAAAATAAGAAGTCAATTTATTTGTTTGTTTATGACATGATCCTATGACATGAAGATTTTGAGAGCTTATAAAAAAGCTTAGTGAGGTAGCAGGATAAAAGATTAACACTCTTTAATCAATGGCTTTCCTATGCTTCATCAGTGATTCAGTCAAGAAACAAATCAGGAAAATCATGCCATTCACAATAACATCAAAAAATGAAATAAAATACTTGGGAATTAATCTAACCAAGGAGGTGAAAGAACCCTAGAATGAGAATTATAGAATACTGGAGGAAGAAAGTGAAGAAGACCTTATAAGTTGGGAAGACATCTCATGTTCCTGAAGAGGCAACATCAATGCTGTTGAAATGGCCATACTATCAAAAGCAATATACAGATTCAATGCAATCCTCATCAAAATGCCAATGACATTCTTCACAGAATTAAAAAAAAAACAATCCTTAAATTTATTTGGAATAAGTGACCCAGACTAATCTAAACAATACTGAGCAAGAAACACAATGCAGGAGGCATCACAATACCTGATATAAAATTATACTACAGAGCTATAGTAATAAAAATAGCATGGTATTGGCATTAAAATGTACATGAAAACCAATGGAACAGAATAGAAAATATAGAGACAACCCAAGTACTTATAGCCATCTGATACTTGAAAAAGGTGCTAAAAATGTATTTTGGAGAAAAGACAGCCTTTTTAACAAATGGTGCTGGAAAACTGGACAGCAATGTCGAAAAATAAAACTAGATCCCTATCTCTCCCCAGGCACAAATCTCAAATCAAAATTCTCAAAGACTTAGTAATTATACAAGAAACTTTGTAAGAGCTAGAAGAAAACATAAAGTCAATACTCTATCATATTGGTTTTGGCATCAACCTTCTTAACAAGACCCCCCTCCCCGAAGTTCAAGAAATATAATAGAGAATCAATAAGTTGGATGCCATCAAATTAAAAAGCTTCTGCACAGCAAAGGAAACAATTAAGAGAATGAAAAGAAAGCCTAGAAAATGGGAGAAAATCTTTGCCAGCTACTCCTCCAACAGGGGATTAATATCCAGAATATATAACAAATTCAAAAAACTTAATACAAGAAAAAAACAATCAATCAATCAATACTTTGTCACTAAGTAGAAACTTCTCAAAAGGAGAAACAAGTAAAAAAGAAATATATGAAAAGTATATTCATTATCTCTAGCAATAGGGAAATGCAAATAAACTATGGTAAGATTTCATTTCACTCTAGTCAGAATGGCAATTATCAAGAATACAAATAATAGTAAATGCTGGTGAGTATGTTGGGGAGAAAGGAAAACTTGTATATTGTTGCTCTGGAAAGCAATATGGAAATTCCTCAAAACACTGAGAATGTAATCACCATATGGCATAGTTATCCTACTCTTTGGTATTTTTCCAAAAAACTAAAATCAGGATTATAATAGGAATGCAGCTACATCAATGCTGGTAGCAGTACAACTCACAATAGCTAGATTATGAAATCAACCCAGACCCCATTAATAGATGAATGGATTTTTTAAAATGTGGTAAATACACACAATGGAATTCTATTCAGCCATAAAGAAGCATGAAATTATGTAATTTGCTGGTTAAAGGATGGAAACAAAGAACATCATTCTAAGTGAAATAAGCAACAACATGAAACTGAAAGATTGAATGTTTTCCCTCATATGTGGAAGCTAGAGTAAAATAAAGGAAAGAAAGAAGGATGATAAGGATATAATAAAGATATAGAAAAGATGAGCAATATAGAATGAGGAAATTGAGAGACAGTGTAGGAATGAGTAAGGGGAGGCAAAGTGGAATAAATTCTTAAAAAATCATGTTATATGCATATATAAATATACCACAGGGCATTTTACTTTTATGTATAAGTAAAAAGAATTAATAAAAAATAAATAGATGAGTAAAAGGAAGTTTATCAGAGTAAAGGAAGGAGAACAAGGGAGGGGAGGGAAAATGGGGGGGTTGTGAACTGAAATGGAAATCCATGTCTGTATGATTTTGGGAGGGAAAACCCCCAACTACTACATATAACTATAATGGCTAATGACCCAGACTAGTCTAAGCAATACTGAGCAAGAAACACAATGCAGGAGGCATCACAATACCTGATATAAATTATACTACAGAGCTATAGTAATAAAAATAGCATGGTATTGGCTAAAAATAAAACATAAACTAACTACAAAATAGACTCAAATACAAAAAGAATTACTTAAAATAAAGATGGTCATGTCATAATGATAGAGATTTCAATGGACCAAGAAGACATACAAATTCTAGGCTTCTATGTATATAGTACAAAGTCTCAAAATGACACCAACAGAAATTTATACACAAGAAAGGAGAAGCAGACAAATGCATTAGTATAATGTAAGATAACATATTTTTCTCAGAAAATGATAGATCAAGAGTATTAAATTCAGTCAGAATATAGGTCATTAAGAAGCTTGATCTACTGAATATATACAGGAAAAATTCTCATGTGTCTTCAATTAAACATGGCAATATTAAAGGAAACTGATTATGTGTTAGGTGATAAGGCAAGTCTTAACATATTTTAAGGGAATGATATAATATAAAATAGTCACAGTTCATTTGCATTTTAAATTAATAAAAATGAATTTAAATATATCCTTGAAAACTAAAAGATACACTTTGAACATATATTGATCAAAGAAAAATAATTTACAGTATTAAAGTAATAAGAAATAAATTTAATGTGATATACATATCAAATTTATAAGATGCTTATAGTTCATATAAATTTAGAATATTAAATGATTAACTTAGAAAAACAAACTAGATACTAATACACTAATCACCTAACATAAAAAGTAAAGGTTTGAACAGTAAAATTAGTTATCACATATTAGAAGGAAATAAAATAATAAAGAGCAGAAATTAAATAAATAGAATAAAAACATAAGATAGAAATAACCAACAGAGCTAAAATAAGGTTCTTAGGCTAAGAAAATTGATAAATTTATTGTAAGTATAGTCAAAGCAAAACAGAAAACAATATAAATAAAATGAAAAAATGCAAATAATAAATATATACATAAAATTAGAAGAGAAATTTAAAAGGTTATAAAAAACATGTTGACAAGATTTTTTTTTACTTTTTGATAAATTTTAAAGAAAACTAATTTATGAACACAGTACAGTACTTTTTAATGAACTTCAAGATATAGGAAAAATGTTTCCACACAGCAAACACTAGGTTTTCATTGCTTTAGAGGATGATTTTCCCAAACACTTAAACAAAAAGATAACTCCAAATTAAAACAAAAGCATCCGTGGAACAAAACAGCAGGCTGTTTTCAGTGGAAGAAAAATTGCAGAAATCTCACACAGGAACATAAATGCAAAAGTGTGAACCCAACCAAAAACAAGAAAAAAAACATACTCAGCAATGTTAAAAACAATTTGCATGACAACATTTAGTTAATCTCAGGAATAAAATATTGGTAAGATTAAATAATGTAAACCACCCTATTGTAACAAAAAAAATGAAAGAAACCTTATATTAACCACCTTGAAAAATGCAGCAAAAAGTATTTGTTAAATGTTTTGTTGATATGCACTATTGAAAAAAATAAAATAGAATAAAAGTTTTACTGACATTTGACTGTGAAAAAAAATTTAAACACCAAGTATTATAGTTATTAATTGACTTTGGGAAGATTTCTGTATAGAGAATTGAAATATGAAGTCAACTGCATATCTCTTCCCCAACAAAACTCAGAATAAAAATACAAATTTTACAAAACTATTGGAAACCTCTTTCACATAACTTCTTGGTTTTCTTGGTTTCACTCTTATTCCCTCTGTTATAGGCAGAACTAATCTACTCAAACTTTGACCAGCTGCCATCTCTCAGAGAGGTTCTACATACTTCTTATTTCTTACTCTGTAAACTTATTCAATACAACTACATACAACTCAGAAGTCTGAAGTTGGTGTCGTGGAGCTACTCTTGAATAGGAAGTGATGACATCAATGAATAAGTGCTGTCATATTTCATCCCTCAGAGGGGCAGTTCCAAAAAGTCTTTCATATGGATATTCAAAATTCTGAGTGTAATTAAATGCCTGTTTCCTATGGAGGTGGCTACTTGATTACACACATCTTTTTAGTAGTTTTTTTTTTTCCCTTCCCTATTCCTCTCTGAAAGCAAAAATAAATAAAATACCGACAGGTCTCAAAGGATAAGTGATGCCTTTTATTAAGGAGTGGAGTTAAGCAGTGGAGGGGCACATTTACAGGAAAGAAAATGGCAACTGGTTACAAGAGGGGTCTGATTTTTATAGGGTTTAAGTGAGACTTGAATCATAGCAGGATGGTTGGTCATGCAGTCAGGGGAAGTTGTTCAAGTTCAAAGCTCAAATTAAGGGGAGTAGTTGTGAAAGTTCAAAGCCCATTGTTGCTGAGAAATGGTGAAAGTCCAAAACCCATAGTATTCCTTCTCTCCCCTTTCTCCCTGAGGGTATGGTTTCCCTTTTCCCTGGGGTTGGAGTTTTCTATATCCTTCACTCTCAAATTCTCTTATAACAATTTGAAAAACAATTTGCAAATAAATGACCTATGTACAAGAATTCTATCTTTGGGGAAAATCCCAAATAAAATAATTAAAATGGCAACAAAATATATAAAATTCTTAGAAATATTTATAGCAAAGAAGATACCAGTCATTTGAGGAGAAAATGCTTTTAAAGACGTATAAAGAATTACACTATATTCATGGTATAGGAATATAGGAATAATAAAATAATTTAATTTAGTTAAGATATAAATCCAAAACCAAATTGGTCTTTAAATTCCAATTATTCTAATTAAAGTCCCAACAGTAATTCTCAATGTAATGCACAAACAAATTTCAATATATGTAAGAGAATAAGATACTCATCAAAAGAACAGATATCAGCACATTAAAGGCCATGGAAATTAAGGCATATATTTGGTACTATAATATATATTATGATTAAAAGAATATAAATTGTATAAATTGCACAGTGGTGGATTATTCAACAAACCACTGAGAATTGGTAAACTGTACGGAAAGCAAATTAGATCCATACATTCAGATTATAAAAATTTGAGTTGGATTAGAGACTTAAGTATAAAAATAAAACATAACTTTAAGAAGAAAGTCTAGAGAACTATATTTTAAGTTTATTTTATATTTATTTAGTTTTTTTCCAGTACTAGGGGTCAAACCCATGGCATAGCACATGCTAGCAAGTACTCTAGCACTGAGCTTTATCCCCAACTCAAAAAACATCTTTAAAAATTCCGAGTAGGGAAGGCTTTTAAAAATAAAACTCAAAATTTGTAGCCATAAAAATTATCTGAAAACTAAGAACATTTGATTAACAAAAGACACTGTGAAGAGAATACAAATACAGGGTATCTAATCAGATACATTATATCTAATCAGAGACACTCAACTATATATAAACATGTATACACATACATGTACATATACACATATATGGTGCTAAATATCTTGTTTCACTTTCATATGCAGTTCTCCATTTACTCTGTGCTCTGGGAAATGGGTAAATCAGTTTATTAATTTGGATATCAATCAGCTCCATTGACTTCCAGCTGTTGGCTTTTCAGTTAATGTGAAGTACTGATAAGCCTCGGAAGTCTGAAAAAGGATGGGGTTTACACTTCAGTAGCCTCCCATTTAGAAGAATTGCCTGAATTTTCTATGCATAAAGACCACACTTACCAGGAAGCCCTCTATTTCTACCTTCTGTTTATTTACATTCTCCAAGTTTGAGTAATTAATTATTTTCCTTCACATCTAGGGTAGGGCTCTTTACTGTTACCAACCCTGAGTTACTGCATTATCCCATATTTATTTGCTGAAGCCCTTCCATACTTTTTAAAAATGGCCCCTTTGTTAATCTCTAACAAGTTACTAAATTTGAGTTTGCCATCTGGTACTTGCAGGGATTCTTACTACTACAAATTCAATCATTTATTCCTAATAAAATGGAACTATAACTTGTATTACATTTATATGATTGTTTGTAATTATAAAAGTATAATAGGGTAGTAAAATTGATCAATTATAGTTACATGAATTAACAGAATGCGATCTATATACACATAGAGATAGATAAATAGGAAGGAAGGGAGAAAATATATATATTTGGTAATACACATAATAAAGCTATAAATCAAGGCAAAGAAATAAAAATCACGTTCTTGTTTGGATGAAGATTTGACTTTAGTAAATAAAGAACATTTCTAATTTACTGGTATTGTTGCATTATTTAAGATCAATAGTGGATATACAAACATAAAGTGTTTTATATGTTCTTGAAGGTATATCTTTAATATCATTGGTTTCTGAGACATTCAAGAAAATATGTGTTTGTGGGCTGGGGTTATAGCTCAGTGGTAGAGCACTTGCCTGGCACTTGTGAGGCACTGGATTCAATTCTCAGCATCACATAAAAACAAATAAAGGTACTGTATCCATCTACAACTAAAAACAAAAGAAAAAATATGTTTGTGTGTATACACACATTATTTGTTCCCTTTCATATGAATTATGTATTCTATAAAAAGTTTTACAAACAATATTATTTTAATTTAATGGAACCTCCCGAATCATTATTGATTTATTCTTTTTTGGTGCACATGATTTGGCACTTTATATTTCTCAGTAGTTACTGATGCTTTGTGAAAAACTGATAAAGTTCTTTACTCCAGAAAGTTTATAATCCTGTTGACAACTGCAGATGTTGTGATAAATATTAATAATTTTCACATATAAATGGATGATTGTTTGCAAAATATTTGGAGAAATCTCCAGAGTGTTTTTTAAAATCAAATAAATTTTCAGATTAATCATGGTCTCACGGAATTTAAGAGTATTATGGTAACTGAAATAAGCAAGGGATAGAATGATAACAAATGTTCTCACCTATATGTGGAAGCTACAAAAGTTGATCTCATAGAAATAGAAAATAGCGGTCACTAGAGATTAGGAAAAATAGGGGAGAGAGGAAATGGAGTTTGTGTAATCAGTATCAAAATACAGTTACATAGGAAGAATAAATTCTAAAATTCTATAAGATGACAATAGTTAACAACAGTTTATGGCATATATTATAAACAATTAGAATACAGATACCAATATACAGGAGCTTGAAGTTTCCCAACACAAACAGATGATAAATATTAAAGAGGGAAATGCTAATTATCCTTATTATTACACATTGCACACATGTATCAAATTATCACATTGTACCTTATAACTATGTATAATTATTATATGTCAATAAAATATTTCTGACAAAGTAAGGAACATAGAGGCAAAATATTACTACTGATACTTGGAGTTCATATACTAAAGCACCCTTAATTTTTCTACAGTTTCCATTGAATTAACCAGATTTGGGGGGAAAAAGATAATTAAGACAAGACTTCTAAGACATTTTTAAACCTTTATAAGATTCCTTATCACTGAAATGTAGCATATTCCATCCATGGGTCTATCTTAAATAAAGGCTAGGGCCTATTAAGCTACAGTTCATTCTAAGTATGTTATCTCTGCATAAAAGTTAAACCTGTGACATGATTCCAGTTAAATCAAAGTTTGTCCCAGGAATGTCATCTCATTAATTTATTAACAATAATGGATATATTTAACCAATGCTCATATGCAAAGAGAATCTTGTGAACCCTCACTTAGGGAGGAACTATTCTTCACTTCCACATCACTAAATATCCATAAAATATAAAAGAGATTTATTATTCAGTATTACTGCATTCATTCCCATATTATTATTTAATGAACTATTAGTGATAGCCTAGTATGTTTTGGGCACTATCCAGAAAGCTATGTTGGGCAGGTACCAAACAATGACTTGGAACCTCATTCATACAAGCTGGCCATGTGGTAAAAAGCTGGATGCTATAAAATGGAATTCCTGTGTGCTTCTTCAGATACCAATATACAGAAGATTAATGTATTCCCTGGGTTAAACCATAGTCACTGATGCTTATTTGGGGGGAAAATGGATGAACTTGATTTCACTCCCCAATAGCTCCTGGGTCCTGATAATAATGGCACTGGTTTTATTAGAGAACACAATATCCATGAACTCAGAGCCACTCTTGCTCCTAGGATACCTAACTATAGTCCTTATAGTGGCAGTATCCCCATCTCTCAGCAAGTTGGAAAAACAGAGCAGGTATCTTCTCTCATGGCTTTGGGTCTATAGGGTAAATTTCAGAAAATCAAGAAATTATAATACAGTGCTATCTGTGATATGTAGGGAAACTACAAGATATTATCATAGAAGTATAACATAGGCTTTTGTTGTCTCCTAAAACATATTTTGTCATCTATAATCCCTTTGTAGACACTAAATAGAATTGCTATGGTCATTACTGTTATTAAAGATTCTAGAAGGACATATTGCTATGGTCTGGAATTGTGATCCTCAAAGCTTTAGTTTCACTTATCATCTGTGTGACACATTTGGGTTTGGACACTTTCCTACTATAATGTCAACTTCATTATGTGCAGGGCTTATATATTTCAGAGAAAAGTTTTATGAGTCCTAAAATCAATAGTAAAATCTGAGTGTTCCAAATAAGACAAAAATATCTATGGGGGACTAGAGGGAAATGAGCCCTCAAGAGATGGAGACAGAGTTCTGTTATATATATATATATATATCATAACTTTCTCTTAGGTTTTTTCTTCATTGCCTTCCTGCTCCTTTCAAATTGGTTTGCATTGGGCTGCAGGTGTAGCTTAATGATAGAGCTCCTACTTATCAAGTACAAGTCCCTGGGTCCAATCCTCAGTACCACAAAAAAGAAAAAAAACTGAAATTCTCAAATTGGTCTGCATGAAGTAAATCATCATTAGAGGACACAGTGGATACATGCAAATGGCACTAGACCCCTAGTCTAGTGCATACTGAGTAGTCTCCTATATTTCTGTTATATTTCTTAACTAATAAATTCTCAAAGAGTGGAATTCATTTATTCATTACAGCTTCCATTAAGTACTTATAATAAATAAGTAAATATTTGTTGGTTGATGAATTGATAAACCCAAATAGTTTCTGGTAATACTGTGTATTATAGCCTTTTAGTCAGATTTTTTTCACTGCTGTGATCAAAAGACAACAATTTGAAGGAGAAAAAGTTTATTCAGAGCTCATGTTTTCAAAGGTCTCAGTCCTTACAGAGGCTGACTCCATTGTTCTGTCAGAAGGGCATGGAGGAGGAAAGCAGCTCAGGACATGGTTTCCAAGAAGTAGAGAGAGATCTCTCCTCACAGGGACAAAATATAAACCCCAAAGGCACATCCCTAGTGACATAACCTCCTTCAGCCACAACCTACCTGCCTACAGTACAATCCAGTAAATCTGTATCAGTAAGTAAACCCTCTGATTAGGTTACAGCTCTCATGACCTAATCATTTCACCACTGACCATTCTTGCATTGTCTCACATGAACTTTTTGGGGATACTTCATATCTACACTGTAACATAAAGGCTATCTGTGTCTCTGAAAGAATCATGTAAAAACTTAATAATTCCAAATATGATAGTATTTACAGTCGTGGCCTTTACTAGATGATTGGGTCATGAGGGAAGAGCCCTAATAAATGTAATCGGTATCCTTATAAAAGAGATATCAGAGAATTTTGTTACCCCTTCTCAAATGTGATTTTACAGTGAACCATTTGGGAAGTGAACCCTCACCTTACATGGTATCTTATACTTCCCCAACTTCATAACTGTGAGAAATAAAATATTCATTGTCTAAGACACATAGTCTGTGGTATTTTGTTATAGCAGCCTGAGTGGACTATGATAGTTAGCAGGAGATATTAGTTTTTGATGACCCAAAGTAATATTCGATGGAATTCAGATATAGAATATGTGTGTGTATGAATAAATAAATAAAAATTTTAAGATTCATAAAGTTCAACATTGTCTAAAATTAGAGGCTATACTGGGCTTACTAGGTAAAAGCTATGAGGAGAAATAATTTTACACCGTTATTATTCTAATATCCATTAAATAATAATACTATTTTATGTACTAGAGATAAAGATATAAGACACAGTTTCTGATAATTATGATTTCAAGACCTATTTTTGGAGACAAAAACAAATTAATACATTTCAATACAACTAATATGGGCTATAAAAGAAACATTTTTAAAATGTTATAAGAAACAAAAGTATCCTTATGCCTGGGATGTTGAAGGAGGGTTCATAATGAATACAGCATTGTGTTTCAAAAGACTAGTGGAATTTAGAGACAGGAGAGCTGTCCAAATATGATACAATGTTGAAAATTTCATTTTCAAAAAAACTGTCCATTTTCAAATATCTTTCTTTATGCAATTTGATTTGATATGATTGCCTTGATAAATGCATGAGTTGTGCTTTAACTCCATATGTTCTCCAATGGAATAAACAAAAAATTCAGAGAGAAAAAAATATTTGAACAAAATCTTATGGTTAATAAGGGAATAAATGAAAACCTATAAAAGGAAAATTAATATCTCAGGAAGTAGGGAGTTCTCCACTATGGTAAGTGATTTAAAATGAACTTGAGAAGCAATTGATAAGAAGATTGTAAAGGTAATTCAAATGATATATGGATAATGGGAGTTAGGTGATATATATAACGCCCTTTAAATCTCACCATTTGTGATTATCATGGTCATGATGTTTATTAATTGAAATAATAAATATTACAAAGCTTTATAAATTAAAAAAGCTGTTAACTGCATTAATCAGCTGCTGCTTTGGAAACTACAACAGAAATGTCGTATTGGAGGCTTGGGACTAAAACTGAATAAGACTTAGTCTCTGCTTGACCATGGTGATAATATGCACCCTAGTTACACTTTGGCAGAACATATTTTAAAATAATTAGGGACATTTGATTATCAGCTTCTTAAAAATATGCCCCAAATAAACAAAAGTTAATATTGTTTTTATATTATTATTCAAGAAAAACATGCAATGAAAATTTGATTGAAAGCAATTATCCATATTGCTTGGATAAAATCACTTATTGAGAAAAATCACAGATTCATAAAAATGAAAAAACTAAACCAGTCATTCAAGTAGTTCATATATTCAAGAGTTTATACTTATATAGTCTGTAACAATGAACTGTTTAGTTCTTAGATTTATTTTTCTATAGAAGAGCTCAATTAAAGTAAGAACTTTTTAAAATTTTTACAGTTTAAAAAGTGCTTTCAAATAAACAATTGTTAAAATGTCTTAAATTTCATGAGACAAATAAAAGAATTCTGCCCATTTATAGATGAACAGATTAAGGCATCAAGTGATTAACTGCCTTGGCTTTTTCAAACATGTTATTAAACATCAAAGCTTACAAAGCCTGCTCTTCTAACTTTAAATCCTGTGTACTATCTTGCATTTCCTATGCTAATATTTTAAAGTTATTTTGTGATAATGGGCATGTTTTTATGAAAGACATTTAAAAACAATAAAAATCAACAAATGTCAACAAATGTCAAAGAAATCAGGTACCACAGCCTAGGAAATAAGGCAAGTCTTTTTTTTTTTTTTTTCTTATCCACTCAATCTTCAGTATGATAACCCCAAAGAAGCCTGAAAATTAATCCTCTGACTTCGAATGAGAACCAGAGGAGGGTTCTGAACAGCTGTCCTTTTCCCGCTTACCAGCCTTGATATAGGTATGCACAATATTGCAGACACACCAGTGAATTGATCCACTAAGAAATATCTTGTTATTAAATATTTAATTATTGTGAGCTCACACTTAAATATAAAGAGTAATCTATGAAAAAAATGAAGTATTCAAAGATTTTTATACCCCATAAAACAACAAGAAAATTACTTTTACGGGAAGCCCAGCATCATGAAGGCACTCACCACCTTTTTGCACATCCTGGGTTCCTACAGATTTTTTCCACTCTCTGTTTTTCTCCACACAACAACACATGAGATCTGAGCCATGGTCAATTATACATTCTGATCCATAAGCCAACCAATAGCACTGGATGATTAAGGGCCCAAGTTCTCAGCACTCTTTCCTTTAAGATGGCTCACTTCCAAGTTACATGATGAGTTTCCCACCTCTAATATCAAGATTTAAAGTGGGTTTTGCTTCTAGTCACAGCAATTATCAGCTACTTTCACTGGCATTACAAATTCATTTACTGACACAACATATCTGCACTCAAAAAATGAAGAACACAAGAGGAACACATCATGAGAAAACCAGGAAAGGAGTGTCACAATGAGATACTAGTGAAGTCAAATGATACTAAGAGGGTGACAGATACTAAATTGGTCATCTTCACTTCTGGCTCTGATGCATTCCCTAAAGCAACTATCATTCCCTTCCAAGTTTCATTGAGAACAACACCCTTCCCTTGAGGTTCTAAAATTGTGCAACTGTGCTGGAAACTAACTTGTTTTCCAACATATTGTTTCTAGTATGAATATATTAAGTTAAAGCATTGTCTGTTCTGACATAGATAGTTGAGATGCATTTATATTGAGATAATAGGTACTAAGGAAGTATAATCAGTTGAGCTGCCCTGATTTAACACTGAACAATAATATTTAAAAGTGTACTGCAAAAAATGACAAAAGAATCTTAATTTGATCCTTCTTTTATTATATAAACCTTCCTTTTACAGATGAAGAATTTTAGTTCCAAAAATTATGTGACTTGTCCAAGGTGATTAATGATGGAGCCATTTCTCCAAGTTAGAATAATGTATTATATTAATGCTTCCTAGTTAACAATTTTTATAGCATTTCCATATTTGCTTTATAATAAGTAAACAGTCTATATTTAAACATATTCTGAAACAGAAAATTCATTTTTAGGGCAACCAAACCATATTCAGACAGTTTTAAGGATTGGGAAAATTTATATTTTATTTTGAAATTTGTGTATCTGTGTGTTCCATTTCTTGGCTCCCTTTTGACCCTATGGAACTAATGGGAACAAACCTTATTCTGCTTCCACAAGACTTTGACATTTTTTATTCATGCTTCCAACAACTTTATTTAGTCCCTACTCTGCCCTATAGTCACCCTGTCTAGATATCCAAAGTGGAGTTATTATGTCAGATGGAATCACTTTTACTCTTTGCAAAGGACTCCATATTCTTTGAACTCAAGCTTTCTAGCTGGGTGTAAACTGTTAAAACCCTTTAACAACTGTTTTCCTCAGTTTATTATTATTTTATCACTTTGTTGTAACAAAATTACAGTGTCATCTGCTTCCATTGATCATTTATGCAAATATAAGATAAAATGTTAGCAGTTGAATTGCTAAATCAAATCATTTATGTGTGAATCTGGGGAAGCTTCCATATTTTTTCCAATTTCTCATGTGACAATTATATTGTTCAGTTTTACTTCCCCATGTCAATTCTTAAAGCTATTTGAAAATATAGTATGCTATAATAAAAAATTAGTACTCTGGATATCATGAAATAAATTTGAAATCAGTCAGTTGTGATTTTGACAAGTTTTCTAGATCACGTCTTCATTTATAAAAAGAAATGTTATTGCACCATTAGCATTCTTTCTTCTCTCCCTTCATGGCACTTCATAATTAGTAGTTCATTACATATTCATTATTTTGAGTGCTATTAATTATCCTCACATGTATTTTCACCATTTTGTCTTCTATCCAAAAGTATGACTTTTCAAAGACCCTTTTAAAATGTGTCACTAGAAATAAACAAAATTCATAATCCACTCTGATAAACAAAGTAAGGCTCGTTTGTTCTAGATATTACAGTTGGTCCAATAGAGCCATACATATGTAATTTTTCAGTAGTAGAGATTAAGCCCAGGGGTGCTCTACCACCATGTTCATGTCCAGACCTTTTCATTTTTGACTTTGAGACAGGGTTTTGCAATGTTTTCGGGGCTGGCCTTGAACTTGCAACCCTGCCTTACCCTCCCAAGTTGCTAGGATTACAGGTGTACACCACTGCACCCAGTGGTTAGTTATTTTTTGTTTTGTTTTGGGGATTTTTTGTTTGTTTTTTAATTAAAAGAAGTGCTTGATTTTTATACTGAGTTTCACTAAACTTCTTCAGAATTGAAAAATTCTTTGCCTTTTTGATTGTTGTCAAGTACATGTTTTTTATTTTGTATATCAGCCACTATTTTAAAACCAAATGTTTTGAGGTTGCTTGGCTACAAATTTTATTATTATTATTATTATTATTATTATTATTATTGGATTTTTTTCTTTCTGAACACATTTTAATAAATTTATCTGATTTGCCCAAATAACTGTTACAAATTCGAGCAGAATGTCTTGAGGGAAACAAACCTGGGGCATGTTCTACAGCATGATAAACAGTAACAATAAGCCATTAATATATATTGTGAATATACATATGACAAGCAATAACCTTTGTTTTAAATCTCATTAGACATTATGGAAATGATGTCTTCATGAAATTAAAATACAATAATTGCAATATTCCTATAGCTACCAAATCATCATAAAAAGATATGTTCCTTAATCCATTTGGCTCCCATTTACTAGCTGTTCTGAATTAATTTTAGCTTAGTTGTTCACTAATTTATATATATATATATATATATATATATATATATATATATATTTAGTTGTAGTTCAGCATAATACCTTTATTTTATTTATTTATTTTTATGTGGTGCAGAGGATCGAACCCCATGCCTTGCACATGCTAGGCGAGTGCTTGACCACTGAGCCACAACCCTAGCCCAATTGTTCACTATTAACTAAATAATAGCTTATGCAACAATTATTTTGAGATCTTACATTGAGCTTTTTTGTTTATGCTTTCCTATTCTGAAAATCAGTCTATGTATTTACGCTCTCATGCACAACTTCTATTGTCACATTTCTCCAAAATATTTTATTATGCTTCTGTAATTATTTCAAATATACTTTCATTTCCTTAGGATATAATTTACTGAAATGTTAGTTTGGATCTAATTCATAACAAGTAGTTACTATCCCTTCATCTTTTGACTTTTATAGATTCCATGTTTCTTTTGAAATGTCTTAAATTTCAAAAGCTGAATGCAAGGTTATTTATTAGAAAGGATCAATTCAGTATGAAGTAAACACAAAAAGTTATTTTTTTTGTAGGACAATAACTCAAAGAGGTTGAAGTTGAATTACTAAGGTTTTTAATATTGAAGGTGAAATACTTATTAGCTTTTATTCTTTCACATAAATGTAAACAGGCTTGATCATTTAGTAAATCTTCATTCTTGATTCTCTTAGTTACTCTAAGTGCTTATTATAAGAACAACCAAATCCTCTAAATGTCTAAAGTACATTCCACAAATACCATTGCATTAAGATACTCTATAAAATGGGTTTATATTCAAATATATTTTGAAAAATTTAACCCTATATTCTAGTATAGGAGAGTCATATTTCACCTAAGAATACTATCATTTCTAAATTATTGTAGAACCCAAATTTCAAAGTGATAATAAAAACCCCTCAGATTTGTTTTATCGTATATTTAAAATTAGATAAAACAACTCTTTGAGTAACACTGCAGAAAAGATAAATTCCACAGTGAACCTGAAGCCACATTTCAAAGGGAGTTAAGACTCAAGTTTTGTCTTTCTCTGAGTCCTTATAACATACTTCCAGGAAATTCTGAATATTATTTATTTCTTAATTGTACTGCCATATTTATGTTTGTTATTTATTATTTTTTAGTATTTTATAATGTATTCTACTATTAATACAAAACATCAATATATTATTTTAATATTATATAGAGAATTTTATTATTTTAATTTTATTATTTCTGTTATGATTTATAGTTTATTATATTTATTATTTTATTGTTGTTCATATAAGAAAAGATAACGAGCTAGGCATGGTGGCATACACATCTAATCCCAGTGGCTCTGGAGGCTGAGGAAGGAGGATCGTGAGTTCAAAGCCAGCCTCAGTAACTTAGTGAGGCCCAAAGCACCTTGGGTACTCAGTGAGACCCTGTCTCTAAAATTTAAAGGAAAAAAAAAGGAAACATTATCTGCTTTGATTCCCTCCCCAATTAATCCATTTTCATCATATTCACTCAGATATTTAGTCATGACCTAAGCATAATTACCAAGAATTTTTCTTGTAAGTAATGTCTTTCGTACTGGATAATTTTACTTATACTTAATGACTATCTCATTCATTTACACATATAGTGTTCATTATTTTAACATTAAATTAAAATTTATTTGAGTATTCCATTACATAAATATAGAACAATTTCTTTTTCTAAAGTCAACTCCACCTAGTATAACACTCCAATACAATTACAATTAACTTTTGTCTCACAGAAGACAAGACTAAAATAAAGTGGTAATTAACAGTGTGTGTTCAGCAGGGAGCTTATCCTGGAATCTAATTCTGCCTCTAATTCCCCTTTACTTCTGTTTTCCCATTTGTTAAATGGAAATGATAACAGTACACTTCTCACTAAGTTGCTATAGAACTTGAAATTAAATGATAAAATATATAAAGCATCAGAGCCCCAGAAAATATTACATAGTATAATTGAAACACAAAATGGTTCTTAAATGTACAGTTCATTGAATTTTGTTAAATGTACACACCCATGTAACACATACAAGACTGTCAAAATAGTGTTTCCTTCATCTTAAAATTTCTCCATTTAATTTCCAGTCTCTCTCCACTCTCTTTGCAGACAACCAGTGCTTTAATTTATATCATAATATTTCCATCAGCCAGAGCTTATGTTAATCTTTACATTAATTGAGTTATACAATATATGACTTTGTTTTCTCTCGTACAAAATATTATAAAAATTTACCTACTTTATTTTACATATTAGTAAGTTATTGCCCTTCTGAACTGCTACTATATATTTTTATCATTTGTTAGTAATAAAATCATGAAATATGCAAAAATATTCAAAGTATCTTTGATCTACATAAATGCAGTTTTGAAAAACAATATGTGTTTTTTTTTCAGTTTTGTGTATACCCAGTTTCAATATGAACCCATAGTAGTTATTTTTAAAATGTTATTTTTTAGAGATCTATTTCAGATCTAAAAATAAAATTTTTAGACTTTCACTTATTTTAGACTTTTACTGTTTGGGGTATAAAATTTTTAGTATATTCCATGAGATTTTGAGGAGTTCCTCAAGTTTAACCATATATAAATATGGTCAGATTCTCACTTCTTTGTACTTATCAATTCTAAAGCCTCACGTTATATTCCTCCAAGATTCCTACCCCTGCCCATCTATATCATCAATTAGTTTTGTGGTTTAGCATTAAATTTTGTGTTGTAACTTACATAATTATTTTTTTAAAAAAATTTTTAGTTGTTGATAGACCTTTATTTATTTATTTATATGTGGGCTGAGAATCAAACCCAGTGCTCACATATACCAGGAAAGTGCACTACTGCTGAGCCATAGTCCCAGCCCTACATAATTCTATTTTATAAATATTTTGTTTTAATTTTTAGATGGATATAATATCTTTATTTTATTTTTATGTGGTGCTGAGGATTGAACCCAGTGCCTCATTCATGCTAGGCAATCACTCTACCACTGAGCCACAAACCCTCCATAATTCTTTATATCACTTTCTTGTGATTTCAATTGTTGTTAACGTTTGACAATTTTATCTACCACTAAAAAGGTTCCTGCAAGCCTTTTGACTGTGATTGCCATTTAGTTTGTATCTCACAAGGAGCATTATTTTTTCTGGGTTTTTATTTTATGTCTAAACTGGAATATTCTGCTGACAAGTATTTTTCAATTATAATTTTAGTTGAAATAGAACTTAAGTAATGCTATTTGAACAATGGTTAGTGATCTGTTTAATTAAGAAAAATTAATATAGGGGCTGGGATTGTGGCTCACTGGTAAAGTGCTCATCTAGCACAGGCGGGACCCCGGTTCAATACTCAGCACCACATAAAAATAAAGGCATATATGTGTGTGTGTGTGTGTGTGTGTGTGTGTGTGTGTGCGTGTGTGTGTGTGCGCCTCATAGGCATGTACAAATATTATATGTCAATCAAAATTGTAATTTAAAAAAATTATAAAGACAACTACCATAGGATTCAGCAATACCACTTCTGGGCATTTATTCAAAAGAATTAAAATCAAGATCTGTACTCCCACATTCGTGGAGTATTATTCACAGTAGCAAAGATATTGAAACAACCTATATTTCTATAAATGAATAAATGGATAAATAAAAGGTGGCATATAGATACAATGGAATATTATCCAGCTTTAAAAACGAAGGAAATCCTGTCATATGTGATGGCATGGATGAACCTGGAGACCATTACACTAAGTGAAATAAGGCAGTCACAGACGGACAAGTACTGCATGAATTCATTTTTTAAGGTATCTAAAATAGTCAAATGCCTAGAAGTAGAATATATAATGGTGGCTATTCAGGGCTAGGCAAAGGGGAAGTGGGAGGCTGCTATTCAATACATATAAAACTTGAGTTATGCTATATGAATAAGTTCTAGAGATTTCGGCATAATATTGTGTCTATAGTAAACAACACTGTATTGCATAACAAAAATTGTGGAAGAAAGTTGATCTCATGTTAAATGTTCTTAGAATAATAGAAAAGGATGTTTTGGGGAGCTCACTATCAGAATTGGAAAACCTTGGATAGAAAACTGAATTAGTCATTCACTAAATGTATGAACTGAACAAATTACTTAAAGTATTATTCTTTTAAAAAATGAGGGCCATCACAATATCTCTTCATATGATTATTGTTTAGATTCAATAATTCATGCAATGTGCTTTTACACAGCGTAGCAGCTTTCTACATATTTTAGTTCCAATTATCAATATTTCACTCCTACTACAAATAGTACTATTGATAATCTACTACTGTTTTTGTCACTATATTTAAAAGTTATACAAATACAGGGATAATTTCATGATCCAGTAGTAAGTATATCAAATCCTAAATCTATACAAACAAGTATCCAGAACCTTAAAGATTTGGTTCTATAATCAAACTGAATTTTAGTCTTGAAATTGAAATATCTATTGAGAACTGAGCTAGATAGTACTCATGATTCTCAACCATCAGTCTGAAATGTCAGACACAGCTGGGCTGGAATAATGTATAGCTTGAGACAGTAGTGAATCACTTTAACATCCTAGCAAAAAGGTAAGACAGTTACATGTCTCATAAAACTTCAAGATGACTAAATCTTTTCACAGGTATATCACTATAAAGAAACAGTAGCTCTTATCAAGTCATATGAAATTTTTAAAATATAAATTTATCCTTATGACAAGTGTAGACTTTAGAACTTAAATAAAAGTTATATCTAGGTCTGCACTGTAATTCTCTTTTCTACTTATCATTGAACAGATACACACAAATTAAGACAGTCTACTTCATTTATCATGGTAATAAACAGGGAGGAAATATAATTTCTAACATTAATATAAGTAATTATTAAAAGTATATTAAACATTATTTTTTAAAAAGGAAGAACATAGAATTCATGATACATGGTTAAAACTTACAATCCTTTGTCATGGTTAAATATGAAGTATCCACCAAAAGCTCATGTATGAGACAGTGCAAAAAGTTTAGAGGTGAAATGATTGAGTTATGATAGCCTTAACACAATAAATGAATTAACTCCCTGATAGGGGTAACTGGGTGGTATGTTAAGGCAGGTAGAGTGTGGTTGGAGGAGGTAAATCACTGAGGGCATGCCTTTGGGGACATATATTTTGTCCGTGGTGAGTGGAATCTGTCTCTCTCTCTCTGCTTCTTAGTGCAAAGTTCCCAGCTGCTTTCTTCCACCACGTATTTCTGCCTTGATGTTCTGCCTCACTTCAAGCACTAAGGAATGGAACTGGCCATCTATGGACTGAGGCCAATAAAACCATAAGCACCAAATGAACTTTTCTTCCTTAAAATTGTCCTTTCAGATCTTTTTGTCACAGCAGTATAAAAGCTGGCTAAAACACCATCATAAATGATTACAATCCAAAATCCATTAAAAGAAATTGTGTTAAGAAACTGAAACATTATATTTCATACAGTGTGGACTTATAGTAAAAAATTATAATATGGTATGAATTTTTTATAGAAGAGAAAAAATACAAAGTATGTTCTGGTGATTACACATATATAAATATAACAAAATATAATAAAAATATAACAAAATCTTCTGAGCTTGTGAGACTTTCAAAGACTAAAATAGACCCCCAGTTAGTTTCATAATGGGCATTTAGGTGGTAAAATAAGCTTCATTTATTGAGACTTAGGAGAAAAGTTTGATAACTTGATTCATTTGTAACAAATATCAAGATAAATTATTTATTCAAGAAATGTCAAAAGTCAAATGCACTATAATTTCAAAAGGTATGGGAGAGGTTAAGGGCAGAATTTAAGGAATCTTTTTGCTTTGAATAGACATTCAAAATATAATTGATGAGTGCATGAGAGGAACAAATGAAGAAAAGCATATGCTAGTGAAGTCAAGCTAAAGAATGATATTAAATCTAGGTGAGATATGAAACCTACACAGTCTTATGGCTTTCCCAGATCATGGCAATCCTTGTCCTCTCCAGGTCCATCCTTTCCAAACCGTGAACACTACCCCCCCCCCAATGAAGTGTGTATACAACTTAAATATAGATATTCAGCTTCATCTTAGTCCTAAGATAATCCTGCCTGAGTGTGCAAGAGCCATATTCTCAAAAGTAAATGAATTTTGAGGTTAATTTTATTGTTCTTGAATTAGATTCTAGATTGAAAGTTTTAAGCCGAGACACACCATACTCACCAAAATCTAGCTCTCAAACTCTTGCTTTACAACATTGGTTCATTTAGTAGGACTTTTGTCATGATTTTGTGTCAAGCAACAGTCTGTTCACTTTCCTGTGATTTTTGAAAATAACTTTTTTTAAGTAACTAGAGAGGAAATTGGTCCCAGCATTCAGACAGTCACAGTCTGGAGTCCTGCTCAATATGGAAAGTATCCTCTGAGACATAATCCTATGTAACCAACCAAATTCTGTAAAAGTATAGCAGGACAGTCCTCTGGGAGGTGACATTGGGTCTGTTGCCTAATGCTTCATATCCTTTGATTTTCTAATCACTCCTAAAACCAGATAAGTACTCATAAGTTTTTCACACTATAGAAATATATATTACATCAGACAACATTTTACAAACTATTGACTGAATCGAAAACCTGTTCTCACTTCCCACACTAGCCAACCTCATTCCAAATGTTCAAGTCTACTTTTCCTTTCCCCATAATTTAGCAACTATGATTCCAAAATATTCTCTGACATGGGAGAAATTTATGTGAAACCTAATGTACTATAATGAATTCCCCACTGGCATCCTTTGTCTGGAAGAACTTATGGGATTGTATTATGTGGGTCACTAAACGTTAACTAAGTTTTGCTTTTAGTTTGGATTGTTATTGAATACTTGAAAACAGATTTTTATTCTATCTTTTCAAGTAACAAGATTCACATTTTTTTAAAAAAGTCTTCCTGGTTACTTAATATTTGAGGAAATCTTTTATTTTCTTTATGGCCAAGCAACTGTGAACTTCTATCATCCTGGTGTTATGCACTTTTGGCCTAATAATATAAGATTACTTCTGGATTTGTCTTGGGGAGGTGCCCAGGAGTTGAAATTCTGGCTACTTTAAAGATTTTGTTTGTATTATTGCTGTTCTAAAACTTTATTATGATGTACTTGTGTATGTGTGAATGTCTATCTGCTCTACTTCTGATACACTGAAGTTATTGTACCTATCAATTTAAAGTTTTTCAAATCTATAAATGGTCTGGTAATGTTTGCATAATTTTTTTCTCTCTACCATCTTGCCCTCCTATTTTTTTGGGAATTCGATTACACATATTCTATACCATTTGGTAATGTCATATACTTCACCAAGCCTTTTTCCTCTATGTTTCATTTTGGATAATCTACATTGTTATATCTTCAATATCTCTTGATCCTTTCTTATATAAGGTCAATTCTTCTGTAATTCCAGACTGGTGTGGGTATTTTAAATGTGATAATTTTCATTACTATAAATTTAATGTTTGTTTCATAATTTCCATTTGCCTTGTAATTATGTTCCATTTTTTTCTTTATATTGTTGAACATATTCATAATAGCAGTAAAACTGTAGAAAAGGACAATCACCTTATTAATCTTTTTTAACATAAGTTGAATCTAGAAAGTAGTGAAACATTTATTGTAAAAATCCAAGAGGAAATAAGGCCCCATAGCACAAGGATGAGTGGAAGAAGAAAGAAGGAAGTATATGGAAAAAAACTTGGAAAATAGATTCAACCCACATGTGGGGAGATAAATAAATAGTATAAGGAGCAACTGAGAAGGAAATAAGTCACCCCTGATTCTAAAGTTTGGAACCTGGGTAATAGCACAAAGGATTACATTTGAATTTCCTTATTAATGTATTTAGGAAAACTAAGAAGAAAAGCAATTTCAGTAGAAAAAATATTGAGTTTTAACATTTGATATGTCAAAGAAACAAAGACATCAAACAAGCTTTTGGAAACTGGAGTAAAAGAGATAAGAGTTGATATCAAAGTAAAAAAAAAGGTCACTGTTTTAGTCAGATTGTTCATTGTTGTGACCAAAAGACCAAACAGGAACAACATAGAAGAGGGAAAGTTTATTTGGGGCTCACAATTTCAGCAGTCTCAGTACATAGATGACTGAGTCCATTGCTCTGGGCCCAAAGTGAGGCAGAACATCATAGGGGAATAGTATGGCAGGGGGAAGATTGTGGAAGAGGAAAGCAGCTCAGGATATGAGAGCCCAAAAGCAGAAAGAGAGAGAGCTCAGCTCACCATGGACAAAATATAAACCTCATGGAACATTTTTCCTTTTGCCACACCACACGTGCCTCTAGTTACTTCTCAGTTAATCCATATCAGAATATTAATTCACTGATTAGGTTATATGCATCATAATCTAATCATTTCACCTCTAAACTTTCTTGCATTATGTCACACATGAACTTTTTTTGGACGCCTCATATTTAAACCATAACAGTCAAAGGAATACAGCCTAAACAGAGGTCTTGGAAACAAGCGCATTTAGTGTTCAAGCAAAATTGGAGATTACACAAATTCATTTGTTAATGAGTGGGAAATAATATGATTGGAGAAAGTTTACATTAAATGTATACTTACATAGAATACTCATAGAAATTTGGGGAATTTTACATACCTTTAAGAAAGCTTAATTGGAATGAGTAAATGCTAATGATCTTAAGAAAGACAAAACGCTTAAGAAAAACAATAGCATGTGTGTTTCATTTCCGATTGTATTAAAGTTAATTATTTGATATATGGGTGTATTTTCAAACATACAAGAGTTTATTCTTTACTCCCAGTGGGAGACAAAACACATGTTAATCAGAAAGTTGTATGCATAAGCTATTTATGCTACACTAAATATCCCAATGTTTAATAAGTGGTTTAGGTCCTAAGAAAATCTATTTGGCAAATTGTCTAAAGTATAATAATAACCAATTATTTTTTGAAGCCCTATTTATACAAAGGTCTTTTATCTATTTTATTTCCCCACCAGAGTGAATTCTTAATGTAGTACAATGTTTGAGATGGGAAAAAATAGAACTTCTGTCCCTGATGTTTACCCAGGAAACGGAAAAATAAATTTGCTCTCCACCCCTGGACAATACACACAGTACATGGAGGGAAAGAAGCACAGGGACCTTGACCTTCAATCTTTAAGAAATTGATCTTGGACCTGGGAGTTTCTGCAAGAAAAGGCTTTGTGTATTGTTGAAGTAGGAATCTTGAAATCATTTTTGAGGGGTAGAAAGTGTTTTTGTTTTGGAAAATATGGTTGAAAGTGCCTTGAGCCTGGTCACACTAAACAAAAATACAGAATGGCAAAGTTCAGAACCATGGGGAGGTTATATGGTTCTGAATAATAATGCAGCATTGTTATTTCACTTTAAGAATTCTTAAAGGATAATTTTAGCTTTCCTTAGTATGAGACCTATATGTCAAAGGAAATTAGAAAAGGATTACAGAAGACACCAGAAAAATGATTAGTTAGTTATCCCTAGATTCCTGGGAAAGAGGTTTCAATATAGGAATCCAAATCTAAGTAGACTTTTACTTCTATTTTACACTTTTGATAATATCGAACAACTGACTTATGATAATAAATGCAGTGATTAGAAATCCAAGAAGAAGAATAAAATAAATAGGGATGCAATTAAATATTGAAATAAAATTGGTTGTAACAGGAGCAAGACTAACTATTTTGAGGCAAGTTATTATCTCTCTTCAACTTTAATTGAAATATATATATATATTCCTGCATGATTTAACATTGTATTTGTGATAGTACTATTAACAATTTAATATCCTCTGCTATCTTATATTTTTAAAGCTTTCTTTTAAGTTGACTCCTCGAGAATTGGATATATCAAGGTATAATTTTAATAAATATGAGAGTTCTCCATCATTAGTTTTAATGAGAGATGTTTGGACTAAAGGTGGGATAATAAAAAAATCCACTAAACTTTTGAAACTATTAGCAAGTCTTTCCTTAACAATAACAGAATCTTAGAGACACACCATTTTGCCAGCCTAGATGCAATAGATGTAAGAGAATTCTGTTGCGACAGGAAAAAACAAAAAAAAAGGATTTTTCAAAGTCTTGCATTGACATTATCTTAATAAAAGAAGAAATAGTAAATGAAATGCAATTGTCTTTTTTTAAAATTTGGGGATAATAAATAATCTTATGTTTCCAATGTTAAAGACAACAGAGATGATACTTCTGATAAGATGCTTGTCAAAAACATAACCTGTATTTATGCTAAAAGCCTTGATTCTGGGAGATTATCGAATCACAGGGATGATTTATTTAATATAACTATTACAAAACAGTGATTTTTTATTTATTGTTTTTAGATATACATGAGAGTAGGGTGTATTTTGACATATTATACATGCATAAAGTGTAACCCATTCTAATTTTGATCCAACTCTTGTGGTTGTACATAATGTGGAGTTACACTGGTTGTGTACTCATATATGAGCATAGGAAAGTTATGTCCAATTCATTCTACTGTCTTTCCTATCCCCATCCCTTCTCACTTCCCTTCATTACCCTTTGTCTAATCCAATAAACTTCTGTACTTCCCCTCCCTATCTTTCGTTGCTATGGGTTAGCACCAACATATCAGAGCATTCAAACTTTGGTTTTGGGGGCCTGGCTTATATCACTCAGCATGGTATTCTCTAGTTACATCCATTTTCCAGGAAAAGGCATAATTTCATTATTATTTATGGCTAAGTAATATTTCATTCTGTATATAAACCATATTTCCTTTATCCATTAATCTGTTAAAGGGTACCTAGGTTGGTTCCAAAGCTTGGCTATTGTAAATTGAGCTGCTATAGACATTGATGTGGCTGCATCACTGTAGTATGCTGACTTTAAGTCCTTTGCATATATGCCAAGGAGTGGGATAACTGGATCAAATGGTGGTTCCTTTCCAAATTTTCTAAGAAATCTCTACACTGCTTTCCAAAGTGGCTGCACCAATTTGCAATCCCACCAGCAATGTATGACTGAACCTTTTCCCCCATATCTTCACCAACATTTATTGTTACTTATATTCTTGATAATTGCCATTCTGACAGGAGTGAAATGGAATCTCAGTATAATTTTAATTTGCATTTGTCTAATTGCTAGAGATGTTGAACTATTTTTCACATATTTTTGACCATTCATATTTCTTCTTCTGTAAATTACCTATTCAGTTCCTCTGCCCATTTAATGATTTGATTATTTGTATTTTTGATGTTAAGTTTTTTGAGTTCTTTTTATACCCTGGAGATTAATGCTCTAAGATGCAAATAACAAAGATTTTCTCCCATTCTGTAGGCTCTCTCTTCACTTTCTTGATTGTATCTTTTGCTGTGATGAAGCTAAGCCCTAGGTCAACATCATTCTAAATGGAGAAAAATTGAAGCCATTCCCTTTGAAAACTGGAACAAGACAGGGGTGCCCTCTTTCACCACTTCTCTTTAATGTAGTTCTTGAAACACTGGCCAGAGCAATTAGACAGAGGAAAGAAATTAAAGGGATACACATAGGAAAAGAACAACTCAAATTGGCACTATTTGCTGATGATATGATTCTATATCTAGAAGACCCAAAAAGTTCCAGAAAACTTCTGGAAATAATGAATGAATTCAGCAATGTAGCAGGATATAAAATGAACACTCATAAGTCAAATGCATTTCTGTATATCAGTTGCAAATACTCAGAAAGGGAAACGAAGATAACTACCCCATTTAAAACAGCCTCAAAGGAAAAAAAAAACAACTTGGGAATTAGCTTAACAAAAGAGGTGAAAGATATATATAATAAAAAACTACAGAACCATTAAAAAAGAAACCAAAAAAGACCTTAGAATATGGAAAGATCTACCTTGTTCTTGGATAGGCAGAATTAATATTATCAAAATGACCATACCACCAAAAGCACTATATACATTTAATGCAATGCCAATCAAATCTCAATGGCATTCCTCCTAGAAATAGAAAATGCAAATATGAAATTCATCTGGAAAAATAAGAGACCCAGAATAGCTAAAGTAATCCTTAGCAAGAAGAGTGAAGCAGGTGGCATCGCTATACCAGACCTTAAACTAAATACTACAAAGCAATAGTAACAAAAACAGCATGGTATTGACACCAAAACAGAATGGTGGGCCAATGGTACAGAACAGAAGACACAGAGACTAACTCACAATATTACAATCATCTTATATTAGACAAAGGAGCCAAGAACATAAATCAGATAAAAGAGAGCCTCCTCAACAAATGTTGCTGGGAAAACCGGAAATCCATAGGCAACAAAATTAAATTAAACCCCTGTCTCTCACCATGCACAAAACAAAAGTCAAAGTGGATCAAGGACCTAGGAATTAAACCAGAGACTCTGTGTCTAATAGAAGAAAAAGTAGGCTCTAATCTCCATCATGTTGGATTAATCTCCAACTTCCTTAATAAGACTCCTATAGTGCAAGAATAAAAATCAAGAATCAATAAATGGGATGGACTCAAATTAAAAAGTTTCTTCTCAGCAAAAGAAACAATCTGTGAGGTGAATATAGAGCCTACTTCTTGGGAGCAAATATTTATCCCTCACACATCAGATAGAGCACTAATCTGTAGAATATATAAAGAACTCAAAAAGCTAAACACCAAAAAAAAAAAAAAAAAAAAAAACAAAACAAATAGCTCAATCAAAAAATGGGCCAAGGAACTGAACAGACACCTCTCAGAAGAGGATATAAAATCAATCAGCAATCATATGAAAAAATTATCATGATCACCAGCAATTAGAGAAATGCAAATCAAAACTAATCTAAGATTCCATCTCACTCCAGTCAGAATGGCAGCTATTAAGAATATAAACAACCATAAGTGTTGATGAGTATGTGGGGAAAAAGGCACATTCATACATTGCTGGTGGAACTGCAAATTGGTGCAACCTATATGGGAAGGAGTTTGGAGATTTCTTGGAAAACTGGAAATTGAACCACCATTTGACTCAGCTATCCCTCTCCTCAGTCTATACCCAAAGAAGTTAAAAACAGCATACTACAGGGACACAGCCACATCAGTGTTCACAGCAGGACAATTCACAATAGCTAAACTGTACATTTAATGCGATGACAATCAAAATCTCAATGGCATTCCCCATAGAAATAGAAAAATTAGTCATGAAATTCATAGATGAATGGATAAAGAAAATATAGCATACATACAATGGAATATTACTCAGCAATAAAAGAGAATAAAATCATGGTATTTGCCTATAAATGGATGGAGCTGGAGAAGATATGATAAATGAAATTAGCTAATTCCAAAAACAAATACTGAATGTTCTCTGTGATATAAAGAGGCTGATTTATCATGGGGTAGGGAGGGGGAAAAGGGGGGAATAGATTAACTCTAGGTAGGGAAGAGGAGTAGGAGGGGAAGGGAGGAGGCATGGGGTTAGAAATGATGGTGGAATGAGATGGACATCATTATCCAAAGTATATGTATGAAGACATAAATTGGTATGAATATACTTTGCATACAACAAGAGATATGAACAACTGTGTTCTATATGTGTAATATGAATTGTAATGCATTCTGCTGTTATATGTAAATAAAAAACTAATCAAAATTTTTTGTAGTAAATCTGTTTGTATTTGGATAACTTTATGTCTAGTTATGTCTAGTTTTTTTTTAAAAAAATAGTGAATTTAAGTAGATTAACAAATCCTTTGGGTAGACTCTTAAGGATATTAGTTTCATACATAAGTATAAATATTCCCCTAGTGTATGCACACAAAAACAGTCTGAGTTATTCACCCGGACTTCAGGCCCACACAGATATGATGAATTTCATACATAGTGGTCATTGAAATTCAAAGAAGTAGAAATCACAGCAGTGGAAAGTGGTTTTGGCCTTTAGTTGCAATGCTCTTAAATTTAACAATTTTTTCATACTATTACCTATTATTTTTGTAATGGCTGTGCTCAACTGAATTTTGTGACCTTTTGCTTAAAAGAAATTTGTTCTCAGTCTTCATGTTTGGATAACCCAATGTTTGATTGATGTATAATATGAGCCAGAAAGTTCTTATTCCATTTGAACACTAAATCCAAAGGAAATAAATAAATACCTAGTGACACTATGACAAATGGCGCTAACACTGTGCTAATGCAAGGCTTACTTTTCCAAGAGGTTCCTCAACCTAAGACTATAGCTTGGAAATGTAAAAATATTTTAAAGTATTTGAATATTTGAAATCAGTATCATGCATTGAATATCTCTACTACAAGAAAGTCCTCCCAGGCCACCTTATGCTTTTTTTTTCTTTCTTTTAAGTATTTTCTACATTGTTTGGTTTTCTGATTGTTTAAAATGAAATTGTAGCTCAAAAACGTTTGTCAGAAATAATACCTGCTAAACTCATGGGCATGGTGAATCAAAATATAATTCTAATATTTTAAGACAGAAGAGCAATCTGGGTACATTTAGGCTATAGATAAAGAGTCACATGTACCTTCCTCCAAGGTTATAGGTACCTATTATCATAGTGTAAAAATTGATGAACATCCCTAGAGTTTTATTTTAATAAACAGTGTACAATTAATTACATATATTTTGTTAAAGTCATCATGATAGTGTTAAAATGACTCAAATTTTTTAGAAGTTGAAGATTTTGATAATTAAAGGTAATCTGGGTAATTTTAATTTTCTAAAATATTTACTTATCCAAAAACTAAATCACTGTCTTCCTTGTGGGTTTGATATTATGGAACATTTCATGTTGCTTAGTTCTAGCTTAGAAATAATGTATAATGATAACATTACATGTGTGAGAGGAAACTAAAGTAGTATTCTGTAAAATAGCACCTCTGGAAGCAATGTCAAAAGTTTAGGAATACTTTAATCCTCATGTCTTTGTCTTCCACACAAAGCAAAAAAAGAATAACCCAACCTTTAAGAAAAAAAAACTGTGTGTGTGTGTGTGTGTGTGTGTGTGTGTATACTTAATGGCATATTGTTTGTGCCATTCATTCCCTGATGTGGTAGATGCTACAGAACCATTTAATGGTATTTCTTTTTTTAAAAAGAGAGAGAGAGAGAGAGAGAGAGAGAATATTTTTTTAATATTTATTTTTTAGTTTTCGGCAGACACAACATCTGTGTTTGTATGTGGTGCTGAGAATCGAACACGGGCAACACGCATGCCAGGCGAGCGAGCTACCACTTGAGCCACATCCCCAGCTCTAATGGTATTTCTTGATGCTGTCTTGTTTGACCTTCTCAACAGACAGATGAGGAAAAATACCTAGAGAGCTAAGAATATGTTTTTATGCCATTATCATCAGTATTGTCAACTCTGGAGCTCAAATCTAAATTCTTCATTTATAGTTTACATTTTTTTTCCTCTTTGACTATGTCTGTAAGTAAAATTTACATCTTTGAAAAGATACATCAAGTTGATAGGGGTGCAAAGGGCAAAGAAAACCTAGACATAGATTATTTGTTTTCCCTGGAATAAAGTTCTATTCTTTTCAACTGGACTGAGTCTTTTAATACTCTTCCATATTACAGTAGGCTGAACTTCTTGGATTTTATGCAATTTAAGGATACATCTCAGAAGCTGCATGACTAGCCAGGGTTCTTGTTTCTTCCTTCACCCTGTGAGGACCAAAGTTGTTAATCTGAATGAAAAATAATAATTTATAACAACAATGCCAGCATCATCAGGCACTGAATATACGTTCTGATAATTTTCATCCCTTAGCTCACTTAATAATCTCAAATTGGATTATTATCACTTTCTTGCAGATGAGAAAACTGGGGCACACTAAGGGGGTTAAATGATTGTACTAATATTGCAATACTACTATGGGGACAATCTTAGATTTATGTCTAGACACACAGGCTTCAAAAGCTACACATTCTAACCATAATCCCAAACTATATTGGGCCCACTACAGCTAGGAGGTGAATTTTATATCTTACTAGGAAAAGAACTTTAATTAAACTAAATATTACAGGAAGGGGGGCTGGGGTTGTTTCTCAGAGGTAGAAGACTTGCTTAGCCTGCGTGAGGCACTGGGTTCAATCCACAGCACCACATAAAAATAAAATAAAGGTATTGTGCCCACTCACAACTAAAAAATAAAATGTTTAATAAATAAATAAATATTACAGGAAGGAAAATACATACATTTTAGGGGGGAAAGTCCTTATCTATCTCTTCAGTCAGCTGTAAATCCATTCAACCATAATTGGAAAAAATAAGTGACTAAAATGGATAAAACCTATTATAATGTGCCGTTACAGAGAAGATACACACACAAAGACAACTAAGCAAATGAGCATGCACACCAGGTTATGAAAAGTACCACAGAGGAAGGGGTACATTTTACTTGAGTAATTAGAAAAGTCACATCTATATTTGAGATGTCCTAGTTAATTAACAATTCTTTACTCAAGGTATGTATTAATAATCATGTCTGATGTTTAGAACTACCCAGATATGCCATTATGTTA
This sequence comes from Callospermophilus lateralis, assembly GCF_048772815.1. Lineage (NCBI taxonomy): Eukaryota > Metazoa > Chordata > Mammalia > Rodentia > Sciuridae > Callospermophilus > Callospermophilus lateralis. Next base: position 13,996,694 of record NC_135325.1, read on the forward strand.
GTCTTATAAAGTAATGTTTTGGTGACAGAAAGGAAGTCAAACTGACCTGCATTTCTTAACATGGTAGTTTCTCCTACTTAAGTTTTGAGGAGGAAAAAGAAGGGATGGGGGAAAGGGAAGAACAGTGGAATGAATCTGACCAAACTTGCATATGTGCATGCATGGTTGAGACACGGTGAGTCCCAGAATTGAGTGTAACTACAGGACACTAATTTTAAAAAATTAAACAGTAAATGGATTGAAGAGGACTGGTATAGTAGAGGGAAGGGACAGGGAATGAGGGGAGATTGCTGGGGACTGAACCACAAGTCAAAAAGAAAGATGATAGATAGTTCTTTCCCTTCCCTAACTTGGTATAATCACCTCCTCTTTGGGTAAACACTGTCATCTAGTGCTGCTGACTATGGAACTATCACATTCTGTTTCAGTATTTCCATCTTTTTATGGTTCCCTTTAAAATTCCAGTTACCCAATGACCTAACTACCCTCTCATCTCTTTCTGTTATTTCTTAATGTGTGGAAAAATGACACATAGTAGCCTCTTAATCAACTATATTTAAAATATATGCAATGACAGGGACTACATGTAAAAAGAAATGAGAGAATTTGTCCTCTACCTTAATAGGGATTGGGATCACACAAACATATGCATTTATCAAAATTTAGTAATCGTACATATAGAATTTGTGCACTTCATCACATGTCAGTTTTGCCTCGGAAGAAAAATTAAGTGCAAATAAAGCTATTTACACTTAAATATTCTACAAAGAATTGTATAAAGTCTGCAATTTATTTTGGAATATATCAGTGAATAAGATGGGCAAATGCGGGATAAAAATATAAGTAGATGATAAATGTACTCGAATATTAATGGTACAATCCATGGAGATGCATACAGGTATTTACTGTAAAACCCTTTCAAGGTTGCTCTAAATTTTAAAATGTTCATAATAAAATGTTGGAGAGAGTGCTAACTTAAGTGCTACTTAAGCTAGTGTTTTATCTCAGAAATTTTTAACATGTGTAGCCATACCTTAAGGTGTCCATGCACTGAAACAGGAAAAAAAATCCTGTCTTTAGTTTGACCATATCCAAATAAAATTTGGTATTATCTATGATTATTAATTTGGGCAACATATTACCACAGTTTAAAAATGTCTATGAATTTCTCATTAATAGAAATCATTTTTACATCATGCTATAATTGTTTCACATAATGAATTATTATTTATATCTAATATGATTTTGAAATGACAAGAGATTTTTAGATCCCCAGAGATCATTACATTAATTGAAATAATACAGGCACAGAAAGACAAGTACCACATGATCTCCCTCACTCATATATAGGCTACAAAAAAGTTGATCTCATAAAAGTAGAGAACAGAATTGTGGTTTCCAGAGGCTGGGAAAAGTAGGGGAGGAGGAATATGGAAAGATTTGTCAAAGGGTACTAAGCTACAGTTAGATAGGAGTAAGAAGTTCTAGTGTGCTCTTGCACAGAAGGGAGAATATGGATAAGAGTAATGTACAATACATTTTAAAAAGCTACAAGAAAATGCTATGCAAGATGAAACAAAAAAACAAAGAAATAATTTTAAATGTTTTTACTGTAAAGAAATGATAAATATTTGAGGCAATAATGTTTAGCCTTACTTAAATATCACACAATGTGTACATGTATGAAACTATCACTTGTTATCTTATACACATATACAATTTCATGATTTTATGCATAAGTTTAAAAATAATTTTTACCCAGATTTGATAGCATGTGCCTATAGTCCCAGTTTCGTAGGAGGCTAAGCAGGTAGCATCACTTGAGTTGACAAGTTTGAGATCAACCTGGCCAGCAAAGTGAGACCCAATTTCAAAAAGCAATTGCTAATTGAAAAATTAATATCTTAATGAAAAGTAAATATACTGCAATATCATAATTTATTGTGAATTTGGAATTTTAGCTTAGTATAATTATTTTCCTTTATAATCTTATATGGTTTATGCATTTTATTTATTTTTTGTTTGTTTTATGCATTTTAAACATTGCTTTGAGGAGCCTTTAGGTACCAGACTACCTCTGTGGCATACAAAAACAGTTAAGAGCTGACAGATTCTGTGCCATGCTATACTATTCTTTCTATGTGACACCATATAAGATATGGGACTTCTATGAAGATTTTCAGTGATCCCCCTGCCGAGACCTAGAAATAATCCCAAACCCTAAGGACCTATCACCTTATTGTTCAAACTCAGTAGCAGAATAAGACAGATATTTTCACTTTATCATTTTTCTCTCTTCTCTCTTACTACTTGAGGGATGCATGCTAAATTTTTAAAAATTATCGTTTATCTGAAATTGAAATTTAACTAGGGATCCTGTGCTTTATCTGGTCACCTTAGTCATAGGACCCAAAAAGGTTTTCATGGGTATTTAAGCCAAAATATATGAACCTAAACAAGTAACATCAACACGAATGCAGATCACATGGGTTTGGATATAGCAACTAAAATCTAGGCATTCCCAGCAGCTAGGTGAACAAGTTCGTACTGGGACCATACCATTCCATTCAAAATTGCTAGTAATGGGAGATCAATATGGATTGAATTTATTGAACCTTACTCCTTGCAATATGACAAAGCTTTGCTATTACTCAGTTCAATATATTCACTCTCTCATTTGAACCTCACAAGATCTCAAAGAATGAACATATTTCCCTCAGTGTAGAAAGGAGACTATGGGGGTTTAGAGAAGTTAATAAACTTGCCTTAAGTCACACAACTATTAATTCTAAGAGCCAAAGATTTAAATATATCTGATTCATGCTTTTTCCATGCACTAAAATGCTTAACATTTCAGGTAAGAAACATCAGAAGTAGAACATATTAACTAGTGTATCATAAATTTTCATAATTATTGGATAAAAATAATAGGGCAGAGTTTAAGAATATTTACTGTGATAAAGTTCCAGTGTAACTAAAAATAATAAAAATAAAATCGTCTCTTGTTTAAACATCAAATCAGATTGTATTGACAAAACAATGTGTTTTCCCTTGGCATTAGAAAATGCTGTGCAAGATGTAACAAAAAAAAAAAACACAGATAAAAATGTGTGCAAGTTTTTTCATTAAATGTGATCAAAACATCAAAAGCCCCAACATAACAGAGAAAGGAAAATCCTAATATTTGGCACACAAAATAATGACAGAGTAGAAAGCTTGTGATTATAATAAAGTAAACATACACAAAGAATAAGAAAATGTAGAATATGGTACTTAACCAATAAAAGCACAACTGAATGGCTGTACATGAAATGCCTTTGTTATATATTAGAAAACATAAGCTCTATTCCCTCTTATGCCATCTTATGTATGTTCTTGATAAAAATAAAAATCATTGGTGACGTTAAAGTGGGAGAGATATTAGAAAATCAAAGAACAATTATACTTGCTTAATACTATGAAAATAACTTTACACTCTTAATTGCATTATGCTTTATTGCATTATGTAAGCTGATCAGTTATGTGTAAAAGGGAAAAGAATATTGATACTAAAGAAAGTTTTCAAAAAAGACATTTTGCAATTCCAGACAACTTTTAAAAAATTATCTTTACTGTGCACAACATAACTGCTTTTGTAATGGTTGGGTATTGACTGTGTGTGTGAGTGTGTGTGTGTGTGTGTGTGTGTGTGTGTGTGAGAGAGAGAGAGAGAGAGAGAGAGAGAGAGAGAGAGAGGGAGGGAGGGAGAGAGAGATAATATTAAATAGTTTAAATAAATTTCTTTTTTTAGTATTTATTTTTTGGTTGTAGTTGGACACAATACCTTTATTTTAATGTGGTATTGAGGATTGAATCCAGGGCCTCACCCGTGCTAGGAGAGCGCACTACCACTGAGCACAACCCCACCTCCATAAATAAATTTCTTTTTAAGAAACACTTATTATAGCCACTCAAATGTATATTGTTACTTTAAAACATGAATAACCACCTAATAATTTTACTACTGATTGTAGATTGTTTTACATGGTCTTTTTAAAGTATAGGGCACCTCAATAACAAAGGCATTTATAGTACGGTTTTTGTGTTTGCACATTTCTTTTTGTAGCATATATTTTAATTTGTACATATCCATCATTGAACCAACATAATTTGAATTAAACCATTATAAGGCAATTCATGGAATGGAGCAAACTATAGTTACATATTACAAACTGTATCAATGAGTATTAATATATTTATAATTTATTATACAGGTGTGAGTAAACAACCAGATGTAAAACATCCCCTCTTCCCTATTTTGAATGATAGAATTTTCACAGCAGTTGCTTCTATATTTGTTCTACTAAGTTGATTTTTGATGTGCCAAATATTTTCTTAGGTATTAGATATGGACAAGGCTAAACACAAGATTTCAAATGGAAAACAGTCATCCAGCTTACTGATTTTTCTCCAAGACATCAAATAATGTATTTACCTTGATAATGTTCTATATACTAACTCCTCAGAATGTTTTGCCTTCTTCTCTGACACCATTGACTGGATGGTCATCTATTCCACACAATACTTTCCCTGCCAAAAAATGACCTTTGTGAAACATGAGAAAGCCTGAAAAATGATAGGTACTTTAATTAAACAATTATGCTCTTGAATCCTGTTAATATCCATTGACTATATCTAATCATTCACTTTTACATTCTGTAACTTACACTGTAAATTTTAAATTATAAATTGATATAATAAGTCTTTAGAAACACTATACATTGGAAACATAAGAAATGCATTTGCCTGTATTTCTCCCTGTCTTACCAAAAGAAGAAATCCAAGGATGGAGTCATGGTTAAAAATCTCTACAGGTGTATTGTGTGACCATAATGAAAGATGGCTTGAACTTGTAATTTTTTGCAAGACATATGATTTATATGGTCACTGACTTCTCCAAGAAGAGTTCAATGATAATACACTGAAGAGATATCACTTCTGACATTCAAAGTGCTTTGCAAACTACCTCCCTTCCCACACAGCATTTTGTCCAGTGGCAGCTGACTGAATGAGTGACATACATTCTCTCCACAGTGCCCTCAATTCTGTGCCTGTCTTCACTTAGGGGTTTTATACATTAGGCAGCAGAAACAGTGACCCTCAGCATTAACTTTTTAGTTTGCTTATATATCCAGCATCCCATGGAGCAACTGTCCAAGCATACATGCAACAAAGTAGCCTTCTACAGATGATACTAATTTGTCCTAGTTTCCAGCATGCATAAGAGAAAGCCAGTATCCTTCAAAACAATATGTGTCAGGACTTCCTGATCCAGGCTGGTTCTCATTGTTCCCTTAATTTAGCTAGTGTTTTAAGAATTGAAAAGGGACATTTCAGAGACATGGTGTTTTATTGTCCCCCTATTCTTTAAGAGTAATACAGTGTGCTAGACTTTGAGTGATAAAATAGCAAAAAAATGGAAATCTGATTTATAATTAGCCCTGTGGATAAATGGAGAGAAATGAAGTTTAAACTAGAAGGTTGGTAACTAATAGTTGAGATTTTAGAAAGCAGATACTATCACACTAGGCCTTGAAGTAATATTTCTTTAAATGCTCCTTTAATTTATGCTTTATCATTATATTTGCCTATAAACACAAAGAATTTATGATCAACAAATACTTGTAACTAAAGAATATTAGTATATAATTATATATATATATATATATATATATATATATATATATATATGCTGTTAATAATGATAAAAACAGGTTAATTATTTATGTGGTCAGATAAATACTCATAAATAATCTTCTTACACTGGTATAAATTGTCATTTTTTTATTCCCTTTCCTTCTCTCCCTATCCTATTACATATGACCTTTAACTTTAGACACCAGGGCCTATGTCTAATATCCCTGGGTTTAGATGTATAAACGATTTACTTGTTTAGACCTTAAATTATCTGATTATTTTGGTCTCAGTTTCTACTTTTTCTCTGTGAGTCATGCATTTATCTCATCCTTCCAACTAACAGTTTTCCACCCTCAAAATATTTTATTTAATTTTTCAGGGTATGTATTTTGTTGAATTTCAAAACATAATAATCCCCTGGATATTCTAGCATGTCAAAATGAGGAAAACAAACAAAAGCCTGCTATTTTGAGAGTTTGTTATTTTATTTATTATTTATATAAAATTAAATAATCTAGAAATATGCAAGGTTCCCACAGATAATATTAACTTCCTTTTATTTAGCAATTTCTTTTATCTATCAACCAATGAGCACAAAAAATATGCTAGGTATCATTTAAACATGTGGGGAATTTTAGATATAGCTTCAAATAGAAGTTCCAAGTCAGAATTCCTGGGGCTGGCAGAGAAACTATGCTGCTATTCAGGTGTGACCCTAACACCTTTAAATCCCAAGGCCTGACTCACTTTATTGAATCATTGTTCTAAAGGCATAGAGGCATTCAATATTAAAAACATTAATATTTTATTTTTGCCTCCAAGCTAAAATACTTCTCCTACCACTGTGTACCATAAAGTCATGCTGATAAAGGGTGGACAGGTATAGGCATATTATTCGGTTCACTTATTCCTAGTTAATTACCTTTATGGTTCAAATACCAAGTGATAATAGGAAAGGATGATAAATAGCTCTCCATTAAAACACTTGGAATATTAGAAAAAAATGTCTTGCTTTCTGCCAGCCAATTCTCAGTATATTACTTACCCTATAATATGTTGTATCCAGAACAGAACATAGATATTTTTCCCCTATCAGGGGGATTTATGATAGTGTCTCAACTAGTGATGACATGCCAACAAAATATATAATACACTAAGTATTTTGACATGTAATTCACTTTCAGTTTTTCGTTCATTTAAGAAAACGCATTTAAGATTAAAATCTGTGTGTATTTTACTTGTAAATTCATGTGTTACAAATGTATATTGTTTCCAAACTCTCAGTGGGCAGATAGAAAATGCACATAAAAACTTAGAAAATCTCTAATTCAAATGCAACCTCACAGGCTATTTCTCAGTATTCCCCATTTTGTAGTTGTTGTTTCTCTTTTCCTACTGTGAGAAACTTAGTTCACAAAAACATCTATATTAATCATTTGCGCTGATACAAATAGAATATTATATTATCCTATGATAAACAAAATATTGTTTAAAATCACTATGCCAATGCCACTACCAACAACAAAGTTACTATGTAAGATTAAATATTGCTTTGTATGTTTGGTCCTTTAAAATTATCTAAGGGACTGGGGTTATAGCTCAGAAGTAAAGCACTTGCCTAGCACATGTGAGGTACTGGGTTCAATCCTCAGTACCACATATAAATAAATTTTTAAAAAGTATTGCGTACAACTACAACTAAAAATATTTTTTTAAGTATGTACTAAGCTGCAATTCTAGACTAAAAAAAAACTCCCCAAACTGAATTATTTTTCTTTGTGGTTCTATAATCAGTCTCATATAGGGTTAAGTTTATTTATCTACATTTTTAATTTCATGGGTCCCTTAATTCCCTTTTAGGTCTTTTTGACATGCAAAATATCTACTTTTAGTTCAAAAGTGAATTCTTGTTTTGTTGTTTGTTTGTTTTGTGGCTAGGATTGAACCCAGTGTGGATTCTACTTTTTAAAGATTTTCTAAGTTTATGTATTCCCTCTACTACACCATCAACTATTTCAGAGAGGTGCTATGACTGTATCACTAAAAAAAAGCATCTTTATTTTCCCAAATTGAAATTTTCAATTTTTACGATTTTTCCCTCTAGGAAATCAAATATTCAAATTTTTTAAAATGAAAGTTAAACTCCGGGCAACTAGGCTTTACATGAGAACATGAGGTGTTATTCCTCAAATGGTATGAGTTCAAAAACCTGTAATTTGTGACATAATTTCTTTAACACAGAAATTTTTACCAATATCTCTATATATTCTGCTGTATTCAAAATACTGAGATCCTGAAATGAGTGATTTTTTTTCAACACATCAAATACTGCCATGATAACATTCACAATAAAATGAGATGTTTAAATGATCTATAAGGGAATTATAATTCTTACTAGGATAATGGAGTCAAAGGATTGCCTGAAATCCTTAGAAAAAGATTATTTTAAAATTTACATATATTAAGGTTTTCTGTTAGGTACCAATTAAAGAGAGGGTGGCTGAGCTAGGTTTGGGGGAGCAGGAAGTTGGAACCTGACCACTTCAAGTTGTGGCCAACTACTCACGTTGCTTCATTGGCTGTCCTTAAAAACCCACCATCCCTTCTCTCCAGTTTCTCACCTTTGCAGACAATTTCGACTTGGGCTGTGGCGGCAGCAGCAGCAGCAGGAACAGTGGCTCCAGCGGGCTCCATAGTAGCCTGTGTAGGAGTCCCAATCCAGCGGATGATCCCAAGTGCCTTCTGCCTCTCAGCATTTAGTGTTTTCTGTGCAGGCTCGGTGGGCTGAAGCGCTTTTTCCTTCACTTCCGGCTAGAGCTCGGGTCACCTGACACTATGAGCCAAAGAGGGTGCTGGGAGGTTCTCTCCTTTTGGATCCAAGATGGCAGAATAGAGGATGGCTGCTCTGTGGAATTAAACCAAGAAAATAGTCATGCAGCATCTCCACAAGGCCTCACCTAGACGGAATACAACATCTCAGAGCATGCAACAGGACCCCTACACAGTGAATTTTCACAGAAACCATCAGAGCTGCGACCACCTGCACAGAAATCAGAGTCTCTGTGTTCCAGTAAGACTCCAGACTCAGGACACAAAGCCCACAGTTCTAGCACACAGGGCGCTCAAGCAGCATAACAGAAACATCTGATCAGCTGCCTATTACTCCCATGCAGGCCACAGGGCTGCAATTTAGCCACAGAACAAAGCCATCCCAGCTCCCCACACCTCACCAGACTACCCCAGCACTGGAAACAGACCCACTCCATCTTGGAAAACCCCTCTCACCATTTTTGGTGGGTATGGCTATCAGCGAGGATCTCTGTTTGAAGAGGCACCTGGTTCCCAACTTCCCCCACCCTCCCAGCTGCGATTACTTGGCACAGTGACTACCCAGGGCAAAAACCCACTCTCAGCTGAATGGGAGCAGAAGTGCTGGCTATCAGCACAGACCTCCCTTTGAAGAGGCACCTGGTTTCCTACTTCCTCCCCGCCCCTCCCTCCCCAGCTGTGATTACTTGGCAGAGTGAATAACCAGCACAAAATCCCACTCTCAGCTGAACGGGAGTGGGACCACTGGCTATCAGCACGGACCTTCTTTGAACAGGCACATGGTTTCCAACTTTCTCCCCTCCCTCCCTTCCCAGAGACGATTACTCTTCACAGTGACTACCCAGCTCAAACACTGCTCTCAGCTGAATGGGAGCTAGAGCACAGTGCAACCAGGGCACCAACCATCTGGCATGAGCCCCAGAGTGAGAAGCACCGCAATTGAGACCTGATAAGCAAAGGAGGGAAGGGATCTAGTGACTTAAGAGCGAAAAAGCTGAAGCAAATCAGAGAAACTAGGATTGGGAAGCTCCAGGCAGAAGAGGAAGACAATGGAGGGGAGAGGGGTTCAAGTCCTCTCACCCTGGTTAAGACAAGGCCACCTACTGGAAGAGAAGCGAAGCAGAAAGGAAACGAAATTCTAAGAGTTTTCTTTGTTGGTGGTGGTTTTTTGTAAATTTTTTTAATTCTCTTTTCTTTCTTCTCTTTTTTCTTTCTTTTCCGTTTTTTCTTTTTTCTTCTTGCAGCACACAAACCTTACTATTTTAACAGCTGTCATTTTCTAAATACATATGTGTGTCTGTTTTTATGTACTGTACTGTCCTCCCATGTACTTGTCTACTCTAAGTTAGTTCCTGTCTATTCCCCAGCTTCCAACCCTCTGCATTAGAGTTCTCCTTCAAATTTCTTAAGGTAAATTAACCCCATACACTCACATCTTTCCCCCTTAGCATAATGTCCTATGCCCATCACTCAGTTCACTGTCTGCTACCAAAAAATGTACACCTTTTATGAAACTACTGATTATATCTTAAATAATAATTGAATCCAACAATTTGACATTGAGACTAAATATAAATGTCTTAATAACAATAATTTGTTCATAGGTGATGTACTGTTGATATAAGGTCTGTTAACATTGTCCTTCCCCACAAAGGAGGGATCTTGGAACCATACAAGAGCACTACAAAATCTATAGGGTAAAAACAATAACACACCAGTCACATAGAGTGGGGGCCGGGAGGGGAAACGCGAGCAACATGAAAAGACAAGGGAAGAAAGTACCACAAATAATCCAGGACAGCACATCATCATAACAACTGACAGCTACAGCAGAAGGAATGACAGAGAAAGATGTCAGGATATACATGATTAAATTGTTTGGGGATCTCAGAGAAGACATGAGACAACAAATACAGGCAGTGAAAAATCAGTTTGATAATGAGCTACAAAAACAAATCCAAGAAGCAAAAGATCAACTTAACAGGGAGATAGAGGTTATACAAAAGAAAAAAAAAAAAGAAAGAAAAAGAAAAGAAATCCTTGAAATGAAGGAAATAATAAACCAAATTAAAAACTCAAATGAGAGCATCACCAAGAGTAGACCACTTAGAAGATAGGACATCAGATAATGAAGATAAATTATATCATCTTGAAAAGAACATAGACAGCACAGTGAAAATGATAAGAAACTATGAGCAGAACATCCAAGAAATATGGGATAGCATAAAAAGACTGAATTTAAGAATTAGGGGAGAGAGGATGGCTTGGAGGTCCAAACCAAAGGAATGAGCAATCTGTTCAATGAAATAATATCAGAAAACTTTCTAGACATGAAGAATGAAACAGAAATCCATATCCAAGAAGCCTACAGGATGCCGAATGTGCAAAATAACAATTGATCCACACCAAGACACATTATAATGAAAATGATGAACATATAGAATAAGGAGAAAATTTTAAAAGCAACAAGAGAAAGGAATCAGATTACATATAGAGGGTAAACCAATTAGGATAACAGCAGAATTTTCAACACAGACCCTGAAAGCTAGAAGATCCTGGAATAACATATTTCAAGCTCTGAAAAATAATGGGTGCAAACCAAAAATCTTGTATCCAGCAAAATTAAGCTTCAAATTTGAAGATGAAATAAAAACCTTCCATGAAAATTTACATATATTAATCGCTACATATTACAATAAACTATTGCTATTGACTATATTAGAGTTCAACTGTGTTGTTTGTATGTATGCAATGTAAAAATTTTGAATCACATATTTTATATATATTAAAAATCAGATTAAATGAAATGTGTGGAAAATGACAAAATTACAATGTCTAATAATAATAAATAATAACAGTGAACCAGAATAATTATTTCATATATAAATGACTTAAATATGTGTCATAGATATGAAATAAAATCCACTTGCACACATTTATTTGTGGAAGTGAAAACATGTTTGGTATGAGCATGTCTATTCGCAAATTAGGACAAATCTATACTAAAGCATCTATTCAATCTAAAAGAGGACATAAGCCAGGGATGTATGTCAGTGTCAAAGTACTTGCATAGTATGCATAAGGTTCTGGGTCCAATTCCAAACACTACAATAATCAATTAATTAATTAATATAAAGTAAGACATGTATTTGTTGATTTTTCTTAGTGCTTACTTGCTTCATCAGAGAGAGATAAATCCAGAATTATGTATTTTTAATAGTTATTTTTTGGTTGTAGTTTGACCACAATACCTCTATTTTATTTATTTATTTTTATGTGGTGCTGAGGATCGAACCCAGGGCCTCACACGCACTAGGCAAGTGCCCCACTGCTGAGCCATGACACCAACCCAGAATTATGTGAGTATTTTAATGCCTTCCCAGAAACATTCTATATTGTGAAAAGAACAGAAAAACGTATGGTGATGAGGCAAAGGCAATTACAATCTATTAGAGAAGTAATAATTGAGAAAATTGAATTGATAACTCTCATAAAATCATTAATATATTATGAGTTATCTTGATTCATTACTGTTATACCAATAATTTATGTATTTTGTTCAAAACTTTTAAAAATTCAACTGATTATTCATTCCTTTGTTTGCTATATCATCAACTTATAAAAAATGATTTCCATTTTTTGACCAATAATATAGTTAATTTGTTTTTAATGTAATTATGTATAATTGATACATAATAAATGTACTTTAGGTATAAATTAAAGAAGAATAAAATTTAAAAAATTATCCAAGGACCACTATCCAACTTAAGAACTAGAACATAACATCCCTCTTTTATCTATGGGCCTTATTTTATATTTTCAACTTACCGTCTTGTCAGAGATTATTATTATTATTCCAAACCCTATGCTTATTACCTATTTTAATTTTATTATTCCATATATTAAAATACGATATTAATTCATATCTTTATTATTCCAAATAATTAAAGAGCCCTAAAAATTTTAATTAAGCTTTAATGAAGCTACCTTAAAGTTAAAATACTTATTTTAATGCATATTTTTATTCTATTTAAGATCAGATATTATTGCTTTCATTTGTTTTCTCTATTTAATAGTTAAACATAAAGACCCTAAAAACCAAAATATCATTTCCTGATTTTAATGGCCCTAAACAATTAGAACATTTTTGCTCTTAATTGAGTTAACTATTTTATATAAAGTCATTTGGTAAGAATAGCTCATACCATTATATTTTATTTTAGATATTTTTAAACAACATGTTATATGGGATTTTAACAATTATAATTAAATTGGAAATTTATGCTCCATTTACAGTGGGATGCATGATGCATTATTTAACGCACAAATAGGTTTGAGAACACAAAAACTTATTTCAGCAACACCTTACCAGCTTACTATTTAAAACATGCCCCAGGTAGCAGTAAGATTTATACCACATTTTAAAGCCCCTTTACAGCTATTTTTTTAACTATTTTAAAAGACTGAAAATTATATCACTAGGATAGGAAATATCTGAGAATAAAACTATAATTTTATAGACAATTTATCTTTGTGTTCATTTATATATAATTGAAAGACAACTATGAAATACATTCAAATCTGGCCTCCACAGGCAGGAAATCATTACAAAGAAACACTGTTCAATAAGGATTCCCAGTGTTCCTTAATTCAATTTCAGTTTGAATCTTTTGAAACTAAACAACCAACATTGTTAACCAGGTGTTACAGTTGGAATTTAATAGCTTTTAGATTGTTTTCTGTGGGGGTACAATTGAAAGTTCTGTAATGGTAAAGGAAACTTAGGAGTTCACACCTCACGACTTTAAAGCTGGGGTAGCCAAACGTTTGCTGCCAAAAAGCCAGGCAGCAAAGATTTTCAGTTTTGTGGTGCAGTCTGTCACAACTACTCAATTCTGCTATTGTGTTTAAAATTAGCCAGACAGTACAAAAACAAAGGACAATACTGTGTTCCAATGATACTTTATTTCCAAAAAATAAAAAGGCAGAATGCTAACCCCTAATTTAAAATCTCAAATGCAACTATGCAAAATAAAATGATTATATTTCCCATAGAGAAATTGAGCTCTCCACTAGATGTGTGGCTTCTAATCTGTGAGCCACTGATTATGATATTATTGGTAACTACATTTGCTTCTCTTAATTCACACAAATTCAGTGAAAAAAATAACTATTTATACTTTGTCTTCTGTTACTTCATCATCTTTTCAGTTCAGGGTCTATGTATAACCAAGATAGAATTACTATTGGTCCAAAATAATAAAAATGCCCTATAAATCTATGGTAGAAAGTTTATCGTCTTCTCTTCCTTTGAAAAATACATATTTCCTTACCCCTTGGCAGTTATTTTGGGCCATGTGGTTGCATTCTAGACAACAAAATAGACAAGCGTGATATAAATTACCTCCAAGACTAGTTCATAAAACATCTGGAAAAATGTCCATGGTTTCTTAGTTTATTCACTAGCCACACACAAAGGCCCAAGAATGATTGAGACACAAATTCATGTGAATAAATAGAGTTCTGGATGAAATTGCATTTAAGAGACAAGGTTTCAATATCTTAAAAGAGAAAGATAAATGAATTTTAAGCATATGCCTTTTATTCTAATTTAATATAACATAATTGCTATACCTATAATTATAGTGTACATGTGTGTATGTATTTTTATATGTACACATATATGTATAATGTGCATTTATATAAATTTCTCAAAGTTGTTTAGAATAATCTTTAAATTACAGCTCATAAAGCAGATATAAATTTCCCTTAATTATCCTTTCATGTAGAATGCTTAAATCTAACTGTTTGATCCTAGTCATACACTCCTTCTAAAAAATATACTGCAGTAAATTTAGGATTTTAGCAATCTTTCCTCTTCCTAATTGCCAATGTAAGACAAAGAAAGGAATACTTTGGGGGATTTAATAGTTGGAATGGAAATTGTAAGTACAAATAATTTCCCTTATTGTATTTCATTGATACTGTTTACCTTTTCCATTCTAAAGCAAGTTGGGAAAAACAAATGAATCTGAATAAAATGGACTGACTAACCAATTTTAAGTTTATAAAATGGAGTCATATTTTGAAATCTGATTTAAGGGATTAGAGATATCAACTGTGTCAATTATTTTTGATTCTTGAATCTCAGTTCCATCCTATTGTATTTTTAAAAATAAATTGTGTTAGTTCATTATAAACATATAATATTAGGATTCATTGAAAATTATTTTATAGTTATAGATGGACAGAATATATTTATTTTATTTATTCATTTTTATGGGGTGCTGAGGATCAAACCCAGTGCCTCACACATGCTAGGCAAGCACTCTACCACTGAGCTATAACCACAGCCCTCATTTTGACATACTTATAATTTAGTCCCTAGTATTTCCCCTTTCCCTTCCCTCCTCCCTCCTCATGTTTCCTTTCTTCTACTGGTCTTTCTTCTATTTATTTGTACTTTTTTCATTAGTGCATTATATATATAAATATGAAATTAACTGTGGCATAATCTTATACATACTTTTAATATCTTTATTCTATATAAACAAAGAAATAAAAAATGAAAAAAGGTGTCAGTTATAAGTTAAATTTCAGGTAACATTTTATGATATATAGTCATACTTCACATTATTAAACTAATAAAATCATGTTTTAAGCCTAATGTGCTTTAAAATCATCAGATTTTGATCTCATATAATTTGTGTTTAATATCTAATTTTTAAATTTAAATTTCAAGAAAAGATGCAAATAGCATTGAGAAGTCAGGGGGAAAATGACAAGGTCTTACTTCAGTGTGCTGGGCTCTTGAACTACACTTGCTATTTTTCTTAGGGTATGCAAAAGTATTAAAGATTTTTAGGAAAAAAGCCTGATGAATGATCAAATTGATATAGCAAATGCTTAGAGAGTTCAATTTATATATTTTAATTCAATTGCTCATTGAAGAGCTTTCTCATGTTATTAGTAATTGGACAAGAGACAAATTGTAAAAAATGAAAATATTTTTAATCATCAGATGCATATAGTACATTACAATGTAACTTCATCTTCTACATTACTTTTAAAATGGATGTATTCTGTGCACCTAAGGTACAGAACATGATAAATATATATTTTTCATGACATATATATTTAAGGTATATATAAATGGTAAATATATATAATGCTTACTACAGTAGAACAAATTAACTTATACATCATGTTGCATAATTATCTACATCTTTTACATAGTAAATCAACTTCTGATATTAATTACTTTAAAATTACAGAAAACTAGAATGTTAAGATAAAAACTATTATACATAGTAGTAGTAGTAAGCCGGTAAAGTACACTATGAATGAGAAAAAAAATATAACACTATAATACAAACCTATTTCATGCCTGTGTTTATTGACATAGCATGGAACATAAATCTAATATTACTTTACTTTGTATACTTATATTTTGAGAGTTATAATTTTAACAGTACACATGCAATCCTAATAATATTTATGTTTGAATAATTTTAATGTTCATTTTATACATGTTATGGACTGAATTTTGTGTCCATCAAACTTTATATATTAAGGCTGTAACCTCCTATTTAATTGCTTTTGGAGATGTTGTCTTTAGGGAAGTAATTAAAGTTAAATGAGATATAAGGGTAGAGTCCTAATCCAATAGGAATAATGTCCTTCTAAGAAGAGATAACTGAGCTCTCCCTTGCTCACTCTTCAAGTCCCCACTGGGGAAAGTCACGGGAGAACAGAGAGAAAATGAAGACATCTTCAAAGCACAAAGAGAGCCCTGAAAAGAAACTGATCATTATGGTACCTTGGTCTTGGACTTTCAATGTCCAGAAATGTAAGAAAATAAATTTCTGTTGTTTATGCCATACAGTATAAGATATTTTGTTATGGTAGCCTGAGTGAACTAATACAGTAGTCCCCACCCCGTTATCTGAAGGGAATATGTTCCAAAACCCTCAGTGAATGCTGGAAAACATAGATAGTACTAAATCCTATATTTTTCCTATGCATAAACACCTATGGTAAAATTTAATTTATAAATTATATACAGTATGAGATTAACAATAACTAATAATTGAACAACCTTAGCAAACACTAAAATAGAAGTTATGTGGATATAATCTCTCTCCATTCTTCTCTCTCTCTCTCAAAATATCTTGTATTATAGTCATTCTTTTTCTGATGATATGAGATGACACAATGCCTAAGTTATGGGATGAAGTGAGTGTTACTGAAATAACAAGTATTGGTATACAGCAACAGTTGATCTGATAACCAAGACAGCTATTCAGTGACAAACAGGTGGGTCAGGTACACAGTGTGGATATGGGCGGTAAAGGGGATGGTTAACACCAAGCATTCATTTTTTTTTATTGGTTGTTCAAAACATTACAAAGCTCTTGACATATCATATTTCATACATTTGATTCAAATGGGTTATGAACTCCCATTTTTACCCTGTATACAGATTGCAGAATCACATCGGTTACATATCCACATTTTTACATATTGCCATACTAGTGACTGTTGTATTCTGCTATCTTTCCTATCCTCTACTATCCCCCCTCCACTCGCCTCCCATCTTCTCTCTCTCTACCCCATCTACTGTAATTCATTTCTCTCCCTTGTTTTTTTCCCTTTCCCCTCACATCCTCTTATATGTAATTTTGTATAACAATGAGGGTCTCCTTCCATTTCCATGCAATTTCCCTTTTCTCTTCTTTTCCCTCCCACCTCTCATCCCTGTTTAATGTTAATCTTTTTCTCATGCTCTTCCTCCCTGCTCTGTTTTTAGTTGTTCTCCTTATATCAAAGAAGATATTTGGCATTTGTTTTTTAGGGATTGGCTAGCTTCACTTAGCATAATCTGCTCTAATGCCATCCATTTCCCTGCAAATTCCATGATTTTGTCATTTTTTAGTGCTGAGTAATATTCCATTGTGTATAAATGCCACATTTTTTTTAATTCATTCCTTTATTGAAGGGCATCTAAGTTGGTTCCACAGTCTAGCTATTGTGAATTGTGCTGCTATGAACATCATTGTAGCAGTATTCCTATAGTATGCTCTTTTAAGGTCTTTAGGGAATAGTCCAAGAAGGGGAATAGCTGGGTCAAATGGTGGTTCCATTCCCAGCTTTCCAAGGAATCTCCATACTGCTTTCCAAATTGGATGCACCAATTCATAGTCCCACCAGCAATGTACAAGTCTACCCTTTCCCCCACATCCTTGCCAGCACTTGTTGTTGCTTGACTTCATAATGGCTGCCAATCTTACTGGAGTGAGATGGTATCTTAGGGTGGTTTTGATTTGCATTTCTCTGACTGCTAGAGATGGTGAGCATTTTTTCATGTACTTGTTGAATGATTGTATATCCTCCTCTGAGAAGTGTCTGTTCAGGTCCTTGGCCCATTTGTTGATTAGGTTATTTGTTTTCTTATTGTTTGATTTTTTGAGTTCTTTGTATATTCTGGATATTAGGGCTCTATCTGAAGTGTGAGGAGTAAAGATTTGTTCCCAGGATGTAGGCTCCCTATTTACCTCTCTTATTGTTTCTCTTGCTGAGAAAAAAACTTTTTAGTTTGAGTAAGTCCCATTTGTTGATTCTAGTTATTAACTCTTGTGCTATGGGTGTCCTATTAAGGAATTTGGAGCCCGACCCCACAATATGTAGATCGGAGCCAACTTTTTCTTCTATCAGGCGCAGAGTCTCTGACTTGATATCAAGCTCCTTGATCCATTTTGAGTTAACTTTTGTGCATGGCGAGAGAAAGGGATTCAGTTTCATTTTGTTGCATATAGATTTCCAGTTTTCCCAGCACCATTTGTTGAAGATGCTATCCTTCCTCCATTGCATGCTATTAGCCCCTTTATTGAATATAAGATAGTTGTAATTTTGTGGATTAGTTTCTGTGTCCTCTATTCTGTACCACTGGTCCATCCACCTGTTTTGGTACCAGTACCATGCTGTTTTTGTTACTATTGCTCTGTAGTACGGTTTGAAATCTGGTATCGCTATACCTCCTGATTCACACTTCCTGCTTAGAATTGCTTTTGCTATTCTGGGTCTTTTATTTTTCCATATGAATTTCATGATTGCTTTATCTATTTCTACATGAAATGCCGTTGGGATTTTGATTGGCATTCCATTGAACCTATAGAGAACTTTTAGTAATATCGCGATTTTGATGATGTTAGTTCTGCCTATCCATGAACAGGGTATATTTTTCCATATTCTAAGATCGTCTATTTCTCTCTTTAGGGTTCTGTAGTTTTCATTGTATAAATCTTTCACCTCTTTTGTTAGGTTGATTCCCAAGTATTTTTTTTTTTTGAGGATATTGTGAATGGGGTGGTTTTCCTCATTTCCATTTCAGAAGATTTGTCACTGATATACAGGAATGCCTTTGATTTATGTGTGTTGATTTTGTATCCTACCACTTTTCTGAATTCATTTATTAGCTCTAGTAGTTTCTTTGTAGACTCTTTTGGGTCTTCTAGGTATAGGATCATATCATCCAAAAATAGAAGCATTCATTTTTGTCCCCACTTGATCTTAACTATAATTGTGTTTAGTATTTGTTTTTCTGTCATTGCTTCCTCCTTTATATGTCTAATGCATAATTGTCTCTGCATTTTGAATCTTTATCATCATTTTAGTTTATGGATTTCTTTGTAAATAAGTGTGCAACTTAAAATTATACTTATTTCTGGAATTTTCCATTTAATATTTTCAGACCACACTTGACCATGAGTTAATAAAACCTCAGAAAATGAAACCACAGTTTAGGGGTAACAACTATACACAACCTTTTAAAACCAGAATTTCATTTCTGATTCTACAACTTTTGAGTCCATTCTCAATGTTAGCTTTTTCAGGAAGAATACACTGGTAATAGATGGCTTGAGTCCCTTTATGCAAAAGAGTATTTTGTGTGATACCATATGAAGAAATCATATCTGGTTGTAAGAAGTAAAATGTCAGATATTTTCTCTCAAAATTAGCCATCCTACAGCTGGGGCTGGGGTTCAGTGGTAGAGCGCTTGCCTAGCATGCATGAGGCACTGAGTTCAATATTCAGCATCACATAAAAATAAATAAATAAAGGCATTCTTTCCATCTACAAGGACAAATAATTTTTTTAATTAGCCTTTCTTGTATTTAGCCACATGGAAAAAGTACTGAAAGGATTTGAATTTAGTTTCCTTTATATGGAATTTAATATTTCTACTGAAGTTTATAAGATCTTTCTTGCTCATCCTTGAAATTAAAAATCATCAGGATATATATTAGTTTTAGTCAATTTTCAGTCATTTTTCCAGGTAGAAAATATGTACCTTTTCAGGTTGCATGTTTTTATTGCTACTGTTTTTCTTGTGACCACATACATTGCTCTACTAAATCTTTCACTAATCCTTCTACTAGTTACTATAATCTTTGCTTTAGAGAACCCAATTGTCAATTTGTTTGGTTCCATTCTTGCTTCTTACCATCTATAATCTTTTTCCTCCCTAGTGTTATTGCTTTTGTCAGTTCCTCTATATTGTGAAAGGATTCTCACATTTGCCTTATATATTTTGCAATTGTTCAATTCCCAGATGCAGAAGTGGAAGTTTTTTCTACTTTGTTAAGATATTTGTGAAATTTTTAACAACTTCAACCAATTTTGTCCCCATTTCACCTCTGCTATAGTTTTTTCACTCATTTATACTTCTGCTATTGCTTCCTTCTTTTTTCATATGTCAAATACACAGTTGTCTCTGCATTTTCAATCTTTACCATCATTTTCACATGAGTGTCTTTGTAAATAAAATATAGCCGAGTTTGCTTGTTTCAAATACCAATCTGAGAATGTATATTTTAAATACACAAATTAGCATATACATATTCAAAGAAATCACTGATATGTTTAGATGTATTTTTGCCATCCTATTTTTCCTACTTTACATGATTTCTTATTGTTCCTTTAAGCTTTTTTCCTGCCATTCATTTGTTGATTCAAGTTTTGTTTTTGTTCCATTTATTTCTCTATACATTCTATAATTCTTAATTCTATGCCTCTAAGTTTCAGTTTCTGTTCATTAGAAATGCAGGGGAAAAATAGTATGCCCCCATTTCCTCCCATTTCACTTATCTGCTTTCATCTCTATCTATAAAACCAAAGTTTAGGGTTGCCATAAAAAAACCTTATATCTAATGGAGTTTATGTTCTTCCATCAGAAGCACATTGCCTTATTTTCCATAACATTACTGAAATAGAGTTGAAATTTTTAAATTGTGTATGTATATATGTATATGTGTACATATATAATATATATACATGTATATATTATACAACTAGATGATTTAGTATTCATTTTAAAATAATACCAACCAATACCTTGCTTTAAAACTCCTCAGTAACCCCCACTGCCAAAATTGCAAGATATAATCTAAACTCCTAGCATGCCATATAATGACTTTGTGATTACATGATTCCACCTAATTATTTGAGTTTTTAAATATTCTAAGCTCTTTTACACCTCACAATTTTAATATATGCCATTTCTCCTACCTGAAATATAATTTTATTTCAGTCTATCTAATGAATTTCTATTAATCTTTAAGAGGCAGCTCAATATCATATGTTACATTATGCATTATTATGTACTTTTCTCCCTCAGGTCTTTTCTGATGTCCATATCACCCATTCTAAATTAATGACTCATTTTTTTTCCAGTAGTCATAGTATCAAGGCAAAGGCAGATGAGCAAGAGAAGTTGTCAATCCTGCAAATGTCTTTTGAAGCTTTTGTTTGGGTCAAGTCTGGTAACATCATATTGGTCAAAGCAAGTCATAGGAAGGCACCCAAAATAAAGGGATGGAACAGAACAACCTGCTCAGAGAAGGTACTGCAAAGTTCTTTGACAAAAGATCAAAAGCATAGGGAAGGGTGGAAGAATTAGGACTATTAATGCAGTTGATCTCCCAGTATGAACATTAATTCCTGAAATCTGGGATCTATAAAATATGTGTATTAAAGCAGACCTAGAAGCTATTAACATTAATCAAATTAATCAAATCTCCACCTTGACAATGCACTGTAAGGCAAAGGACAAAAATACATGGGACTAACTGAAAACCATGAGCTTGCGGAGCTATGTCTGGTTTAAATATTATTACAAGCACATCTTCTTCCGAGTTAAATGCCATAGGTTTAGTGGTTTTTATTTGTCAGTACCTTTAACAACTGAATATTAAGTCAATTTATATGAAGAGTTTGAGAGAGAAATAATATAAAGGCAGATACTACAAAATAAATGTCATACAACATGATAACTGTTGCTATAAACTGACAAGAAAATGTGTTTTTTGTTCTTTTTATGACTGTTGAATGAATGGATTCTGAGTTCTACTGATAAAATATATCTTAGAGATTTAGTTTTAGTTTTTCAAATATGACAGAATAAAAGGAAGAAAGCATCTTTAAAATTTTTTATAAGATTATTCATAACAGCCTTTATGAATATATAATGCGTATGTATTCTCATTAGAGCCATAACTGAGTGACAGCCAAAAGTGTTTACCCAGCTTCTTTGCTTGTGGTCTAGCTATATATGCAGATGGTTCTGCATACTTTTGATAGATGCTTTTCTTGATTTAAGTTGAATAAGGAAATATACCAAAGGGCTGGGTGGTACATGCCTATAATTCCAGCAACTTGGGAGGCTGAGACAGGAGGATCACAAATTCAAGGTCAGTCTCAGCAATTTAGGAAGACCTCCAGCTACTGTTTGGTTTGGATATTTGGTGTCCCTCCAAAGTTCAAGTGTGAGACAATGCAAGAACGTTCAGAGGTGGAATGATTAGATCATGAGAATTATAACCTAGTGAGTGGATTAGCTCATAGTAAGGGTAGGCAGGTAGGATGAGGCTGGAGGAAGTAGGTCACCTTGGGCTACCTTTGGGGTATATATTTTGACCCATTGAGTGAAGCACTCTCTCTGCTTCCTGTTTGCCATGTCCTCGCTGCCTTCCTCTGCCATGCACTTATGCCATCAATGTTCTATCTCACCCTGAGTCCAGATCTGTGGACTCAGACCTCTGAAACCTTCAGCCAAAATATACTTTTTCTCTTCTGTGTTGTTCTTTTCAGGTCTTTTGGTCATAGTGATGAAAAAGCTGACTAAACCAGCAACTTAGTGAAACCCTGACTCAAACTAAAAAAGAACAGTGGATGCAGTTCAGTGGCAAAGTACCTTGCATATCAGAATTTAACCTAGGGATCATTTTTCAGTAGTAAGGGTCAAATTCAGAGTATATTCAAGTGCTAAGATAGATAGTAGAAAGAATGTCATCATGTTTACTATTGTATAAGACCAAAGATATTTAAATATTTAAATTGTTTTGCTTTTTTTTGCAGGGGTGGGGTACTGGGGAGCACTCAGGCACTGAGCCACATCCCCAGCCCTATCTTGTATTTTATTTAGAGACAGGGTCTCACTAAGTTGCTTAGTACCTCACTTTTGCTGAAGCTGGCTTTGATCTCGCAATCCTCCTGCCTCAGTCTCCCGGGCAGAGCCGCTGGGATTACAGGCGTGGGCCACTGGGCCTGGATGCTTTTCTTCTTTTTAATAACTTTTCACAGTTTCTATCCCTGCTCCCAGCTTTACTTAGGTTTCACTGACAAAAAGTATATGTATTTATGATGTATAATATGTTTTCATATACATCGACTTTTATAATTTTTCATTTTATTCTTTCACAACATATTTTTTTCTTAAATTTATGTTAATAAAAGATATAAATTATTATATCCAATTTCAACCAAAATTATAAATGTATTCAAGTCTCTTACCTTGCCTATTGTTAATATGGCTAATGTGGCCCTTGCTTTCTGTCTAACAGTTGAACTGTTCTAGGCCATGAATATAGAACAGTAGACAAAAATCTCAGGATACTTGTTTTGGGACAATTGGCTGTAAATTGAATCAAGTTGGAGTATATCTTCTTATTCTCAAACCAAATCTCTCAGGAACTAAGATAGGACTGTGCTTGGATATGAGTCAGTAACTATTCCTGTAAGCGTATAAAATTTTAGGCTGGTCTAGGAATGGTCTAGCATAAAAGTGGTTAAGGGACACTTGGCTCTTCCACCACTCCTTCTTTCCATCTCTTGTGAAAGATTTATTTATTCCTTATGAATGCTGTGTCCGACAGAGCCTTCAATCTTTTTGTTATGGGCATCACAGAGTCTTGGCACCATAGAATGTCAAAGTCCTACATTAAGCCACATCAGGAAACACAAAAGAAATAATATATGCCAAAATATAGCCCATAGAAACTATGCCCAGGATAAAACACATAGGTAAAGAATACTTATTGCATAATGATTAGTAGTCATTTAATAAGAGTTTACTATTTATTAAAGATTTACTTAAAATGGGATATTTTGCTAGGTACATTTAGGTATATAATATAAGTCTAGTAGGATGGTGTTCTTCCCCAGTAGACATAAAATCTAATAGAGAAGAAGTCAATACTCAACTCTGTCATGCATTCATACAACAAAATTCATTCTGGGCTGGGGTTGAGGCTCAGTAGAGCACTTGCCTAGCATGTGTGAGGCACTAGGTTTGATTCTCAGCACCACATGTAAATAAATGAATAAAATAAAGGTCCATCAAAAACTAATTTTTTAAAAAAAAAATCATTCAGTATTTATTTATATGCTTTAGGTAACACATTGGAGACACAAAGATAAATAAACCATGCTCTATTCTGTTGGAGAAATTTACCCTTCCTGCTACTTTTCCTCTATCTTCCCACTCATTATAATGAATTATCCTCTGGTGACTCCATTTGATTTTGTTCCGTCATCAGTTGAAAATTTTATTACAATTATGAATCCACATGCCAATCTTCCCCATTATGTTACAAAAGTACATTACCAGATATTTTATGTTATATATGGATCAAGGACCTGGCACAGGGTCAGGCTAAATATTACTGTTAATATGTCTCTTTTTAGTAGCAATCTTTAAGACGATTTATGAGCATTATTTTATAACTGTTAAAAATCATTCTCTGCCCCAGAAAAAGAGGAGAGTCTAAACCTCAATGTACCTTCAGGCTGGGCCAGATGAAACACTCCTATAATCCTAGCAGCTCGGGAGGCTGATGAAGGAGGTTTGAGAATTCAAAACCAGCCTAAGCAACTTAGTGAGGCTCTAGGCAAACCTGTCTATAAATAAAATACATAAATGGCTGAGAATGTGGCTCAGTGATTAACCATTCATGGGTTCAATCCCTGGTACCAAATAAATAAATAAAAAATATAAAAAAATAAATAAATATACCCTCAGGACACTATGATTTAAATCTTTTTAAAAAGTACAAGTATTTACCTTCTCAATTTTCCTTTTGTCTTAGATTTTTAAATAACAATCAAAAAAATGAAATACTCCAAGTTTACTTTTCCTAACATTTCCCACAGTTAAAAAAGAAAATGCTCTCAAAGACTAAAAACTTGAAGGCTGTTGTAGAATATACATCCATTAACTTTCCTTGTTTTATTCTAACACATTACTTGTACCAGTTTGTCAAATTAGCCTAAGTCCAAAGTACAAATAGTTATTAACAGATTTATATTTTTGTGTATTGTGATCAACCAAGATCACTTTTCTTCCCCAGAGAGAACTTTAGGCAGTTCCCTTGCTTTCCTGAAAATAAATCAAATAAAAATAACCTCATTGGATATTTGCTAATCATTTTTCTGTTACTGAATGAATATACAATAAAAATTAGAAACTTAATTTCATCCAACTTAATTTTATTTTTTATTTCCATATCAAGTTTTATATAAGATTGTGAATCTGCACTAGGAGATAAACTATATACTATAAACTCCTATCTTCTCAGTTTCTGTTTTGGAACACTGTCGAGCACATGATGGGGAAAATCAGAAGAAGAGGTTAAAATGGTTTTATAATAATTTAAGAAATGTAGTACTTTCTTGACAAAAGCTAGCTGATATGGCAGCTATTATAGAAAGCAACAGAATATCTGGTTTTTCACTGGGCTTATTTGGGAGTTCTTGAATATTCCGTGCATGGGGATTTCGCAAATACACTACTTTCGAGGACCATGTGCTTTTTGGCTTATTGTGTGAACCTTTTAAGCACTTGCTTACTGACTTTTATATTGCTACATCCCCTCACACTCTGAAGAAAACTCTCTCAGACAAAATCTGCCTGACTATAGCATGAATACCAATGTCCAGCAGGAAACTGGCATTTATGTTCCGGGGTATGAAAGCAAATAATATGTATTTTTAATTTCAAATTATAATTACTATTTCTGGCATTTAGTAAAACAATTGACTTTTGTGTTTTACATTAGCTCTGTTGTCCTACAGTCTGGCTATAATCATTTCATAGACCCAGAAAAAAAGTTATTGATTCTTTGGAATTTTCTACTTAGATAATCATATCATACATGAACAAAGAGTTTGATTTCTTCCTTCCCAATCTTTATGTCTTTTATTTTTTTATCAACTTACATTAGTTAAGACTTATAGTACAATGTTCAATATGAGTGTTGCAAAGGAACATCATTGCATTCACTATTTTTCATGAAATAATGATGTCAACACTAGTTTTCTTTATATTTTTCAACATAGGGATTTAAAAACCAAATATCATTATTTGTATAAGAACAAAACAACCTTAGGTGCATAAATTTCTATAAAAGGTAATATTATTATCTCAGATTTTATGGCAATTTTTCCAGGTAATACCGTAGTATTAAATATAGCATATTAACTGAATTAAGATGAATTACAGCATAGTGAAATTCACACTGAATATCAAGTAGTCATGTGATCATTCTTATAAACCATTTATCAACAGAATTCCAGGAGTCTTTTATTGGAAAAATTTTAGGGTTGCTGCATGTTTCCTTTTCAACACTTCACTATTAAATTGTATTCCTCACTGGAAACCCTTGTTTTCAATTCTGAGCACAATAACAAGGCTATCACAGGTAAAAAAAAAATCAGAGGATGTTAGACTATATTCAATTTCTTAGATATTAAAATATCATTGTTCTCATCAACATATTCATCCTTCCCACCTCCAAACTATATGCAAATCAAAAATTAAACCTACAGCTTTGTTGCATTTTTGGAAGATACCCTAATATACATAAAATATGTGACTAAATTAATACATGCATTAATTCTCCATTGGAGATCATGAACATATGTCAACAGAGACTGTAATAAACAATAGTTTGACGTTTGGGTTAAGAATTCCTTCTTTCTTTATACCATGTCAACTATAATTTATGTAAGATTTTTATGAGAAACCACAACCTCAAATACCCAATTACTCTCTGCAGTAGACACTGTTTTCTTTATAGTCACTCAATACTTTCAAGACTGAGTATGATGGCTAGAGAGTTGATAGCTATAAAGTTTGAAAAAGGGACAAAAATAGGTAACTAGAATTACTGTAAAAATAAGAAACAATTATGTAGTTTCCATTGTGTCCCTTTGCAATTCTCTCAATAAAGAAACCTACCCAGAGATATATATGTAACTCAAGAATATTTTCCCCCCAAATTCTCTGGGCTCTAAATATTTAATTTTCAAAATTAGGGAACACAAAACATTAAAAGATCTATCTTTCATACCATCTAAAGAGAAAGTATGAAGTGGTTTAGTTTGTATTTAGCATTAAACCCTTTCTAAGCAATCCCAGCCTTAATGTGCTTGCCTTTATCCTTCATATTTCTTTCCTCAACAGAGTTTTCATGTTTGAAGAGTGTCTCCCATTAGGAAAACAAGGGTAATGAGAAATAGATCTTGCACACACTAAAATACTAGAGCTCCTTGATTCTCAAAGTATGCTCCACAGGGCAGAGAAATGGCATAGCATACCTACTGAGAGAGAATCTGCATTGCCATAGGGTCTCTCTATATTGACTCTGAATGCATTTTAACAAGATAACAAGGAAAATAACACACACAATGCAATTTCAGAAACGCTGATGGAGACTGCTGCTTTCCAGAGCAATGGTTCTTAAAGTGAGATCCCTAGGCAAGTAGCACCAGCATCACGTGGGAACTTAATAGAAATGTAATTCTTAGGTCTCATTCCACAACTACTATATAGTTTGGATGTTGTATGACTTTCTCACTCAAAGCTTCATGTGTTGAAATTTGAATCCCAATGTGAGGTATTAAGAGGGTAGAAACAATCCAATTATGGTGTTTAGAGGTGGGGCCTTTTGGAGGTGATTAGGATTGGATAAGGTCATTAGGGAAGAATACTCCATGATTGAATCCTGGTGACTTTATAAGAGGAAGGACAGCAGAAGAAAAATATACATGACCATGCTCCCTGTCCTTTCCCATGTGATGCTCTTAGGACTCTACCTGCAAGAAAGCCATCACCAGGTGTGGCCCTTAACCTTGGACTTCCAGAACCATGAGCCAAAATAAAACTCTTTTCTTTATAACTCACCTGGTCTGTAGTATTGTGTTAGTGGCAACAACAACAACAACAACAAAAAAAAAACAGATTAATACACCTACCTATCAGAAACTCTGGGGGTGGTACCCAGCCATTCATGTTTTAACAAGCCCTCCAGGGGATTATGATGCATGAAAAAAAATTAATGTCCACTGTTTCAGAGAATCTACATAGAAAGAATTGTTAATGTCAGAATTGAATTGCTTAGGACACCATAAAAAGAATAAAGGAATAGCATTTTAATCCCATAGAGCCTCCTGGCTTTCCTCCAACTTACATAATCCTGAATTAAAAAAATTTCCAAACATGCCCTATGTGTGCTTTCAGGTTAGGCCATTAACTTGTTTCATGTCTTCTGACAGTTAATCCCTTGACACCAATTGGTTTAATTCAAGAATTCTGCTCCATTACTTTAGCTATTTCAACCTGTGAAATTTCACACTACCAGGACATCAGGTTGTGTAGAATTTTTAATTAGCTGCCTATAATATGGAGAAGATCATTGACTTACTGGAATTACTTCAGTAACTTAAAAGCTTCTACAAAATTGAATTCTGTATCTCCCCCCGCGTGCACACACACACACACACACACACACACACACACAAACCCATCAACTCATTGTCCATATGTCCCTTATTTATATTAACATTGTTTTTAAATATAAACTGGTATATACACAATTTCTGCTAAAAACTGTTCCTATGTGCATAGGATTAACTGCTGCTTCAGACTATGGCCTATTGCTAGTAAATATCACCTTAAGGAGATATTCTCCAATGGCTTTAATGTGCTTTCCAATTCAAGAAGGAACAATTATTAATGCAGTTTAAACCCTAAAGTAAACAAGTATATGAAAGTATGAATGATTGCCCATGATAGTGATCATACTGTAGAATGATGCACTTTACTGCAGTTAAAGTAGTTAAATATATATATACATACATACATACACACACACATGTGTGTATATATGTATATATACATATATACATATGTGTTGTTTTATTTATATACATATATATTTATTTTAATTTTAAGATATCATCTAGATCTATTCTAAGACTGAATAATGGATTAAGGGAACAACTAAGAATACACTATGCAAATAACTTATCTGCTGTTATTTAAACACTTCTCCAGTGTTAAAAGAAAATTGCTCTTTTCCAAAATACTTTTCCAACAGTATGCCTCTTAGTTCATTTCATTATTATTGCATTAAATGAACTGCTTTTACTTTCAACAATGTTTATTTTGGTTCAATCCATGAGACACTTATTCTACCTTATGTGTAGGTATTAAGTTAGTCTTGATGTCCAAGATAAATGATTGTTTCCTTGGCACATTTACAAAAGCATTAAGCATATTCAATCTCACTAACACACAAGAATAGCCTATTAGTTCTGACACATTTGCTATCTTTAACAGGGGAACACATTAATGTAAGTGCTGCAAACTTACAGCTTTATATGTACCCTGAAATTGTGTCAAGACTTTCCTGCAAATTGTCCAAACTAAGTGAGAATCATATAGAACAAAGGAAGCCAATCCTCTGGGAATATTTCTGTGTCACATTAGAAATTAGTTTTGGCACCTTCATAGAGTGCAGCAACAGCATATTCATACTGAGATTGGAATGAATGGATGCAAATAGATAAGAGCTATTAATTAATATCCTTTCACAACACTAAAGTGAAGAGAATCATTAATCCAGCCAAGAATCTACCTTTTAAGGAACTTCTGTGGAATAGAAATATCGAGTTGAGAAATTTACTGGAAATTAAAGGACAGGTACAATTCCATTTTAACAGATCTGGGAAACAAAATCAGTTTACTTCTTTAAGATATAGAAATGACTGTCATAAACCAAAAACATCCACTTTGTAAATCAGTGGAAGTATATATATATAACTCTAATAAATGTTTAACTTAAGTCATAATTTAGTTTTTTGTAGTATATTGCAAATATAAAGTTGAATTCAATGCATACATGCTTTTGCATTCATCATCTGTCAAACTATGCATTGATCTTATTTTGAAACAGATAACATGAAACTAGCACTTAGTTTTCATCTTTTTAACTTTTAACTATAGTATACATGCAGCAAAGGTGGAAATAAGTATATATAACTTGTTTAAGTTTTACTAATGGAATACAACCATGAAATTCACATTCATATCAAGAAATGATGATAGTATTGATACAACAGAAACCTTATGAAATGATGCTAGTATCAATATAACAGAAACCTTTTTTATGTCCTTATAGTTTCTACTCGACACTCCCCAAACTCTAGAATTACTACTACCTACCCTATCTTGGCAGAAGACAGTTTCACTTTATTTTATGCTGCATTAGAAAATTTAAATCAGGCTGGGACTATAGTTCAGATGTAGATCACTTGCCTAGCATGCATAAGACCCTGGGTTCAGGGCTGATGACGTGACTCAGTGGTAGAGAATTTGCCTAGCATATATAAGACCCTGGGTTCAATCCCCAGCACTGCAAAAATAAACAAACAAACAAGTAAAAGTGATTTAATTAAACAAATTATTCAAGCTTTCCTTGAATACTATGCTCCTTTGTACTAATACCAGTATCTTTATGCTTTGTTTTGTGGTTTGGCCTAGCTGCTAACATATGTCAGATACATTAATATTTAGATCTGATATTCCAACAGTTTTCAAAGGGTGATCCAGGGACTCTGGGGAGATTCCAAAAAAAACTTTTAGGGGCTTCCCAAGGTCAAAACTATTTTCATAATAATACTAAATATTATTCACATTTTCAAAATAAAGGTTTTTTGGAGTCCCCAATAATTATAAGTATAAAAGGGTCCTGAGATTAAAATGTTTGAGATTCACTGTCCTAAATAATCCAGAGCTTACTTCTCATACCATTCCTCTGAGTAGGCTCCCATTAAACCCCTTAATAATATAGCTGTCACATAAAATTATTTTTAATCTATTTACATGAACTCTATGTTTTTGGGACTACCTTCTCTCCTGTTTGCTTTTCTTTTACAAAGTATATCCTTTGCTTCTTCAAAATAACTCTGCTACGACATTTCTCATGTTTACAAGTTCAACTTTAATTTCCCACTGTGATATTAAAATTTGTTCCAAACACATCACAACCCATTATTAAATTTAGATTTGATTTTAGCACCTCAAAAACTAATAAATTATTAAGGAAGGCCATTTTACTATTTTATGGATGCTGAGACTCATGAGTAAAAGACAATGGGATTTATTATTCACTGCACAGTAAGACCCATGAGCATCAGTGTGTTTGTTTTAATTTTCCTTTATGCACAGTCCCATGATAGTGACTTGGAGGGGCCCAGACTGATGTTATAGATGTAGTGGGTTTAAACTGAAACTGAACAACTCTGAGCTTGGGGAATCCTTTCCCCACACACACACACACACACACACACACACACCAAAACAAACAAACAAACAAACAAACAAAAAACAGTAAATAACATTGCTCATGCCTCAGGATTGCTACTGCTTACCCAACTCTGACAAATGACATGGGCTATAAGTGGTCAAGACCTTGCATTCTTGGCAATCCCAGCCAGAACTTGCAGAGACACTCAGTGTACATAGAGGGTTATTTTTCTCAACTCATATTCAAGAAACTAATTAATCTAGGGACACTATTTACAAGATGAAGACAGCCCCACACACATCAATGTTTAAAATATCAGAATTACTTGGATATACTCTGAAGGAAGAATATACTTCCTTCAGAGTATATCCAAGTGCTCCTGCCTTAAAATAGTTACTAAGTTTCTCAGGGTACTTCCACAGACTTCTTTTCTCAATGGACATACACTCCATCCATAATCAGTTACCACCAGTGTAAGGGAATAGACCTTTTCACCAACTTTAGGTATTTTTATCCAACACTATGCTTGATGTCTCTACTTAATTGTCAAATAGGCATTTCACACTCAGCATAAACATCTGAATCATAAATCAAATCATAATTTTGTCCTTCCCCCAAAGATGGACATTTTTATTGTTTAAAATTTAAAGCAACTACCTGCCATTACATTGCCAAAGCTGAAATTTAGTGTCGTTTTTCTTTACACTCTGTGCTCCAATATACAAATATTATGCATGAGTCACGATTCTCATTCCTCTTAATTATTTCTTGAATTTCTTCTCTTTATGTCTACCTCTGTGGCTTACTTTCAAGAGCTAAGCATCCCTTGTTGTCAATTTATCACAATAGCCAGTAATGACTCTCTGTGTGTTTAGCCATTCCCCTCCATTGCATGTTCCCCAACAATCCCAAATGATCTAGATGTGGGAGAAGAGACCACATTTTGGTATCAGACTTACTAAGTCTGCAGTCTTAGGCAAGATATTGACCTCTGTAAGACCAATTCTTATTTGTAACATCAAGGCAATACTTCATTGTGAAGTTAATTGTTAAGATTACATTATAGGATATATCACAAGCATAATGTAAGGCCCATAGTTCTTAAAATATTATGTTTTGTTTCTGCTTCCTCTTAAAACAATTAAAAGGCTTTCACTTGCCATAAAAATAATATCAAACTCTTTTCCATTGCATCTAAACCATTTCTTAACCTGTTAGATAGTCTCTTTTTCCGATTGCCTCTGACACTGTTTCAGTGATTGATTTCCACATTGTAAGACATCTTAAGTGCATTAGTGATCCTTATTTTAAAATTGCAATATTAAAATTTGCTTGTACTACAACATTAAAAAACATATAGAAAATAATTTATGAATATTATATTAATAGTAACAAATGACTATGGCCTTATTGTTTATTTTGACTAAAGTTTTCAATAAACACATTATAGTTGAAGCTATCTTTTTGCCTCAAACATCACAAAGTCCATAAAGAAAGTGAACAAAATATAAGCAAAGAGATCTTTAATTTATATGTGAAATATAGTTATGGAGTCCAAATTAAAGATATAAAAAATAAACATTTTTTAGACCAATGACCAATTACATGAGAGAAGTCCTTGCTGGAAAAGATGAGGAATCTGGAATATTCACTGCATTAACAAACTGTAATGGAGAGAATGGCCCACTATTGCTCTACATTGCAATGCCTAATATTCTCTATTTATTATCTTATCCATTCTTTAATAAACAGTGCAGCTTTAAATTATTTTTTGTTGTGGCAAGTCACTGTAATAAGGAAGGAAATCAGAGCACTGTTTGGTTTTAAAATAATAATTTTAAATATAATACAGAGACAGACAACCTACATATAATCAAGGGTAAGCTATATAGAAACACTTCTGGTTTGTAATCATCAGAAGTTGAAATCTATTTATCTCTTAACAGATTTTGTGCATCTTCATGTCAATATTAGAAGCAATAACAACATATTTCCTCTGTACACCAAAAGCCGTAGTCAACAAACATTTAGTGGGGTATATCTTGGGGGATCTACTGAAAGCATAATAATGAGGCTGACTAATGATTTTGTTGGGTTGTTGCCTTTACTTTCTGGTGGTGCTCCATTTTACTCTGTAAAATGTAGTACATAGGACTCTGTAAAAGACTGAGTACTAATCCTGCTTCAATATAGATACTAAATTAACAAAAAGAGAACATATTAGCCCTTGAAATTGTCTTTAAATTTCAGAGGACCACATCTAATTCCTAATACTGATTAGCCATTCTTCCTCATTTGTTAATGCCCTGTTGCAATATTATTAATGTTGACCCAAGACAATTTTTTTCCATTTATGGTATCTATTCTATACACATAATTAAGCCAAGTGATACTAAGGCCTCAAGATTTTAGAAACCATAAGATAAGGCATTATAAAACCTACCCAAAGGACCAGTGGACTTAAATGAAGCTGGAAATAAATGAGAAATCACATGCAGTTAATTGGAAGTATTTCTATGAGGGTGAATTTAACTTTGATTTCATTTATATATAGCTATATCTATCAGCATTAAGCATATATTATCAGTAATAAATTATCAGTTCTTGATAGTTTATTCAAGTCAGCTGATCTTGACTGAGGATAGTTGAGACCTTTACCCTTCATTACTAGTTTGGCACTGTTACCATGTTTGACTTTGGGAGAGAACATGTCTTTTCAGCATACTGACCTTCAAACTGGTAAAATTAATAAGTTTATAATGAGAGTTTGAAGTTAGAGGCATCAGAACTACTGTGTATAGCCCTGTACAAGATCATCTGACTGTAAATATGAGTTCAGATATAAATTCAGCCCATGCTCAACTGTCTAGTAAAGTCCTGTACCCTAAAGTAGAATAGAGACTAACAGAAGATAGAACATTTTTCCTTAACAAAAGTATTGTCTATATCCAAATCATAAGTGGACTGCCAAGAGGGAGCATTAAAAAAAAATCTAAAATGGTGCTCAGTAGGGTAGAGGAGCCCCTGAGAGTGGCTTCTCCTCCTAATCATACTGGCATGTGAAATACTACTGTCTTCATATAAAGTGACATTTTGTTGAATCTGCTTTGTTTTTACATATTAAATTTAATGTAGCATAAACAAGATGCTTATGTATCGAAGATCACTTTAAATTTATGTCTTAATCAGAATTGTGTTGAATTTTCTAACATTCCACAGAAGAAGTGAATAATTGTATTCACATTTTTAACCATTAACACATAATATATTGGAATATTTACTTTATGTATATTATTCTGAGATTATAAGTGTATGTGTATCTGTGAGTGTGTGTGTGTGTGTGTGTGTGTGTGTGTGTCTATGTGTGTGTGAAAATGGGGAGGAGGAGGAGGAGACAGAGAGAACGAATGGAAGTATGAGCACACACCCATAATTAATTACCAACATATCAATGAAAAATAATTATTGAACCCATGGTAAAATTTTTGCTTGCATTATTTTGTATTTCAGAATGTGACTCATCCCCTCCCTTTTTCTCCTTGTCACTGTCTCCATTTCTCAGTATGTTTATCCTTGGATATTGATAGCAACAACCCAAATTAAAAATGTAGCCATCCTGATGATCAGGATTAATGGAAAGGAACAATATTTCAGATGATCTGAGATAACAATGAATTTGCTTGAACTTGCCAATATATAAATATATGGAATTAAGCATAATTCTTGGTACAGATGTGGTTCTTTTTACATATAGTGAAGCTACCTTACCTTGTATGATGTACAAAATAAATTTCAGTTTAATATCATAATTATGTTTTAAATACCTATAAATTTATTAAAATGACACAATATTGAAGTAAAAAAATTGTCCTAAATTAAATATTAGATCCAAACACAGATATTAATATTAATAAATCTGATTACATCAATATTACCATGGACACAAGTTTTAAAAAGCAATATGAAGTTAACATTTAACTGTCAGACTAAAGAAAACATTCAAAGCATATGACATTTATAAATCTCCAGAATATAAAAAGAACTATAAATCAATAAGAAATAAATACAGATTCCAACAGAAAAAAAAATGAATTAAAGGTGGGAACTGACAGTTCATAGGAGGGGAAATATGGACAGCCAATAAACTTTTAAAGAATGCATAATTTTGTTAGAAATCAGAGATTTGAGTTTCAAAGTCAGCCTCAGCAAAAGTAAGATACTAAGCAACTCAGTGAGATCCTGTCTCTAAATAAAATTTTAAAAAAGGGGGGGGATTGGGATCAAGGATCTAGGAATTAAACCAGAGACTCTGCATCTAATAGAAGAAAAAGTAGGCCCTAATCTTCATCATGTGGGGCTAGGCCCCAACTTCCTTAATAAGATGCCTACAGCACAAGAATTAAAACCAACAATCAACAAATGGGATGTATTCAAACTAAAAAGTTTTTCTCAGCAAAAGAAATAATCTGTGAAGTGAATGGGAAGCCTACATCCTGGGAGCAAATTTTTACCCCTCACACATCAGATAGAGCTCTAATCTGTAGGGTATATAAAGAGCTCAACAAGATAAGCACCAAAAAAAGAAAAAAAAAAAACAAATAATCCAATCAATAAATGGGCCAAGGACTTGAACAGACACTTCTCAGAAGAAGATATACAATCAAACAACAAATATATGAAAAAATGCTCATCATCTCTAACAATCAGAGGAATGCAAATCAAAACTACTTTAAAATACCATCTCACCCCAGTAAGAATGGTGGCCATTATGAAGACAAACAACAACAAGTGTTGGCCAGGATACACTGCTGGTGGGACTGTAAATTAATACAGCCAATTTGGAAAGCAGTATGGAGATTCCTTGGAAAGCTAGGATTGGAACCACCATTTGACCCAGCTATTCCTTTTCTCGGACTATACCCAAAAGACCTAAAAATAGCATACTATAGAGACACAGTCACATCAATGTTTATATCAGCACAATTCACAATAGTTAAACTGTGGAGCCAGCCTAGATGTCCTTCGGTGGATGAATGGATAAAAAAATGTGGCATTTATACACAATGTAATATTACTCAGCGCTAAAAAAGAATAAGATCATGGCATTTGCAGGGAAATGGATGGCAATAGAGAACATTATGCTAAGTGAAGGTAGCCAATCCCAGAAAACAAATGCAGAATGTTTTCTCTGATATAAGGGGGGTAACTCAAAGTGGGGTAGGGAGGGAGTGCATAGGTGGAAAATTACCTCTATAGATAGGGAATAGTGGTGGAAGGCAAAGGGAGGGAAAAGGGGAATAACAAGGATAGTGGAAGGAGACGGTCACCATTATAAAAGATACATGTATGAAGATGTGAATTTGGTGTCAACATACCTTACATACAAACAGAGATATGATGAATTGTGATATAAAGGTGTATTAAGAATTTTGATGCAAAAAAAGAGAGCTCATGTATAATGGCAAAAAAATGGGGGCTGGGAATATTGCTCAGTGGTTAAGGCCCCCAAGTTCAATTCCCAGTGCTTAAAAAAAAAACCCAACTATCAGAGATATCACCAGGATTCATTCTTTTTTTTTTTTTTTTTTGTTATTGGGCATTGAACTCGGAGGCCCTTAACCACTGAGCCACCATAACCCCATCCCTTTTTGTATGTTATTTAGAGACAGGATTTCACTGAGTTGCTTAGGACCTGGCTAAGTTGCTGAGGCTGGCTTTGAACTTGTGATCCTCCTGCCTCAGCCTCTCGAGCCACTGGGATTACAGGCATGCACCACTGTGTGCAGCCTTATATGATATTCTGACTTCTACTCATATGTGTTAATTGGATAATCAAAATCAAAAATAGAAATATTAATTACTAATTTTAAAGTATTCTATGTTTAGATACAATTTATCCCCATCATCATCATCTCTATACTTGTCCCCATCATCACTCTATAATTTCCCTAAAGTCAACAATTCACTTTGTTTATTAGACAGTGGAAATAATTTTCTTACAGTATCTTCTATAGAACAGATACTTCATCATACCTGAATAAGCAATGCCAGTGTCTGAGATCTTAATATCTATATTATCTTTGTATAATAATGAAAATTTGAAACCAGAATTTTCATCAACATGAAAGTTATTAAGTATATCACATTACATTGAAATATTTGTGGCAATTAAAAGGGGAATATGTCTAACATATTTTGTGAGTTGAAAAAAGGAAATTTTCAGAATAGTATGTACTGTGAGCTGTTGAGCCTCTGCTAAGTAAAGCTTCTAATAGCTCCCATAAAGCTAACCTGGCCTAATCCCAAAACCTGTCAATATGATGAAATACCCTTCCTGTAGTTATCCTATGATATGGTATATGGCACAGTTAACCTTAAGATAAGATTATCCAGATGGGACTGCTAATCACTTGAGTAATTCCTCCAGCTGATGGAAGAAGTTAGAGATTTGAAGAGGACTCAACAGATGGTACCACTGCTTATTTGAAGATGGAGGGAACATAAAGATAGAATCAGGTCATTATAAGGAGCTGAGAATTACACCCAGCAAATCAGCAGGGACGTCAGACTTACAATTACAAGGAACTGAATGTTGTCAATGACAGAATTAATCATGCAAGATCCTGAGCTTCAAGTGAGAACACTTTGACTTTGGACTTCTTAAGGTTTATATACGGCATCTAACCATGATGTGCCTAATTGCTGACCTAAAAAAAAAAAAAAAAAAGATGTGAGCTAATTAAATGGGTGCTGTTTTAAGCCATTAAGTTTGTGGTAATCTACTATGGTGGCCATATAAAACTAAAACAATGCCTGCCCATGTGTAGTATACAAAAAGCTCATTTTTACACATAAAATAATACAAGTGGTTACTCTGAATAGTAGAAGGACTGAGGAGGAAAGGATTATTCATTTTTTCTTACTATACTTCTGCATTTAAATGTTTTGCATTAAATGTTTTGCATTTATTTATTAAATTTAACATTTTTAACATTTTTAACATTTAGCATTTAACAAAATTATTTTGAAACATAAAACAAATTATGTATAAATTTTAAGGAAATATAGGGTTTTCCCATTCATTCAGTAGTTTTCATATATTTTGTATGAATATATAATAAGCATAGAGTTATACTTATTTGGGGCAAAGCAATGTTAGGCCCTAGAGAGGATACAGTGGTGAATGAAATATTATCCCTGACCTGCTGGAGGTCAGAGTCTGGTGGAGGATATAACTTAACTTTGTTAAGTTCTGTTTGTTAAAAAGCCAAGGTTACAGTGCTAGGCAGATAGAAAGATCATTTCCTGAGAGAAGGCAAAAGAAGCTAAACAAAGCAAGGTGCAAGAAGTGCAATGTAAGGGAGTGCTAAAAGAGTATGAACTTTATTCTTAGCACAATTGGAGGTTTTTAAACATTATAATGAGTAACAGCATAATCTTAAAACTCATAAATACTACTATGGCTGCTACATGGAAAAGTCATTTGGAAGCGGAATAGAAGAACTGTGGTTGCTTTATAATAATGTAGTCTATTGTACATGTATCTATATTTCTTCATTTGTGTGTGTGTTAACAGTTTCAGAGGTCTTAGTTCATAGATAGCCCAATCCATTCTTTGGGGGCCAAGATGAGGTAGAACATTAAGGTAGAAGGATGTGGGAGAGGAAAGGAGCTAAAGACACTACCCCAGGAAGGAGGAGAAGAGGAGGGAAATCCTTTCACCATAGACAAATTATAAATCCCAAAGGCATACCCTCAATAACTCACCTCTTTTAGCCATAACCTACCTGCCTAATTACTACCCAGTTAATCACTATCAAAGGGTCATTGAACTGATTATGTTAAATTTCTCATAATCCAATCATTTCATCTCTAAACTTTCTTGTATTGTCTTACACATGAGCTTTTGGGGATACATCATATTTAAGACATAACATTAATCAAAAGGATAACAATTTTAAAGTACCATCAACATATCACCTCTCTTTTAGGTTTGTGTCTCCTCTGCCAAGGTTTTTTGTTGTTGTTGTTTGTTTGTTTGTTTGTTTTTATTTTCCTTTTAAAAATATTTTCCTATTCTCAATGTTTTGTTTTTGGTTTTGTTTTTTCTGCCAGAGATCCAGGCCTCATTTGAGAGTTCAAAGGATGAAAGGGAAGGTCCCATGGACCCAGTAAGTTTTTCTCTTCTTTCACCCAAAATCTAGCCAACAAACTTCCCTTATTTTTGTTTCATTTGAAATGGGAATTTGGAAAAAATAAAGAAAATTCAAAATAGTAGTTGGGTCAGGGGAAAAAAAAAATTTGCCCCCATGGAAAGTGGATAATATTTCAATTCACAGCAGAAGGTACAGGGAACGTGTGTAGAGCTAGAAGTTCATATGGCCCAATCTCCAAGAAACACCAATTATTTAAAAGTTAAACACCAACATTTATAGATTTAGCTGAAAAAATGTCTACAAAGTTGACTTGTTAAGAATAGTTAGAGAATGAAGAAGATATCTGAAGATCACAAAGGTCAATGGAAGGTAGAAAATTAAGAAAGGAGGAATTTTTGACAATATCAAATAATGCCTAGAAATCAAGTAGGAAAAAGCTGAAAAAGATTTCCATCAGATTTCAACTGTGGTAATATTGGTGATATTAGATACAGCAATTTCAGTGACTTAGTAGTGATGGAAGCCAGGTTACTGTAGGCCAAGATGCAAATGGAAAGTGGGGAAATGGACATGGGGCTGCAGCAAAAACTTTAAGAAAGTTTGATTCATGGAGATAAGAAAATAGATAGGGTGGGCATTGGCAAGTGGAGAAGGAACAGAGATCTTAAGATAGAACTGAGAATTTTTAATTCTTGCTAGGGAAAGAAGCCATAAAGAGGGTAATTCTGATGACTCAGGTGAGAATGGATGACTTATTGAGTGAGGCTTCTGAGAAAGTAGGGGCTAACAAATGCCAAAAGATAATGAAAGACAAAGGGAAGACAATCTCATGTACAAGCTGGGACAGGTGAGATGAGATGCATACATTAGATAAGAAAATACATAAGATAATTCCTTTAGGATGACTTGTCTTTGTTGGATAAGAGGTGACATCTGCTAATGACTAGCTGGGAAGTTTTAATACATGTGGAAAGAGAATCTGAAATAGATTTTGTGGTGAAGAAAGAAATGAGAGAGAGAAAGTTGAGTAGAAAACATAGAATTTGGGGGTAATGTTCAGGTCTAAATTGAAGTGTGCATACATAATCTGTAGACATATCATTATTTGAAGTATATGATATTTCCCATTATGCTTAGCAACCCGAATGTACATTGACTCTCTAACCTAATACTTACATAAAATGCTATTCCACTCTCTCTTGATCCTCAGGAAAGTAGCTAAATTTTTGCATACAAATTAAAATTATAGAGGTCTAATGTTAATATAAAATAGAATAAACCCTGTAAGTAAGCTTTAGTAATTTAAGCATTCTCCTCCTTTCTTTCATTTACTATTAGGGATTTTATCATTACCTGAAGTATAGAAAAGCTTGATTAACAAGATATCTCTATATACAATTTCTTTTGATCTCTCTGGTCTTACTCAGGATTTCTCAAAGCTTAATTATCATGAGAAACAGTCTTGCTATACCTGTATGCAATCCTGGGTAATAGGTATACAGTCAGAGGTGTACCTTATGCCTAGATTTCACCTTATGCTCTGACTTGGTGATTTAACCACTAAATAAGAATAGATTGTACTGCTTATTCTATAAAATCTATGTGTCTTACAAATCCGCATATGTGTTTGTAAGTCAAATTTGACATATATTCTCTCAGGATCTAGAAAAAATAATGAAGAGCTTAACATTAAAATAAAATCATAATGATAAATTATTTAGGGAAAATGAAATCAGTAAAACGGGTATTCATAAGTCCATTTATTAAGATACCAATTACCATATTTGTCCCAGGCACTGCACTAATCTTTGAAGAGTCAGCTTGCATGATAACACAAGATGACAGAAACCCAAACAAATGCCTCTGGTTCCTCTGCAGTACCCGTAACAGACATCACCAAATGATTCCAGACCTCTTTCCCACTCATGCCAAACATTACCTCAGAGTCATTACCAATGCAACCCACAGGCCACCATAAGCCATTGATCAGAACTTGGCATGAAAGATATAATCAATTTCTCATCCCTGTATATATGCCAAAAAAGTGAAGAATATTATAGCTTTATTAAAATAATTCAGAACTCTTATAAAACAGAAGTACATGTTTTAATTAAAGCACAGTAATCATGTGTGCATTACTGCATATACTAGCCTTTGTCTTCTGCTTTAGGTTACATGCTAAATATGCTCATATTTTCTTTATCTTATATCCATCTCATATGGCTACAAAATGCAGAATGTAAAGTCATCTACATGATTAATGCATAGTTTAAAAATTTCCCAGAATTTATTCACTCTAATATATATTCAAACAGATAAACAAAAATCTGGAAATATATTACGCTTTTAAAATTACTGGAAAATATTTCTTGATATGGCTATCTTTATGTGAAATATACTGACTGTTTGGTTCTTCATCTAGTAATTGTGTGAGTTAGTTATTTTTTCTGTAGTTAGCTGAGAAATTTAACCTTCAACCTTATTCTGAAGGTTGGATAGCAAACCAAAAATACAAGTTTTATCAAACCGCACAGATTATTTATCACAGAAATGGTTCTGAGAATTAGAAAATGCAGTGGACATTTTTAAAAAATGGCATTGGAATGTGATCACCTACCATTATTTTTTTTTTAATTTTTTAATATTTATTTTTTAGTTTTTGGTGGACGCAAGATCTTTATTTTTATTTTCATGTGGTGCTAAGTATCGAACCCAGTGCCCCGCGCATACCAGGCGAGCGCACTACCGCTTGAGCCACATCCCCAGCCCAGTCACCTACCATTATTAAGCACAAAAACTATGACAAGCAAATTTATATTATCACATATAATTGTCACAAAATACAAGGTCTGTGTAGTGATGCCACCTGTTTCACTCTTCTTGCTAAGGATTGCTTTAGCTATTCTGCGTCTCTTATTTTTCCAGATGAACTTCATAACCCAATCAATAGATGGGCCAAAGAACTGAACCATCACTTTCCAGGAGATAATATACAACCAATCAACAAATATATAAAAAAGTGTCCAACATCTCTGCCAAATAGAAAAATGCAAATCAAAACCACTCTAATATTTCATCTCATGCCAGTCATAATGGCAGCTATTAAGAATACAAACAACAATAAGTGTTGGTGAGGATTTGGAGAAAAAGGCACACTCATACATTGCTGGTAGGACTGCAAATTGGTGCTGCCAATATGGAAAGCAGTATGGAGATTACTTGGAAAACTAGGAATGGAACCACCATTTGACCCAGCTATCCTACTCCTCAGTCTATACCCAAAGGACTGAAAAACAGCATACTACAGGGACACAGCCATATCAATGTTTATATCAGCACAATTCACAATAGCTAAACTGTGGAACCAACCTAGATGCCCTTCAGTAGATGAATGGGAAAAAAATGTGGTACATAGACACAATGGAATATTATTCAGCATTAAAAGAGAATAAAAACATTTGCAGATAAATGGATAGAGTTGGAGAATATAAAGCTAAGTGAAGTAAGCCAATCCCCAAAACCCAAATACCAAATGTTTTCTCTGATATAAGGATGTTGATTCATAATGGGGTTGTGGGGCAGAGAGCATGGGAGGATTAGATGAACTCTAGATAGAGCAAGGTTAATGGAGGGGGCATGGGGGTAGGAAAGACAGTGGAATGGGATGGATATCATTACCCTAAGTACATCTATGATGACATGAATGGTGTGACTCTACTTTGAGTACAACCAGAGATATGAAAAGTTGTGCTCTATATGTGTAATATAAATTGTAATATATTCTGCTGTCATATATAACAAATTAAAAAAAAATCCTGATGAGATTAGTCCATAGATGGCAAGGTCCATTGCTTTGGGCCTAAGGTGAGGCATAATTTCATGCCAGAAGATTATGGTGGAGGAAAATGACTTAGGTCTTTGCACCAGGAAGTTGACCAGGGAGGGGGGGCAGTAAGTGCACCCACAAGAGAAAGAGCTCTCCTCACCACTGACAAAATATAACCCAAGAGCACACCCACACCCACACCCACATGGATCTAGCTCCTCCAGCCACACTCTGTCTATAGTTATGCCCAGTTAATCCCTATCAGGGGATTAATGTAAAATCTTTCATAACCCAATCATTTTACCTCTAAACTTTCTTGAATTGTCTTAAAGGAGCTGTTGGAAGATACATCATCTCTAAAATACAACATTCTACCCTAGACACTCAAAAGCTTATGCTCATCTCACAATGTAAAATACATTTAGTTCATTTCCAACAGTCCATATAATTTTAATAGTTTCCAGACTGCCCAAAAGTCCAAAAGTCTATCCCAAGACTCAAGCAAACTCTCAGTGTAAGCGCCTGTAAAAAACAAAAGCAAGTTACATGTATCAAACATATAAAGATACAAAGTAAACATTTCCCTTCCAAGAGGAAGAAATTGTGGCATTGAAAGAAGGTATGAGAAGGAAAACACTGTATGTAGATCTATGTTTGACATCTGGGAACATGGCATAATGATGTTCTCTCCAAAGGACTTGTATAGCTCTGCCCCTTTAGCCTTGCTGGTTACAATCAACATGGTTTCTCTTTTGGCTTGTATCTGATTAATTACTACAGCTTTCCTAGGCAGATGTTCCATGGTACTGGAATTTCTTAAACTTGGAGGTCTCCAAAACAGCTTTGGCTTCTTTCTCATACCTTCATGTGTCACTCTCTTAGGGGAAGCCTGCAGGAACTGTGATCCTGCTGCCTTTTGCTTGGCCTCCCAGACTTTCCTTTGAAATCCCAGTGGAAGCATCCCTAACTCAGCATCCTGCAATCCTGCAGAACCAGCAACGCATGGTTGACACCAAGGAATGCCACCATCTCAAGCAGTAGTCAAGTCTCCAGGAACCATGACTGCAGCAGCCTCTGAGTGTCTGGATGACTGAGCATGGTAAAAGAATTCCAAGGCTACCCTGTGCAAGCAGGGTGCCCCTCTGGTAGCTTCTCCAAGAAATTTTTACTTTTATATCCTTGAGCCTGAGATGGGTGTGGTCTTGTCAAATCCTGAGATGCCCTCAACCCATCTTACCAACTGTTTCTTGGGAAAGTAATTAGTATTTCTTTAGTGGCTGTAATGGCTTTAACAACCACACAGTTCCTTAGCCCCAGATTTCCTCACAGTCTTCTGACCAAACT
The DNA here is from genome assembly GCF_048772815.1 of Callospermophilus lateralis. NCBI lineage: Eukaryota > Metazoa > Chordata > Mammalia > Rodentia > Sciuridae > Callospermophilus > Callospermophilus lateralis. The sequence continues at coordinate 14,041,451 of NC_135325.1, forward strand.
ACAAGTTTTTCAAATATTTCTGCTTTGCTTTCTGGTCCTAATTATCATATTAAACTTGGCTAAAAGCTGCCAGAAATATCCATGTCACTGCCTGAATGCTATGCTGTCTAGAAATTTCTTCCAAAAGATTAATTAGTACATCACCTTTAAATTTAGCCCAACAGAAAGTCTCAGGACTTGGGGAAATTAGCCAGAATCTAGAATGTAACATGAATGTCCTCTAGTTAAGTTTCCAATAGAGACGTCCTCTCCTCTGAAATATCTTGAGTTCATATTTACTATCTGCATTCTGGCCTTCTGAAATCCCACCAAAATTGCCTATTAATTTCACTTACAACAATTAAGGCTTTCCTAGCTTGCATCTCTAAACTTTGCAAAATTCCTCCCACAGATTCCAAATAGTTCCAAAAGCTTCTGAACCACAAGGTCAGGTTTGTCACAGAAATGACCCCACTTCTTGGTAACAATTTCTATTTTAGTCAACTTTTTTACTGCTGTGATAAAAGGACCTGATAAGAACAATTTGAGGAGAAAAATTTGATGTGGGTATTCATGGCTTCAGAGTCATATATAGCATGTCAATAAAAAAAACCAAAAACATCAAAATAACAAATCACAGGAAGTTGCAAAATTAGTACAAAGAAGTCCCACATAATCTTTATCTAGCTTCCTCCAACAACATCCTATATAACTATAGCATGATATAAAAATCAGAATTGCAGAGCTTATTCAGTTTTTATATGCTTTTGTATGTGTGTAGTTGTATTTAATTTTACCCCATGTATAGGTTTCTGTAAACGTAAACATGACAAAAATACCAAATGCTTCACAATCAAAAAGGAACTACATTATACTACCACTTTAAAATAGCATAGTCTCCTGTCCCTAACAACGGACAAGTACTAGTATGTTTTTCATCTTCATAATTTCATCATTTCAAGAATGATATAAATGTAATCACAGTGTATAACCTTTTTATTTTACATCATCAAGGATACAGTACCATATAGTATAATGTGTGTGACTAATGTCAAGCAAATATTATTGTCATCTCATTAGTTCTTTTGGCTTTCTCTGGATGGTGCCTTGCAATATTAGCTATGACCACCACTAGGATCCACTCTATTTATGGGAAAAGAAGCTAGATCAAAGGTAGCCCTAAGGTTACAATCCTAACCAGAGATGCTCTGAAAGTGTTTGGCAAAGGTCAATTTTCTAGTTTATCTGTGAAATGACACTTTTTCCCACAGTGCATTCAGAGGGATAATATAACTTTTTTCAGGTATTGGGATTAATTTTCCACTGGATAACAACAAGTACACAGTAATACTAATTACTGATGATGCATCTTTGGATAAAATCAGAGTGAAGGGGAAAAAAGCCAACTGGCCACAAATAATAAGCATTGACAGAATGATCCTACCTCACCTGGATTGTCACAAGTCAGACTAGCCCTGGGAAACCAGGTTACAGGTGAACGTTGTTGTATGAGGTCAATAGTGAATTGGCAATAGGTATCTGATAACTTTGGTGCAGAAATTAATCTAACTTCCTTGCTTGTGGTCTATAAGCTCATCACAGTCAAGGGGAAGATGTGTTCCTGCTGTGGAAAATAAGACAAAAGATGAGTTTTTCTTGATTCACTCAAAATTATCCTCACATCTTAGAAAAAGTACCAGATGAATTTTATTCAATACATAAAGCTAAATATTCCCTTACATTGCTTTAGCTTCCACATCTGAAAGGAAAATGGGGGATTCTGTTATCAGAAAGATAGAGGGAAGAAAAGTGGATTAGAATAAGGAGATTGAAGGGAATGGAGGAGCGATGGAAAAAGGGAAGAAATCTGACAGTTATGTGTATGTATAAATTACCACAGTGAATTCCACTTTTACATATATCAACAAAACACCAATTAAAATCAATCAATCAATAGAAGGTATACCAGTACAGAACAGAAGAAAGAGAATAGGGAGAGGAAGGAGTGGTGGGAAAGAAGGGGCATACTTTAGCATATGCATGTGTGTGTGTGTGTGTGTGTGTGTGTGTGTGTGTGTATGCAAAAACACATGCATAAGAAAGAATTATTTTTATTTTTAAAATTTTCTGTCTACAATAGCATATACTAATATCTTTATTTTATAGATTATAAAATCAAGACTTTGTAAGGGAATTTTAATGATTAAGACCGCTGGTGAGTTAACTAGCCTGGACTTAAACCCAGGTCTCTTGATTCCCAATTAGAATCCTCCCATCTAGAGGGGTCCCAAAACTACCTTCTGGCTCTGAAATTCTAAAATGTTCTGATTGTAAGAAGAGAGCTTCAACTTAGTCAATATGTTACTTTCTGGGAGTGAGGATTCAAGACAAGTGAATTGTAATTAATCAGCCACACTGTGACCACAAAGGACACAGTAGGATCAAATCCAGTGTCATCACATTAAGGAATTTAATATCTGTCACCATAGTATCCTATTTAGTGATAGTTTCAGTGCGAAAAATAATCTCTAGCTCATTAGAATGTACTTGTCACAACTATATATGTTCAAATATGTTCTAAAAAATGTCCATTGTTTTTAATTTTGATAAGCTTCATGTTGTTCCACCAATGGAAACTGACAAAAGAATATAACATTTGACTTAGTAAAGAACATAGTAGTGCTAATAAACTTTACACTGCAAAGTTTTTTCCCATGGCAAATTTTCTTAGTCATTCTGGCTCTGGAACTTTCAAACAAAAACATTTCAGAACAGTACCAAAGCAATGCTCTTACACCCAAGCTATTGATAACCTATTTAATATTGTACAGAGTTTTCTTTTTTTAAAGGTAAAACTTAGTTTCTGAATTCTCATTTTCCCTGTTTTCTAGTGTGAATTTCTGAGTGGAAATATAACACTTTACTGGTACTATAGTGCTCTTCTGAGGAGTCAGGGACCTTCTAAAACTCCCAGGTTTCATCACAAAGAGGATTACAATAGATTTATTGTACACAGGAAGTGAGTTATGAAGTGTTTTCTGTTAGGCATCATTTTAACAGAGAATCTTTCTTGAAAATTTGGTGTTGGCAGAAAAGAACACTCTCGCCTGAATGAACAAATTATTTTTCTGAGCCCAGATTTTCCCATAAACTCAGTCTTCCTTGAAGAGTTATCGATTTACCTCTTGGCTTATGAATTACCAGTAAGACTAAAAGAATCAAAAGGAAAATTAAAAACATATACTTCAAAGTGAACAAAGAGGTGAATATTATTTAATCCTCTTTGATATCACTGTAGTTAGAGAAAGCCCAGAAATAGTTATGTACACAGCCATTACTTAAATAATGTTGTTTTTTTGGGATAATCAGATACTCCCCCCCCCAAAAAATAATCATTATGAATGACAAAGTAAAATGTTAGTAATATTTTGTAGACATCCATGTCAAATATGGTTCTCAGAACTTAATTTTATATATTAAAATGTTATTCATAATAAAATCAGTAAATGCATTTAACCCCAAGGCTATCCTAGATGTATCCCAGAACAATTTTCATGAGCCTTAGAAGTGAAGAAAAAGACAAGCATGCATTTCTCTCATGTAGAAAGCTTCTGTACAGAAATTGGATTAATTTTATAACAGAATGGAAAATTCACAGTTGGTTCTATTTCTTGAATATCCCTGCCCATGTTCAGGATATTTTCAAATATATTTTACTCTCCCTGTTTTGTTTTATAACCAAATATTTCTTGTCCTCAGGTCATAACTTAAATAATATAAATTTATTAAAACTTCTTCTAAGTCCTTGTTGCCACCATACTCCTAGCCCCATTACTCTTATCACATTCATTTTTGCCCTCATGTGATTTGTAATTTTGTGTATATTCTGCTTAGTTGTTTTGCTTGTATATTTTTTGTGAATTTCTTTGGCATATAAGGTCTATAAAGCTATTTTATCTCAAGTGTAAGTTGATTTATCATGAAGCTAATGGTGTTTAAACTTCAGAGATGACTGCTTGACTTATATTTGTAAGTCTACCTTTGTTTTCTTCAAGAGGAAGCCCAAATTTAATAAATACTGGGGCACAAAAGTCTGAATTTGCCTTGACCACAGACAAACTCATACTAAGGTTAGCTTTAACAAATCATGCCTGTGTATAAACCTTCCACTTGTGGTGATATAAATATAGGCTCTGTGGTAATTTATACTTGAAGAGATCTGAAGTTGAACTATAGTCCTAATTCTTCTAAACTCCACCTGGGAATCAGTTTCCACATCCATGAAATTGGGTTAACATTATCTTGGGTAGCTATATGAATTGGAGCTCTATATAAAGAGGTTACTATAATCAAGTACTTATATATGTTACTGTTATTTTTATTTGTCATCATTATTATGTGAGTAATGAAGAATAGCTTTCTAGCATGGTGTCCTGTTTCCTTCTTGCTAGAATTCTTTCTATAAAGAACAGGAACTGAATGACTACAAAAAAAACTGATACTTTTCTGAGGGATTTCAAATGACTGTGATGGACTTTGGTCTTCTTACATGAGGAGCCACTTAAATGAGAGAAAATCTTAAGAGAATTAAAGATAAACTGCACAAGCAAAATTTCAAGCTGACCCTGAAAGAAGTAGAAACTATTAATCTTCATCTTACTTCAATATACAATTGGGACAAGATCCTGAGAGGAGAGATGTAGGATAGTATACCACAGAACTCCTATCAAATGCTTTGGTTACATAAAAATATATTTACATATAGTATTATATTTCAAGTAATACAATTACTTGAAAGTGAATCTCCATGTTGAAACACTATATATCATATATGCAATAAATATATATACATTCTTATTTGATACATTACATGTATATGTACATACATATATTAAATATGATTCATTGATAACCTCCTGAAAGAAAATGATTTATTATTTTTATGGTATTAAAGAAAGTACATTCTAAAAGCAGCTTCCATGTAGCATATATTTTGATCAGGGCCATCTTCATAAGCATACCAGCTGTACGTTACCCAGGGGTCCACATTTTTAAGATTTCATGCTTCCTTTAAATGTCTACTGTCACAATATTTAAATCCTTAATGATTATTCAACAAAGAGCCCTACATTTTCATTTTTCACTGAACCTGGCAAATTGTAAAACTGTTCCTGATTTAAACATATTTTTAACTATGAAATCCTAATTTTGGGGTGGGTACCAGGGATTAAACTGAGGGGCACTCAACCTCTGAGCCACATCCTTAGCTCTATTTTGTATTTTATTTAAAGACAGGGTCTCACTGAGTTGCTTAGTGCCTCGCTTTTGCTGAGGCTGGCTTTGAACTCTCAATTCTCCTGCCTCAGCCTCCCAAGCTGCTGGGATTATAGTCGTGTATCACTGTACCCAGCTGAAATAATAAATTTTGACTAGAAAATTTAATATGGTTATCATTATGTGTATATGAGTACATATGCACATACACAAAATATTCATAGAAAAATGTCATTCAATCATTCAGTAAATACTGAGGGGAGATTTATATCTTTATTAAGAATATATTACATTATTACTTTATTATTTATTGCCAAAACATTGTATATTTTATCAAAAAAAGAGAAAAATCAAGAAATTTTAATATTCCTGTTTCAGATGTACTAAAGAATGTCTTTTTCCTTGCAATACTGGGGATTGAACATAGGACCTCACGAATACTAGGCAAATGCACTACCATGGAGCTACATCCAAGCCTCAAATAAGGTTTTTCACTTGAAAGTTATTTATTAATTTCAGAGGAGGGTCAGTGACTTTAGAAGCATTATTCCCATTGTCTACCGTGAAGCATCTCTTTTTCTCACTACGTGGTCAATTCAGTTCTCCGTGTGCTCATCCAGTCTAAAGTATATCTTTACTGTCAGAAAAATAACTTTCATTATGCAAAATAAAGTGATTGGACTGCCAAAAGCAATGCTCATGAAGAAAAAAACAGCAATTTTCTCTCTTTGTATAAATAAAGCTGGGCATAATAACAGTATGTTGAGATTTAGGAATTTTGGAATTTTCTTTTATTTCTTTGTGTGGTTTCAGAATTCCTTTGGTTAGCAAATTAGAATACATGGAGAATCATTTTGGCATAAAACATCAGGTAATCACCAGAAACTTACAAAATTCAAAACTTAAAAAAATAAATATAAACAAGTGATCAAATTAAGCATTTCAATAGAGGCTGTGATAGCAAGGGAAGTCTCATGATTCCCAGTGGCTTTCAAAATAAAAAATAGTAAATCAAATTTCATTGTGTCCTCACAGAAAGCACCATGATAGCTCAATCCCTATCATAGAAGTGGGATTACCAAATGTTTGCTTCTAAGCAATGATGGCCCTAGAAAGAAAATTGCCAATCTTTAGCTTATTCAAAAATTCTAAGTCTTTACTAAGCCCAATCAACAAATCTACACTTTGAATTCTGTTTTTACATCCCCCTGAAAAATCTCCAATTAAAAATACAATGAGGAAAAGTCCTCGAACCTCACCCCATCTTTGTCAATCAAACTCTTATTCATCCTTTTTTGTAGGTCGAAATACTAATTTTTTCAGGACAATCTTTCTAAATTTGTTGAATCAGATATTATCCAATAATTCCATCTCTGTCCTTTTTTCCATAATCTTTAATAATTTTAATGTGTGTATATTGGATTTGTATGTGTCCTTCCCACAAGATTATAAACTAATTAATAAACTCTACTGAAAGCAGTGTCTACCCAGATTTTGCTCATAATGTTACCTTCAGCTCATGGACCAGTGCATGGCCAAATTATATTACCAACAAATATCTGTTGACATATGGATCATTTACTTATTTTATATTTATAAAAAAATTAAAAATTAATTGGAGGAAATATATAAAGTTGAATTTTTATTCAAAGTGTATAGAATAAGATTGTGCTCATTTCATATAAGAATACATTAGTCTGACTTTGAGATTCCCATGCCTTGTGTGAAAAAGAAAACTAACTGCCCACTAGAAAAAAAAAATAGAATTTCTCTTAAATAGAAGAGCTAAGGGGCTGGGAATGTGGCTCAAGCGGTAGTGCGCTCTCCTGGCATGCGTGTGGCCCGGGTTCGATCCTCAGCACCACATACAAACAAAGATGTTGTGTCTGCCAAAAACTAAAAAATAAATATTAAAAAAAATTCTCTCTCTCTCTCTCTAAAAAAAAAAGCTAAGAGTGTATTTACTGAGAGTTTTTTTAACTGAATCCTCTGCTTCTATCATAAACAATATATTTAAAATAAATATTACATTAATGTTTTCCATATAGTGACTAACTTTATAGTTTGGACAACATTTTTTAAACATAATTTTTCTTATTAATATAATAGTAATATTATAAAAAATCAAAAAAGTCTAAATCAGAAAGAAATGAACAGGGTTGACAACAGTACATGCAACAAAATGAAGTTCTATACTGTCAAGAAGTCTTTCCCCCTCTGACCAGAGACAGCTGATAACCTCTTCCTTATGATCGGTTCAGCCTTGGCTATTTTCACGGCTTTGGTAAAGTTCCAATAAATATAAACTATATGGATGAGTGAAAGTTTTCTATTATTTATAAGCTTCAGTTTCTTTGCCTTTATAGTCCATTTAATAAAACACATACCACAGGACAAGTAGGACAATGCACATAAAATACTTTCTTGTATAATATCGTTTCTTGACAAATTTATTATTATTATTTTTTTACATTTTCCCTACCTCATTAATCTTTTCTCTATGTTATCATGACACATTAACAGGAAGATATTTTAGAGAATGGGATAGGAATACCTGTGGGCCCTCTTCTATAATTCACTCACACCTTAGATCTATGAAGTAGTCTGGGGAACTAAGCTAATTAATAATTTCCCTTCCTTAGGACTTATCTTGTCTGTGGCAGTTGATAACATGGCTTCCCATTGCCTCTCACCTACACACTGAGAGGGTTAGTTTCAACAGTCCACTAAAAGTGAAAATAAAAAAAATAAAACAACTAAAGAACAAATCAAAACCCCATAGCTGAACAGATTTTAAATGTTGTTAATACCCATAGTATCCATTTCATTTTCAAACAATACTTTCTAAGTTAATTAAATTTTTATCATATTTGATAGGAGTACTTTACATTTTTAAAAAATATATTTATTTTTTAATTGTAGTTGTACACAATATCTTTATTTTATTTATTTATTTTTACATGGCACTGAGGTTTGAACCCAGGTCCTCTCATGTGCTAGACAAACTCTATACCACTGAGCTACAACCCTAGCCCAACTTTTTTAAACTAAGAGTTTTCTAACAATACTCTTCTTCATAGAAAAAAATATATATAAGCCTCTAGTTTTAACTTAATTAAACTTATCTCTTTGCTTGTTTGGCATTCTTTTTCCCCTTAAATTCATATACCTTTCCTTTTTTCAGCCCAAGAAAAATTAAAACCCCTAAGCAATCACAACTTGTCATTATTAGCACATTGTTAATATATTTGTTTGGCAAATTATACCTTTCTAAGCAAATAAATGTCATTTCACTTGAAGTTTCTTTTGTATTATTTAAAAGTTTCCTAGAGAATGTAAATTTATTTTGTTTTAATTTTAATAAGCATTAAGTGTCAAAAAAAAAGTACTCAAACAGGCTAGTCCAGTAGAAATAGAGGCCTAGGAAGCTAAATGTTTGGTCAAGTTCAGAGGCATGCTGGAGCTGAGCCTTTCCCAAAATTCACATGTCCTAGTTTCAATTTGGTATTCTGTGAATAACTCTTCATTGTGTCATATTATCATTGCTATGCCTTTGAAAATACTTGGAAGTAAGAACAATTTGTTGCTCTTACGTTGAAAGTTACTGTAATGGAAAGAAGGATGAATTGAGCTGTAAACTATGTTGATTTCCATTTAGTGCACTGAAGACATATAGACAGGCTCATTCATACTGCATTTACACTTCTAGAATGGCACTTAGTACATGTATTTGTTAAATAAATTATAAGCAGGAAGAAGGTAGCCCATGAATTGACTAAAAAACATAAAAACTGTAATGATGAAACAACGGACATTGTGAAGTTTAATGCCTGAATGTGGCCTTTCAGTTGGGGAATTACAGACCTTAATTTTGCCTACTGAGGCAAATATTTCCATTGAAGTTGCTCTTCAATGTATGCTAGCACTCAACAGGTACTATCATTTCAAAGAGGGTAAAAAATCTATAGTATTTTGAGACTTTAAAAGCTTTTGTTCTAAATTTAGTACAGTATATACAACTTCATAGTTCCAGTTAATATTATGATCAGAAATTGTGCAAGAATATATTCTTCTAGGTGTAGTAGAATTTTAAGATTCCAGCTGATGACCAATAGTCCTACTAATCCCCTCCCATTGAAAGCCGGAAGGAATATCACTTTTATGACTAGGTTACTGTTATATGGCATATTTGGTTTTATGAAAGGAGACTGTCCTTGGTGGACCTAACCTAAGCAGGTAAGCTTTTAAAAGGGACAACACTCTTCCTGATGAAAGCGATCTAAATTGCTGGGGATTTTACATGAAGGAGTTTCTTCACTGCATGCTTCAATAATGGAGAGGGTTAAATGGCAAGAAATACAAATTCTAGGAACTAAGAGTGGTGCATGTCTGGCATCTAGCAAAAAAGAAGTGAAGACCTCAGTTTTACAACCATAGGAAAAACAATTCTGCAAATATACTGAATCCTTGAAAGAGATCCTTGCCCACATCCTCTTGATAAGAATTCTGCCCATCACACAGGACACCTTGAGACTGAGATCCTGAACAGAAAACATGGATAAACTGTACCCAAACTACAGACCTACAGAATTGTGATGGTAAATAGGTCCTAATTTAAGCCACTAAGTGTATGATAATTTGCTATACACAAATAGAAAACCAAGGCACTCAATATCTCAAAGTATGGCTAAAGACTTTTTTAGTATTTTCACAAAGTTTGATTCCAATAAATATTTACTGGAACTAATAATTTGGTTACAAAGTGTTTTCCCTTATGTACTTTCATTTAATCATCCCATCCACTTAGTAAAAAAGAATATCTTTATTCTTCACCCTGAATTTTCTTTTTTTAAAAATAGAGACCTATATAGAGTAATTTCATTGCTCAAAATCACAGAAGCAGACAATGAAATAATGCCTAAAAGTTAAACCAAGGCAAGGTATAATTAAGTAATTATGCTTTTAAAAGTTTGAGGCCTGGACTAGTATTAAACATTTAAGATTCACCATTGCTGAGTCTAGGATGAGGCAAATGAAGTATTTGCCTTTAAATTAAAATGTAAAGCAAGAAAGAACCTAAAAATATCTCTGTTATTAACATAATGAAGCTTGAGGATGAGAATGCCATCAGAACTTCAGGTGTTCATTGGCAGCATGAACACTGAAATGATTGCAATCATATTGGAAAAAACAAATTTAAAGGTGGACAATTTAGTCCAAGTTGGACTGGAGCAGAATCGGCTTTAAATTGTTTCCAGATGATGTATAATGCCTTCTTCTGCTTGAGAAGATATTATTATATCATTCAGGGAAGAGTAGGACTGGTGCAGGACAGGGAGAAAGAAACTTACAATAGAAAAAAGCCCTTAAATTTCGTTGTAATGGTTGAATGATGATAAACATAAGCCTCCTTACCCATAATGGAGTGTCTTTGCTCTATGATATTCTACATTTCCAGACTTATTAGCCTAGAAATATGTCCCCAAAATTATATGCTCAAGAAGTAAATATTCACTGCAAAATGTAAACATTTAACTTACTAACAAGTGAAGTGAGAAATTGGAAATTTTATTTTAATAAAACTATGAAAACATTAGCATACTTATTCAAACAAATGAATTATTTCTACATTCACCACATAATGAATAGAATCTTGACATAAACTACAAGAATCCTATATTGAATAAGTGTTTCAACTCAGAACGAAGAAGGCCACAATTTATATTTTAGGTTTACATGCATACTAGGTTAGATAATAACAACACTCATCACTTGCCAAATCCATATTAGAATTTATAAAGAAACAAAATCTAACTTGCATACTAACTTATTAGCTGTATGGAAAGAACACAGAAATTATATGTTTTCAGGGAAAGATAGCTTTAAAGAAATAATATTAAAACTTTCTGTTTTCCAAAATTACATATATGTGGGTGCAAGTAAATATTTCCTGGCAAAGATTAGGGCCTGACCATAGATAATTCTAATAATACTCATGAATAACCTTTATTAATAGATGAGTTATTCAGCCAATTATCAACTGGTTTAGGGTTTTTTTAATTTAAAATTACATAAAATAAAATATTGTTACACTCTAACAAAGAACTTATCTACATTTTGCCCATGCCCTGAGACTTTCTGTGAGGCTGAATTTAAAGGAAGTGAACTAATTAATCTGGTGGAGGAAATTTCAAAACCGTACAGCATTCAGGCAGTAAAATGGATATTGCTAGCAATTTTTATCCAGGTTCACTGCAAGACGCAAGAACATGTAAAATGGACCAAGAGAGGTATGGTTGTTGAGATTATAGTCACTAAAGAGATGATAAAATGCAACAGAGACAATAGGAAAGATGCCTTGAGGGAATCTCAAAAATTGTCAAGACCACACCCATTGCAGGTTCTGAGATGTAAAAGTAAAAATTCCTTTGAGATGAGACCATGGGAGCACCCTGCTTGCTTGGGAAGTTATTTCACCATACCCAGCTGTACATGCACTCAGAGTACACTACAGCCATGTCCCAAATGGGCTCCTCTACTGATCAAACTAGTGGCAGACCTTGGCATTGCACACTTGGTGTTGGTTCTGCAGGAGTGCAGGATGGTTGAGTTTGGGCATCATGAAGGCTTCCATCAATATTTTAAAAGGAGGACCTGGAAGGCCAGGCAAAGTGTGTCAAGGTTGAAATTCCTATAGGTTACCACTGAGAGGGCAATATGTGAGGCTATGTAGATAAAACCAAAGCTGAAATGGATATCCCAGGAATTAAGAGATTCCAATAATATGGTCTGTGTGCTGATGAATACTGCTGATTACAGACAAAGCCAAGCTAAGTAAAAGACCGTGGTCACTACAAACAGCAAAGCCAATGGTAGGCAATGCTGGAACTATTAAAACTATGGGTACTCTTGGAGATGGACTAAAAATGCATCCTGCACTGTGAGATGGACATGAGCTTTTGGGGGCTGGGGGTGGAATGTTATGGTTTGGATATGAGGTGTCCCCCCAAATTTCCTGTATTTATGCAGAAATATTCAGAGGTAAAATTCTTAGATCATGAGAACTGTAACATAATCAGTCCATCCTAGTTTTAATGGACTAATTGGGTAGTAAAACTGTAGGCAAATAGGGTGTGACTAAAGGAGGTGGGTCACTGAGGGCATATTCCAAAAAGGTTCATCATCTCTGTGGCCACTTCTCTTTTCCCTCTCTACTTTCTAGCCAACACAATTGATCAGCTTTCCTCCACCACTGCCCTTTCGTAATGGTGTTGGCCTTACTTCAGGGGAAAGCAATGGATTAAGCCAACATGGACTGAGACTTCTGAAACAATGAGCCAAAATAAACTTTTCCTTTTCTAAAATGTTCTTGTCAGGTATTTGGTCACACAAAACCAAAGTAACACAAATAAAAGCTGAAACTATAGTCAGTCCCTGGGCACCTGCAAAATCTTTTAAATCCAGCTGTTTGGAAGCCCCTTAAACCAAGCTGTAAAGGAAAAACTCATCAGTATACTAATTCCTATGAACTATACAAGAAGATGGAAAATTACTCAACTGATTTAAGTTCTCCTTGATAGAAAAAACTACATTATGATGGCCCAATAAAAGTACACTTGAGCCAGGCTCACACATATAAAGAGATAGAGAAAATATTCTAAATAAAGTTACAGTCAATTTAATATAGCAGTGAATTAAATGAAGAAATAAGGAAACAGGCTGTGCCTAAGGAAAGCAGACCCCATAGCATTAGAAAAATGTGTATTGGAATTTACTGTTAACAGAGAAAGGAAAACATTTGACCATGTGCAGATGTAAAGAAAAAAATTGGCTAAAGGTTCAATAATAGTTCATGGTAATAACTTTTTATATTAGAATAGAGTTTTCATATAAAAAATCAAGGCAAATTTACCTAGATGTGAAATGCTAGACACATTCCCAATAAAATCTGAAATAAGGCACAAAAGAATGGTATCAACTGTCACTGATCAAACTTGAACTGGATTGTATATCCAGCATATAGCTATATTCACGAATACCAAAATAAACTAGAAAAAAAATCCTAAAATTTGTCCTGATCATCAAAAAGCCTGAATAGTTCAAAACCATCTTGATCAAAAAGAACAAAGGAGGAGGAATTACACTACCTACTTTTAAATTATGCCACAAAGCTGTAGTAATCAAAACAGCCTAGTTTTGACATCTGGACAGATACACAGAACAATTGAACATAATAGAGAGCTGAGAAGTAACCCACACATCTAAAGTCAACTGATTTTTGACAAATGTGCTAAGAAAATACCCTGAAGAAAAGACAGTCTTTTCAACCATGGTGCTGGGAAAATTAGATATCCATATGCAGTAAAATGAAACTGCATATTTCCAATCCCTTACCAGTTACAAAACTCAACTCAAATGGAATAAGACTAAAATCTAAAACATGAAACTATTAGAAGAACACATAGTAGAAACACTTCAGAATACTAAAACATCAAGCTTGTTTTTGTTTTTGTTTTACAGTACCCCCTAAAGCATAGAAACAGAAGCAAACATAGACGATAGGATTATATCAAATTAAAAAAAACTAGCTTCTATTCAGGAAATACATCAAGTAAATAAATAACCTATAGAATAAGGGAAAAAACTTGCAAATTACTACACATCTTAAAAGGGGCTAATGTAAGGAACTCCATGTAACAACTCAATAATACAACACAATACAAAAACTCAACAACAAAGCAAACACCCAATTTTAAAATGGATAATAGTTCTAAACAGAAGTTTCACAAAAGATGTACAAATGGTCAACAGTTATATAAAACAATTGCTCAAGACCACAAATCATGAGGGAAATGAAAACCAGAAACACAATATCATCTCACTCCAAAAAGAATGGCTAGAATCAAAAGACAAAAGCTAACAAGTGTTGGTGAGGAGGTGGAATAAAGGGAACTCTTGTATACTGTTGATTGGAATGTAAATTAGTACAGTAATCATGGATGACAATATGTAGGTTCCTCAAAAAATTAAAAGTAGAATTACTGTGGGATCGAACAACCCAGATATGACATATCTGAAAGAAATGAAATCAGAATGGTGAAGGGGTATCTGCACACAAATGTTAACTTAAACCGTATTGCTACAATACCTAAGAAATTGAAACAACCTAAGTGTGCATTAACTGAAGAATGAATAAAGAAAATGTGGTACATCTAAACAATGGAATATTATTCAACCATGAAAAGCAATGGAATCCCATCATTTGCAACAACACAGATAGAACAAGAGATAATTATGCTAAGTGAAATAAGCCAAGCATAGGAAGACAAATACTGCACAATCTCCCTCATAAGTGAAATACTTTCAAAAGCTGGCCTCATAGAAGTTGAGAGCAGAATGGTGATTACCAGAGGACAGAAAGAATATGGATGGGGAATGATTAATAAATGAATACTAAGTTATAGCTAGGAGTAGGAAGTTCCAATGTGCTATTGCAGAGCAAGGTAACTATAAAATAAACATATGCATATGTTTACTCTGATTACAAAGTTAACATATATATATATATATATATGTGTGTGTGTGTGTGTGTGTGTGTGTATAAATGTATATATGACATCACAATGCCTTGTAAATGTATACAATTTCTACATTTTAATGTATCAGGTAAGAAATTAATTTAAAAACAGAAACAATATCCAAATGGAAAGAATAAAAATATACAAAACTTTATCAAATCAATTATTAAAATGAACTCAGACTCAGTTACAAGATGTAGCAATAGAGCAATAAGAGGAATATACTATGTTTAATTATGGTGAATATAATACTGTACAGATTTTTATTGTACTGAAATTATTTATATATTTAAGACTTTATCTGATGGAGCCAGCCTCAAGTTAGCATTAGGGAGATAAAGTAGCATCTATAAGTAATCAATAAAAGACACTAAGTAAGTATTAAGAGGACCATCTACCCAAGTAAAGAACCACAGAGATATACCAGCAGGAATGCTAGCCTCAGGGTTCACCTTATTCCCTACTCAGGATGCTCAGTGAAATGACAGCCTTGGTCTGAGACCAACTGACCCAGCTCAGCATAGGGAGAAGCCCCAACTCTAGTAAAAATCAATGAAAAGACTTTACCTGACTTCTCAGGAAATTCCACCTCTCTAGAAAAAAAAGTAGGCTGATAAAGCCCCGCCCCTATTAAGCAAGCAGGGTCAAGTGGGTGGGGCCGGAAGTAGACAACAGTCATTTCCGGTTCAGTGTGCTGTGGAGTCCAGGATAAAGCCTTCAAAGAAAGGAATCCTAGGAACCAGCGGTTTCAAGGTGAATATATGGGCACTCTTCCTCCCAAACAGAGGCAGCCCCACAGAGACCCACCCTGCCCCTTGTCAATCCTGGGCAGCCCAAGAAGTCACATCTGTTAGGATTATCACCCCCATATGTTCTCTTAGTATTTCGTGGGATGGGAAGCTCTGGTTGGAAGCAGGCTGCCTCAAGTCAGTAGAGGAAGGAGTCAAAGTATTGCTCAGAATTAAAGTAAATATCCTGAGTAACAAACTCTCCCAGAACAGGGTTGCACTCTGCCCCTGCCTTGAGGGTTCCTAGAGCAGTACTCACAAGGGAACTAACAGAGGCAGTTGTTCTTGAAACCAAGATAGAATCTCCCTAATGAGGCTGTACATATTTTCTCATTTTTCATTTTCTAGGGTAACCTCTTCATCAGTCCAACTGTTTGCACTAAGGCCTGCTGTCTGTATCAAGAGTCATTATGCCTCGAGGTCAGAAGAGTAAGCTCCGAGCCCAAGCAAAACGCCGCAAGGCCCGTAGTGAGAACCAGAGTCTAGGGACTGCTCAGGCCACTGAAACACAGGGAGAAGAGTCCACACCCTCTTCCTATACTTTCTTTGAGAGTAGACCTCAAAATATTTCAAATGCTGGCATACCTGGAACTCCTATGTTGCCTCAGGGAAACCCATCCACCACCAATATCACTAAGGCAGATGATTCAAACATAGATTCAGATGAAGATGTCCAAAGTCAAGATGAGGGAAGTTCAGATTCCTGTCAGGTTAGTGAGGGCTGGCGCAAAGACCCCTTAAACAAGAAAGTGGTTTTACTGGTGCAGTTCCTAATAGAAAAATATCAAAAGAAAGAGCTGATTACAAAGGCAGACATGTTGAAGTATGTTATCAAAAAGTACAAGCATCACTTCAATGAGATTCTCAGGAGAGCCTCTGAGCACATGGAGCTGGCCTTTGGTGTTGACTTGAAGGAAGTTGATCCTATCAGGCACTACTATGCTCTTGTTAGCAAACTAGACTACACCCTTGATGGAACAATGGGTGATGAAGAGAACATGCCAAAAATGGGTCTCCTAATGATTGTACTGGGTGTGATCTTCATGAAAGGCAACTGTGCCTCTGAAGAGGAGATCTGGAAGGTGCTGAATATGATGGGTGTATATGCTGATAGGAAGCACTTCATCTATGGGGAACCCAGGAAGGTCATCACTGAAGATTTGGTACAGTTAAAGTATCTGGAGTCCCAGCAGGTCCCCAACAGTGACCCTCCATGTTATGAATTCATGTGGGGACCAAGAGCCCATGCTGAAACCAGCAAGATGAAAATCCTAGAGTTTTTGGCCAGAATCCATGATACTACCCCCAATGCCTTCCCATCCTGGTATGAAGAAGCTTTGAAAGATGAGGAAGAAAGAGCTCAAGCCAGAGTTGCAGCAAGGGCTCACAATACTGCTATGGCCAGTTCACATTCCAGGGCCAGGGAAAGGGCCAGCAGCTTCTCCCATGCTAAATGAAATCTGAGCCTTGTTCTTCACTTTTTCCTTGAAAAGGTGTGTAAACCTCCTAATAGTAAAGGGCTAGTCAGGGGCTGGAGGGAATAAGTGAGTATCATCTTTACTTTCTTGTTGTATACTGGTAACTTGGAATTTTACTGTTCTTTCTTTTTATTCTAGGTTATATTTCAAGTATTGAAATTTGAGAAAGATTGTTATCTTTGTGGATATGAAGAACAATGAGCATTCTTAGTGGATGGCCATGGTGGGTCTAAAGGGAACACAGTGTATATGTTTGTGTTCCCATTCTAAATGCCTAATTTAGACTATTGTGCTGTATTTCAAATTTTTCCTTAATAACTTTCATTAACTTTAGAATTATAAAATTATTAATGACTTTATTTACATATTTATTATTTAATAGTTTTAAGATTAGGAGTTTTATTATTTTGTACAACAATTGGTAAATCTGTCATAGTTAGTGAACCAGAACAAGAAAACCTGGCAGTGGAATAGGCATTTCTTTGAAAATTTAAAAGAATTTAGCAGTAAAACTTGAGGGATCAAGAAATAAAGGGGGAGAAAAGTAAAAGGTATTCAGTCTTTATTCCATTTCAGTTTGTTTTCTAAAGATAAAAGACACATAGATTTTTTAACTTATTAAAATATAGAAAAAATAAATGTTTATAAACTAGACTTCATGTTCACTGGCTCATTTATTTCCAACTACTAATTGAGTATTTTCTCTTTGGAAGTTATTTTGTTAGAGACAGGGAAAGTAGTACACAATACTTTACAGTCAAATAGCAGTAATTCTATAAGGAAAATGGCGAAGTACCTTCTAATACCAAAAGATAAGCAACAAGAAAGAAGTAAGTAGGAAGGGATTTGGGAAAAGTGAGGGGGAATGTCTGGTTACAAATAATAAAGTAAGTATATCCTGAGGAAAGGCCCTTTGAGGCTTTGGGAAACTACAATCCTTCAGTGTGATACACAGTTAGCCTTCTGTATTCATGAATCAATCAACCACAGACCAAAAACATTTAGGAAAAAAAAATGCATGTGTACTGAACATGCACAGATTTTTTCTTCTTTATTCCCTAATGATACTGTATAAGAACTGTTTCATATCATTTACTTTATAATAGGTATAAGTGATGGTGAGATGATTTAAAGTACATAGGAAGGTTACCTAGGTATATGAAATACTATGCTATTTTATGTAAGGGACATGAGCATCCATGGATTTTGGTATCCTGGAATGAGTCCTCTCAAGGGTATCATGGGATAATTGAACTTTTAAGTTGGGCATTGACTAGATTAAGCTGTGAGACTGATGAGCCAAGATGAAACACTCACAATGTGTGTCAGCACAGAAGGACAAAACAGTGGATTGTAAGCCTGTTCTTAAGAGCTAAGTTGGTATCAAAAATAAACCACAAGGAAACTTTCTCCTAGGGTAAAAATGAATAGTGTCCTGGGATATCTCATTCACATTTAGTTGCACATACAATGCAAGCCATTTGTTTCATGCACAGAAAATTTCTAAATAAGAGTGAAACATGCTTGAAGTAAGATGCCTAGAAGCTACTGTCTTGGTTCTGTTTGTCCTGAACTGAGACAGTTAGATCTCAATGCTTTAAAAAGACATTTTAGGTAAGTTATCATGCATGCAATTTAGAAAAATTTCATATGTGATGATTATGAAATGAATGAAAATTGGAGTGTGGATTGGATGGAAAGATATCTGGGTGGGAAGTTGTTGGTTCTTGACACAAATTTTAGAAATTCAAGTTGCATACAACTGAAGAAGACTCCCCCACATTGTAAATGAACTAAATTACCCTCAAACAAGGAAAGTTTTATTTGGACTTACTTGCTCTGGAACATTATGGACTAATTTGGTGTCCTACAAAGCTACATGTTCTCCTGAGTTAATAATAAATAAATTTCCCCAGAGGGGAAGGTGGTATCATGCTAACTACCATTCAGTAAAGATACAATAGTTTCCAGTCTCTCTGCTAAGTGCTTTATATCTATAACATATATCCCAACAGTCTTGCAAGATAGAGTTTATAAAACATAATTTAAAGAACTTATCATGTTCTTAAGTTCACATGGCTGATAAGATATATTTCTTGGAATAGACTTCTGATCTAACCTGGCTAGAATTTTTCTAGAGTCCATGTTTTTCCACTTCTCCTAACTTCAATCAGACCTTTTGGCTCTTAATTAACTATTATTTTCACTACTCCAAAAATATTACAGACTATTAAAATGACAGTACTCTCTAGCCAAAGTACCAAAAGCAGGCCTAAAGAAAGAAGGTAAATGTAAGAATAAGGCTAAGGTAAGGATTATTTTGGACTTCATTTTCTGAGGATCTTCCTGGGCCTAGCCCTAGGTTTCCTTAAGCGTAGACTTTTCCCAGGTGCTGGCACATGAGTCTTATACCAGCACATTCTCACAATGAGTAAACCTTTCCCTTGTGCATTGTTCAGTATGCTTTCATGTCCAAACTGGAACCATATCTGCTGATAAGAACCTTATCTTCACTGCTTTCCCTGAATGGTTCACCCTTTCACCCTTGCTTCCTATAAAACTGGTGGCTCAGAATCACCTGCCCACCCCTGGACTTAGAGCATTCCAACTTTCTGTAGATGTCCCATCCCACATCTCTACAATACATTCAAAATCTATTCCGAATGAGTTGGTGATTAGCATGTGATTTCTGATTTTGCATGGAAAATACTTGCTCTTTGGATGTAGTTGAATATGCAATCTAAATATTATCAGTAGGTTTTTAAATGGATATGTTGTTTGATCCTCACACCTGAACAAATACACACATGGGTGAGCTTATGTAGATAATCAAAAATTTAGCCTCCCTCATTAGTTGACGATGAGGAAAGGCCATAAAAATGACTATATAACCAAATCTACTGTGGTTGAATTCCTCAAAACACCCTAGAATTCTTTCAAGTGGGGAAAAGGTATTTCTTAGCAGACATACTATTATTTATCAGCAAAGAAAAATAAGAGGCATCAAAAGGATGGTGAATTATTAGTTGCTCCAGAGGAGAATCCTGGTTTTGACTTGTGCCTAATGGCACTTGTAAAAATGTATCCTGCATGTTCAGTCATGTTGAGGTATGTAGGGTTCAAAAGATTTTAAGATTTTCACCAGGCACAAAAGAAAGGAGCACATTCTCAATATATTGAGACCCTAGAATTTATTCAAAGGTCTATACAAGAAAGGTGCTACTGAGTGTCTTCACTTGAAGTTGAGAGTTTCCCTGCTGAGATTGTATAGGTTCCTTTTGAAAATTTGATTTGATTCTGTATTACAAAGCACCAATCACCTAGTAGGCTCTCAAAAACCAATGGAGAATTTCAATCCAAATTTGGCCTTCTTAGAAATTCCACCAGGGATAGAGAAGACTATTATGAATTCTAATAATTTCCCCTTTATCTAGTACCTCAGTCATGTTGAAGATTAGAATTTGTAAGATTATGACATTAACAAATAGGAACATAGGAGTCTCATCCTCTTGAGACTAAATGCAGTGAGGTCAGTGTAAAAAGGTCCAACTGAGCAAAAGGCGAACCCTCCCTGCTGAGATTTCACTGAGTCTTTTTAAAAATTAATTGTAATATTGTAATTGTTATATTTGTTCCTTATTTTGTCCTGAATATTTTTACATGTGTATACGATTCTTATTTTCTCTCAATCCCCTTATTATATAACATAAAATGCATTTACTTCATATATAAGTTTTGTTAATTTACATCTCAGTATATAAATTACAGGATAATGAAGAGAAGAGTGATCATAACTCATGAACTTTGCATCCTCCTCTGGTGTATCTCGCATGCAAGATAGTTGTTTCTTATCAGGAGAAAGTATGACTTCTTATTGCCTTTATAATTTAAATACATTTTAAGGAGATATAGATTCTACATTGCCGGGGGGTGGACAGTGACATTAAATGTTATTTGTCAACTTGGCTAGGCTATAGTGCCCAATTGTTTTGAAACACCACTCAAGATGTTGCAAAGCTCTTTATTAAAAACAATTCTCAGATAAGTCATTAGAATTTGAATAAAGCAAATTACCTTCCATAACATGGGAAGGATGTATCCAATCATATCCAATCATGAGTCTCAAGAGCAAAGACAACTATCTGGAAGAAGCTGTTCTGCCTCAAGATTGTAATACAGAAATCCTGCCTGAGGTCTTTGTCTACTGGCTTGCAGTGTCAGCTTTTATATATATATATATGTTGTAGATGGACACAGTACCTTTATTTTATTTATTTATCTTTATGTGGTGCTGAGGATCAAACCCAGGGCCTCACACTTGCAAGGCAAGCGCTCTACCACTGAGCTACAGCTCCAGCCCAACAGTGTCAACTCTTGAATTTTCAGCCTGCTGGCTCATCTTGCAGATTTCAATCTTGCTGATCTCTACAATTGTTACCAGCCATTTCATTAATCTCTCAATCTCAGGATTCTCTGGAGAACTCTGGATAGTTAATCTTGTATCCAGGACCAGTGCTTTACTCATTTTCTTAATTAATCATTTGGGGTTGATTATTTTTGATTTTCTGACAGTGAAGTGTGACATTTTATTTCCTTTCTTGTTTTATTATAATTGTTTGGGTATCCAATAAAATATTCAAAACCAGTGCTGATAATGGGATATCAAGGAAAAGCTTTTAGTATTTTATAATTTGTATTTTGTTGTGAATTTTGTAGGTATTTTACTACAGAATGAAGTTTTTAAAAAAAATTTTTAAAGTTTTATAAAGGTTTTTAAAAATAAATAATGAAAGCTGAAAAAAATGAAAATTAGAGGCAAGAGTAAAAGGGAGATCAATAGAGTAGAGGTAGAGAATCAACGGGGAGGAAGGAAGAGAGTGAAATTCATACATTCATATATCATGATTTCCACTTCATAATGATGATACATCAATGAAAAACATTTTTATAAATAAATAGAAGATCAGAAAAGTAGAGGAAAAGGAACAGAGGGAGGGAGGAGATGAGGGGGAAAAAGTACTGGGGAATGTATTAGAGCAAATAGTGCTATGTGCACATAGGAATATGTCACAATGAACCCCACTATTATGTATAATTAAAAATGCAGTCATAAAAACAGTAAAAGTAGAATGCAATACTTTATTTGAAAGCACCTGTCATGTAAGAGGCTGGCAAGAATTTGGATAACTGCAAGACAAACGTTGTCTCCTCAGAAAATTCCACAAAGCAATGAATATGTTTTCATAACAAACTCTATTATTTGCCCTTTCATCAAGCACCTAGTATGTAACAGTTTATGGAAGTTCAAGTGCTCATTCACATAGTGTCTTGTTCTCCTTCCTGGGCTAATGGGGAGACTACCTTATTCAATTTACCTGTCATTAGTAACAGCCCTTGTCAATGAAATAGGGACCCTTGAGATGAGGAATCACATGTGTGAGCAGTCTATATCACTGGATCAGTCAGTGAAGATTCCTACCTACCCACACAAGATTTTTAAATAATTTTTAGTTTATTGAAATATGTGGAGGAAACAAAGTGTGTCCCCCAGCTTCCACCCAACACACTAAACAATGTGAAAAAAAGTAAGCACCCATTAAAAAGTCAACAAAGAAAAACTCTGTGTGTGTGTTTGTTTGTGTGTATGTGTGAGTGGAGACTTGTAATGGAAGTGACATATTATTCCCTCTGGAACGATCTCAGGCCCCTCCCCATTCTCCTTCATAGAACATGTAGCACAGGCAGAGTCATTTGGCTTACATATGCCTACATGAAGCATTAACTGAAGTATCAATAATATATTAAAGTATCAATTATGTATATTATGGTAAATTAGCCTACAGTGTAGTGGATAAGATGGTAATGGAACAAATGGACTCCCCTTATCCTCTTAGTACATGAAGATTGCAAGAAATGTTGCACTAACACTTACTCTGTTACTATGGCAATACTAAAATGGTTCATACAAAAAGAATGGTCTGGAAAATGGACCAATAATTTTAGTCTGATTTTAATATAAGTTTATGCCTGGCTCTAGCTTGATCACAAACTGTTCATGAATCTCTTTTGCAGTCTGTGTAGTTCAGTAGATAATCAGGTGCCTACTCTGCAAATGAGGTATAGGAAGAAGAAGAACCAAGAATGACCTATGCATATTTGTCTTGAAATAGTGCATGTACAATGACGGCATTTATTGAGCAGAGGAAGATTAGTTGTTGGTGATAGAGGTGAGAGTTCTCATTTGGCCATGTTAAGTTATTAATACATATTAAGCATACAAGAAAGTATTAAGTAGGATGTTTTTTAAGATTATGACACAGGTGAGAAAGTCTATTCTAGAAAGAATAATTTAGGATTCATTGGAGTGTGAATGGGGTTTCATAGAGGTAGATAGGTTTCCTTGGAAGAATAACATGTAGAGAAAAGGAAAAGAGAATTGGGACAAATTTGGACACTCCCCAGCAGTAATATATGCATCAGGGAGAAGGTGAAAAAACAGATGACATAAAAACCAGCTGAGATAGTATGAAATCTCCCATGAAAATGTTCCAGTCATATTTATTAGCTATTTAAAAAATTAAGATAGTAGATCACTGTGGCAAAGAAAAATATTTTTATGCTTTCATTCTTTAAAAGTATATTCCACATAAGAATTTATGAGTATTAAAAATGAACTTTTATTATTTTAAGTCATTCATTTACAGGTTTTCTTTGTTGCATCAGCTTTCATTTACTATCTGATTAATGCATAACTACTATTTCTGTGTTTAAATATATGTAAATATTTAATTATGAAGATAATACATATATCCTTATTAATGAAAAATTCTAGCACAGATAAATTACAATGTCTCTCCTTTTTTTCAAAATTCAGATACCTCTTCAGAAATGACCACAATTAACAATCTGCTATGTATCATTTTTAAAGATGATCTGAGGCTTTTTTAATATATAGACGTGCTAAAAATGTATTAATTTTTTAACACACATGGGTAACCATGCACATCCCATTCTGCTTCTTGACTTTGTCAGTTAGTAAAGTGAATGCAGAATATTTCCATGACAGCATAGAGATCCACATACTCTCTGGCACTCTAAGTATGTTTGTATAATAATTCATTTAACATTTTCCTCCTAATGGACCTTCAAGCTATTTACCACTTGTTGCTATTAATAAAATTGAAATCAACAACTTTGAACATGAAATCCTGGGGAAAAGTGTATATGTTTTCTAATAAGTCACAGCAAAACAAAAATTGGGTTAAAGTCAAAGAGTATAAAGACTGAAAATATTTACAAATACTGCTGAAGTTCCATTTCAAAAATGTTATAGCAATTCTTAGTTTCCTAAATTAATATGTGTGAATTACTTGCATTGTTATAGATATATATTTTACCATTCTTCACATTCTTGTTAAACTTTGGGGTGAGAGATACTGTCTTGTTATTTTAAACACATGGAGCTGGTCTTTGGCTTTTGAATTGAAGGATGTTGACCCTAGCAGTCACTCTTCCCATGTCTTCTGGCTGCTTGTGTCAGCAAGTTATAACTCTACAAGAGAAGTATGAGTGGTGGTAATGTGCTACCCAAGAGTAATATTTTTTGATGATTCTGCTATGCATGGTCTTCATAATGAACAATCACCTTCCTGAATAGGAAGTATATGAATTTTTGATTATCAATATGATGCAGATTCAAAGGATGTACTTAATCTATGGGAATCAAGGAAGCTCCCCAGAGATATGGTGCAGGAAATGTATCTGGAGTACAAGCAAGTGCCCAAAATTGATCCTCCATACTACGAATTCTTGTGGGTCCCAGAACCCATGCTGAAATAAACAAAATAAGAGTCCTAAAAGTTTTGACTAAGATCAATGGTACTACCACTGGCTCCTTCCCAAATCTGTATCAGGAGGTTTTGAGAGACCAGGAAGAAAGCAGGACTGAATTTGGCACTACCACCATGGATAATACATGTTCCAGAGCTATGATCAACTACTTCTCCCACCTGTAATGAATCCGAACTAATTTCTTTACTTTGTTATTGAAGAGAGTTGTCAACATTCTAAGTAGTGGAGTATTGGACTGGAAAGAACACAAGATCTATTATTTTGCCTTCCTGCTTTATGTAGTATCTTGTAAATTTTTGTCTTTTTTTGTTTCTTTCTTTTTCAAGCATTTCTTAATTCATTCTTTCACTCAGTGGTTCATAATTTTTTCTTTCTAGTTAATTTCTAATGTTTTTCCTTTTAATAGGAATTTAAATAGATTCAGAATATAATTATATGAATCACCACTTTAATTATGTATCTGTCACTGTGTACCAGGTTTAAGAGTACAAACTATGCTATTTTTAAAAATCAAATTTGGAAATCTTCCATCATATTTTATCATACAGAATAGGATAACACAGTATCGAGTAGGTGTTTCTCTGTAAATATAAAATAAATAAGAAGATTAAGGACTGAGAAAATAGATGTAAATAAAATGAAATATTGCACACTAAATAGGACAGATAATTTGCCTCTTCTGTTTCACAGGTCCACATACAGAGAGTATATCCAGCTGGTGTGCCTAATAAAGTATCCTACACCCTGGGAGCCTGCAGCTGGAACTGTAACTGGACCTCATTTAGATAAGACTTGGATTTTTAGCAGATATTGTAATAGAGTCAGACTTTTTGGGATATTGGAGGAAGGTGAATACATTTTGCATAAGGTAAAGCGAGGAAACTTTGGGGAACAGAAAGTAGACTGGCTAATAATCTTATGGGACTCCCATCAGATCTACCTTAGTGTTCATGTCTTTGTATGCTCTAAGTGTGGTTAGTCCTGTGACTTGCTTTTAACAAATATATTATGGGGGATGTGATAAGATATCACCTACATGATTACATTATTATGTTAAAGAGATGATTTAAAACAAAATATTCTCTAACTCAAAAATTCCTCTCTATAAAATATGACAAATAACAAATTCAGTCTCAGTAAGGAAAAGGTTTTCCTTAAAAAATGAATTACTTCTGGTATGGAAAGGGACTTTTAAAATAAGGGGAAGGGGACTACACTATAATAGAACATAGTGGCTATAGGATTGACAAATATCTCAAGAGTTACCAAAAAATATCTTCTTTAAAAATTTTATTATATTTTACTGGACACATAGTAATTATAAATATTTAGAAGATACAGTATAGCATTCCAATGATCAGATCAGGGTAACCTCAGACATACATCATTTCTTCATGTTGGGAACATGCAAAACCCTATAAGCTACATGGAAATATTCAATTAATTGTTTCTAACTATAGTAATCTTACAGTGCTATAAAACATTATTCAAATAGAGGAGTAAACAAAAGCTAGAAAGATCCAGCTGTGTGAGGAAGTGGGGTGAAAGTATAATGTGGTTTGACAGGAGATCACACAATATTTTATTCCAATGCCAGCCTATTCTCAAGAGGTGTTTGATGCTGGCTCGGATGATATTGAGACAAAGTTCAGGAACCTGGAGAAAGAAGAAAAGTTTAACAAGTTTGGTAACAAACATTTTGTTTTCACTGATCAACAAGGCCAAGTGGTTCAGTTAATCATGTACAAGACAAAAGAAAGAGAACATTGAGGGTGTGTCTAGCTTTGTCAATATAAACAAGGAAGTTATCCATAAGTCTTATGTAAGTAAGGCTGGCAAGGATGTTTCACTGCAGTAAGCCTTTTTCTGGAACATAAAGAAGGTAGGGGGATTTTTAAATCTTCACTGGTTTTGTAAGATTATAGGACTTAGTAAAGTTCAAATTATCATAAAGGAACAAAAGAGTTTTATTATCAAATAATCATTAACCTGGAATATGATGTACATTACAGGCAATTTGCTAAAGAGATAGCTAAAACAGAAATAAATTCCTTTTATTTATATATAAAGCAAACAACCTATTACATGCTGATCCTTAAGATAAAAGATAACTAGTCTTTAAGTAAAAGGATTTGATGGCACCATTTGTCACACATAATTATTCCTAAATTCACCTAGTGATTGGGGTGGCTAATTGCTTCATCCAAAGGGAAAACATTCCTGGGTTATAAAACTGGCAATTGGTTTATTCAGCTTTTAAAAGAGAAAGGTTTTACATTTACAAGTTTTCTAAAATAAATACCCTAAGGAAAAAAATGGTGGGGGAAAAATCTCACTCTCTTTTCTTTTCTTTTTTTTTCCTACATACTAAATAATTATAGAATTCTCTAATTTCTCTACATTTTTCTATAAATGATTTTAGAAATTGGCAGGAGCCACAAAACCCTTCAGGAATTCATTGCCATAAATAGTAGCTCCTGTGTAAGAAAACACAAATAAGAATATAGACATGTGTGATTAAGAAAACAGAGAGAGGCTGGGGTTGCAGCCTGGTGATAGAGCTCTTGGGTTCTATCCTCAGCACCACATAAAAATAAATAAAAGTATTATGTCCATCTAGAACTAAAAATAGTTTTTAAAAGAAAATAAAACAGAGAAAAATTATATCATACATAAGGACAAAAGGCATTGCAGATAAAGATACTCAAGTAACAAGTCAGAATACATGTACAGTTGTGGCTAAAAGGGTTAATGGAACAATGCATTTAATTCATTTAAATTCTAGATCATGGTCAACTGTTTCTCTAAAATGTAACTTGTGCTATTTTCATTTAGAGCTGAACAACTGGCACAAGTGCCACAAGAAAAAGTCCTGCCACAAGAAGTATAAGATAGGATTTCCTACTGCCAACATGAAAAGTGGTCCCTGCTGCATACACAAAGTCCATGTGTGATAAAGCAACAAGAAGCACTGTGTCCTGAGGTTGGATGTGAGGAACTTCTCCTGGGTCTCTGAGTGTTGACTCACAAAATAAGGATCATTGATGTTGTCTATAATACATCCAATAATGACCTGGCATGTCCTTAAATCCTGGTGAAGAACTGCCTTATGCTATCGACAGTACACCATTCCCACAGAGTGGCATAGGTCTGACTATTCACAGGCCATGGGCTGCAAGAAGGCAGCCAAGCTGATTCCTGAGGAGGAAGAGATTTTAAACAAACAAACTAGTAAATAAAATTCAAAAAATACAATGAAAGGAAAACAGATGGAAAATTCAGTACTCTTTTGGAGGAGAAGTTCTAGCAGTTCTTCTTGCCTGTATTGTGTCAAAATGGTCACTATGGCCCAGCAAATGGTCAAGGAGCTGGAGTTCTTCTATCTAATGAAAATCAAGTCCCAGAAGGAAAATGAGTCCTCCTCCCTCCTGAATTAGCTAATATAATAAAGTATTCATTATTCTATGTCTAAAATAAAATAATATCACCTTCATTCTTTATTGGAAGTTTGGGAACATTACAAGGCAACTGCTCTATTATGTATTTTTATAATCCCCTCTTTTCTCGTTATTTTATAATCTGTTTTATTCCTTTTTTAAATTTTTTATTGGTTGTTCAAAACATTACAAAGCTCTTGACATATCATATTATTCATTTTAATGAAGATCTCAACAAAAGATATTGTGCAAATGGTTATGACTTATCCTTTTGGTAAACTATTTTTATTAGTCTATGTCAAAATTAAACAAGTATCATTATCCCCTTTAGACCAAAGTAATATATAGATTGTTTTTTCAGCTGGGTATGCTTTTCCAACATGGTATAATACTGCCATGTCCTGTAACAACCTTTTTCTTTCAGAAGGTTTGATATAATAATATTTGATGCCTTTTCCCCCAAGGAATTCCTCAGACACTCCATTTAGAAAATTAAATAAAGATCAGAACAGAAATAGAGAGTAAGAAAAGATTAACAAAACCAAGAGGTAGTTCTTTGAAAAGAAAACCCGCATTTCTAGGAGGACTGAGTTATGTCTGGGTAGAGAGTTTCAAGATCAAAAACACTGCCCAACTAAAATGAAAGGAACTGCACAATATCCTTATGTGGAAAAGATACTTCATCTTTCCCAGTGGCACATAGAGGACAGAGCAAGGGACAATTTTGCGGTTGTGGCATGGGTGCCAGAAGCTAGGAAGCCAATTCCTGGCAAAAAAAAAAAAAAATGAGTTTGGCCCAAAATACAGGCCTGGTAAACCCATACTGCATGATATAGAGTAGAGCATGCCTAAATGACAAACAGTAAAAAATGATGAGAGGTTTACACAGGAGACTACTGGTCATGGAATCCTACCCAGCTGTCCCCCTCTCTCTCCAATGTGGATGCTTGCAGGACAGGTTGGGAGAGATGCATCTGGCCAGGAATTCATAAGGGAAGGACAGGAGAGATCAAGTTTGGAGACTGAACCTGAGACCAGGAAATGTGGGGTCCACAGGTGACATAGTGTACTAAGAATTGTACCTCCACCACATGAGTGGAACCAAGTGGAGATCCCTGGGGTAGTCTTCCAGCATGGACTGTCTATTGCTGGTCCTTGAAGGTGCACTAATTTAAAATCTCCAGGCCAACTGACATTCAATGAAAAGACTCAGGCCTATTTAAGCCTAAACCCTGACTCCAAGAGTTCTGCCTACAGGATTAACTCTCTCACTCTAGCAACCTCACCTAACATTGCTGAGAAGGGAAGCTGAGAATCTTTTGAACTCCAACAGAAACAATTCTTTAACTTTTCATTGACATTTTTTTCCTTTTTTCCCTCTGATTAAGTGTGACCTTAATGGTTCATGTACTTTTATACATATTCATATTCACATTTTTCTCATTTCTAGCATTTTTGAAGCCAGTTTTTTTGTTTGTTTTTTGTTTGTTTGGATGGGGCAGTGTTGGGGATTGAACTCAGGGGAATTCAACTACTGAACCATAAGCAGCCTTATTTGTATTGTATTTAGAGACAGGGTCTCAGAGTGCCTTGCTTTTGCTAAGGCTTACTTTGAATTCATAATCTACCTGCCTCAGCCTCCTAAGCCACTAGTATTAGAAGTGTACACCATGTACCCAGCAAAGACAAGTTATTTTCCATAAATCAGTTTTTTGAAAGGCTAGGGATGTTTCATTATTATATTTCCATTTTGTTTTATATTATTACATTTTTATTTTTAAAATTTTACTTTATATATTTTTTTTCTCACTTATCTGTTTCCCCTGATTCTCTTCCTCTTTTCTTCTGCTAATGGCCAATCTCCATTTTCTCTCTTTCACTCTTCCTTTAATATTTTTACATCTATATTATCTCCTCCTCCCTCATAATCATCACATCCTATATCACTTCTGTTTTCTCTCTGTCCACCATTTGAAATTGTAAACCATTCTGCAAACGTACTGTTTTTATTGCAGCAGTAACAGATCATACCATTTCTGTTTACTGTGACAATATTGTAGACATCATAGCAGGAACTATTTGATTTAATACTGAATATTGTTTACATTGGTTATTGCTATTATTTGTCTTCCCCTAAATGGTGAGGTACTGGAAAGCATACAGGATAGAAACTGTACTTCAGATCCATACTATTAGATGTGTAGATCCACAAACAACATGAAAAAGCAAGAGAAAAAACACCCCAAACAAACCAAGTACTTCAATAACAGAATCCATCAATACCACAGTGGAAGAAATGTCAGAAAAGTAGTTTAAAATGTACATAGTTCAACTACTCTGTCAGATAAAGGCCAACATAAGAAGTGAAATTAGAGAGAAAATACAAGTAAAACATGGTTTCAATAATGAGACAGAGATTCTGAAAAAAAAATCAAGCAGAAATCATCAAAATGAAGAAATCAATAAATCAAATTAAAAATTCAAATGAAAGTATCACCAACAGACTACACCACTTAGAAGGCAGAGTTTTAGGCAAAAAGACAAAATATGTGGTACCTGGAAAAGACGAAATTTAAGATGTATTGGGAAAAATGAAGACTCAGAAATATAAACCAAAGGAATGCAGAATATTTTCAATGAAGAAAATTTCCCAAACCTAAAGAATGAAATAAAAAATCAAACACAGGAGGCTTAGAATATACCTTATTCTAAGCCTAAAGAATGAAATACAAAATCAAACACAGGAGGCTTAGAGGACCCCCAATGTAAAAAATTACATGAGAACCACACCAAACCACATTGATATGAAAATGCATCATCTACAGAATAAGAATGGAATTTTAAAGATTGCCGAAGAAAAATGATAGGTCAAATTTAGAGGAAAAACCAATCTAGATCTCATCTGATTTTTCATCTCAGACCCTCAATGCTAAGAAGTATTGGAAATAATATAAACTAATCTCTGAAAAAAAGGGATGCCAGCCAAGAATACTATACCCAGCAAAATTAAGCTTCAGAATTGACAATGAAAAAAAAAATTCCAGAATAAACAAAAGTTAAAATAATACATAAGAAATACTGCACTAAAAAACATACTCAAGGGCTGGGGTTGTGGCTCAGTGGTAGAACAGTTGCCTAGCATGTGTGAGGCACTGGGTTTGATCCTTGGCATCACATAATAAAATAAAAAGGTTATTGTGTCCACCTACAACTAAAAATAAAACAAATAGTTTAAAAAATCCACTCAATAAAATATTTCATGAAGAAGAAATGAAAAAGCAAAGGGAGAAACTAAACTAGCAGAATAATTAATAAAAGGAGAAACCACTTCAAATTCAAAACCAGAAATAAATCAAATGACAAGAAATAAAAATCATATATCAATAATAACATTGAATGTAAATGACCTAAACTCTAAACTCAAAAGACATAGACCCGCAGAATGGATTAATAAACAAGACCTAACAATACACTGTCTCCAAGAGACTTATTGATAGCCAAAGGCATTCAAATATTGAAGGTAAAAGGATGGGAAAAAACATATCATTCACATGGAACTTGTAACAAGCAGGGGTTTCTATCCTTATATTAGACAAAGTGGACTTCAAGCCAAAGTTAACCAGAAGGGACAAAGAAGGACATTTCATTGAAGGGAATTACACATCAATAAAACATAACAATAATAAATATTTATTCCCCCCAAAATGGAGCATCTACGTACATCAACCAAACCCTTTTCAATTTCAAGAAGCAAACAAGCCACAACATAATAGTACTCGGTGACTTTAACACACCTCTCTCACCACTGGACAGATCGTCCAAACAAAAACTTAATAAAGAAGGTATAGACAGATTCTCAGCCAAATTCTACAAGACATTCAAAGAAGAATTAACACTAATACTCCTCAAAGTATTCCATCAAATGGAAAAGGAGGAAACCCTTCCAAATTCATTCTATAAGGC
Source organism: Callospermophilus lateralis (assembly GCF_048772815.1). Lineage (NCBI taxonomy): Eukaryota > Metazoa > Chordata > Mammalia > Rodentia > Sciuridae > Callospermophilus > Callospermophilus lateralis. The sequence goes on from NC_135325.1 coordinate 14,073,799, forward strand.
TAATATCACCCTGATACCAAAACCAGACAAAGACACATCAAGGAAAGAAAACTTCAGAACAATATCCCTGATGAATATAGATGCAAAAATTCTCAATAAAATTCTGGCAAATCACACACAAAAACACATTAAAAATATAGTGCACCACAATCAAGCGGGGTTCATCTCAAGGATGCAGAGTTGGTTCAACATATGGAAATCAATAAACATAATTCATCATACTAATAGACTTAAAAGCAAGAATCATGTGATCATCTCAAGAGATGCAGAAAAAGTATTTAACAAAATATAGCAAATCTTCATGTTCAAAACACTAGAAAAACTAGGGATAGTAGGAACATACCTCAGCATTATAAAATCTATATATGCTACACCCAAGGCCAGCATCATTCTAAATGGAGAAAAAATTGAAAAGAATTCCCTCTAAAAACTGAAACAATGCAAAGATGTCCTCTTTCACCACTTCTATTCAACATCATCCTTGAAACTCTAGCCAGAACAATTAGAAGAAACAAATTAAAGTAAAACAAATAGGTAAAGAAGAACTCAAACTATCACTATTTGCTGATGACATGCTTCTATAACTAGAAGATCCAAAAAATTCCACCAGAAAACTTCTAAAATAAGTGAATTCAGCAAAACAGCAGGATATAAAAATCAACACTTATAAATCAACACATTCCTATACATCAGTGATGAATCCACTGAAAGAGAAATTAGGAAAACTACCCCATTCACAGTAGCCTCAAATAAAATAAAATATCTGGGAATCAATTTATCAAAAGAAGTGAAAGACCTCTATAGTGAAAAGAGAGAGCCATCAGAATGGGAGAAAATCTTTACCACATGCACATCACATAGAGCACTAATCTCCAGCATATATAAAGAACTCAAAAAACGTAACACCAAAAATCCAAATAACACAATCAATAAATGGGCTAAAGAACTGAAAAGACACTTCACAGAAAAAGAAATACAATCAATCAACAAATATATGAAAAAAATGTTCAACATCTTTAGCAATTAGAGAAATGCAAATTAAAACTACACTGAGGTTCCATCTCACTCTAGTCAGAATGGCAATTATCAAGAATTTGAGCAACAATAAGTGCTGGCAAGAATGTGGGGGAAAAGGTACACTAATTCATTTCTGGTAGGATTTCAAAATAGTACAACCACTCTGGAAAGCAGTATGGAGATTCCTTAGAAAACCTGAAATGGAACCATCATTTGACCCAGCTATCCCACTTCTTGGTCTATACCCAAAGGAATTAAAAACAGCATACTACAGTGATTCAGCCCACCTCAATGTTTACAGTAGCTCAATTCACAATAACTAAACTGTGGAAGCAACCTAGATGCCCTTTAATAGATGAATGGATAAAGAAACTGGAATATTACTCAGCCATAATGGAGAATTAAATTATGGCATTTACAGGTAAATGGAAGGAGTTGGAGAATATCATGCTAAGCAAAGTAAGCCAAAAAACCAAAGAAAAAATATTTTCTCTGATAAGTGGATACTAATCCATAATGGGTGGGGGGGGCAAGGGAAGAATAGAGAAACTTTGGATTAATCAGGGGGGAGGGGAAGGGGTATGGGAGGGGGAGATGGTGGAATGAGATGGAAAATATTGCTCTATATACAGCTATGATTGCATGAATGGTGTGACTCTACCTCATATGCAACCAAAGAAATGAAAAGTTGTCCTCCATTTGTATAAAAAATAAAATTAAATAAAAAATAAAATTAAATAAAAAATAAAATATATACTGAAATTTATATGGAACCACAGAAAACATCAAATAGCCAAAGTTATCTTGAGTGAAAAGAAGAAAGCAAGAGGCAATTAGTAAATTTTAAAATTTACTGTATTTTAAAATTTACTACAACGCTATAATAATCAAAACAGCATTGTATTGACATAGAAATAGACACAAAGACCAATGCAACAGAATAGAGAGCCTTGAAGTAAACTCACATGTTTGCAGACAATTATCAACAAAACTCCTAAAAGCATGCATTAAAGAAAGTACAGTTTTGCCAATAAATTGTGCCAGGAAAATAGAATATCCAAATGCAAAAAAAAAACAAAACTGAAACTAGATCACTACTTTTTACCAGATACAAAAATCAACTCAAGATGGATTAAAATTTAAACGTAAGAACTGAAGCTCTGAAACTATTAGCAGAAGACATAGGAGAAAGACTTCATGATTTTGGAATGGTGAAATACGTTTTTGAAGATGACTCCAAAAGCACAGGAAAGAAAAGCAAAAAAAAAAAAAAAATGGAGAAGATGCATTCCATAGAACTGAAAAGTTTCTGCACAGTAAATAATCATCAGAGCAAAGAGACCACCTACCCAATAAAAAAAGAATTTTCAAAATCTACATCTTACAGTTACTATCCAAAATATATAAGGAACTCCAAAAGTTCAGTAACATAAAAACAAATAACCCAATTATAAACAGGAAACAGACCTAAAAAGACATCTCTTAAAACAAGACATACAAATGACCAATGACCATACAAATTCTTTATGAAAAAGAATCTCAAAAAATCTCTGATAACCAAGGAAATGCAAATCAAAACCACAGTAAGATATCACCTCACCCTCGTATAAATGGTTACAATTACAAACACAAATGAAAATAAGTGTTAGTGAAGATGTAGAAAAAAGGCAACCTTTGTACCCTGTTGGTGGGAATATAAGTAACTCAAGTCATGATGTAAAATACTATGTAGGTTCCTTGAGAAATTAAATATACAAGTAACATATGATCCAGCAAACCCACTACTAGGTATATATCCAAAGGAATTAAAATCAGTATGTAGAGAAGACATCTGCAGTGCAATCACAGCAACTGGGGAAGCTAGGCAGGAGATCACAAGTTTGAGGCCAATTTGGCAATTTCATGAGACTTTGTCTCAAAATGAAAAATAAAAGGGCTGAGGAGTATGTAGCTCAGTGGTAGAGGTTCCCTGGGTTAAATTTCCAACACACAAAAAAAAAGACATTTGCACTCCTATATTTATTGTAGCACTCTTCACAATAGCCTAGAAATGAAAATGACTAAAGTGTCCATCAACTGATGAATGGATAAAGAACCATGGTGCATATAAACAATTAAATACTATTTAATAATAAAAATAATGAAATATCATTTGGGACAACATGGATGGAACTATTTCACAGTTTTCCTAGCCCTTCTGTTACTCAATGAACTGATTTTACCTCTGTCTTTCAGTTATTTTATTTCCAGATGCCCTATTTAACCCATATTGTTATCTTTCTAATTAATGCAATATTTTTAAAAAATCATTATTTTTGCTCTTCTATATATAAGTTTGAAAATTTTTATTAATAAAATATTAAAAGGAAAGTTTAATCCCTCTTAGGATGGATATTTCTTTCTACTGTGAAGGAATGTTCCAGTTGCTTTTCCTTATTTATTTGGATATCCAGTTCTTCCTTTATCCTATCTTAGTTAAAAATAGTATTTGTTATGGTTTGGATGTGATGTGTCCCCCAAAAGTTCATGTGTGAGAAAAATGCAAGAACATTCAAAGGTGAAATTATTGGGTTATGAGAGCCTTAACCCAATCAATGAATTAATCCTCTGATGGGGATTAACTCAGTAGTAGCTTAAAGCATGTAGAATGTGACTAGAGGAGGTGGGCACTGTGGGCCTGCTTTTGGAGTATATATTTTATATCTGGCTAGTTGAGTCTCTCACTGCTTCATGATCATCATGTGAGACAATTCCCTCTGCCACACTCCTCTTCCTTGATGTTTTGCCTCACTTTAAGCCTCATGGAATAGAGCCAACCTTCTATGGACTGACACTTCTGAAACTGTGAGGCCCCAACATAACTTTTCCTCCTCTAATTGTTCTGTTCAAGTATTTTGGTCACTGCATTGAAAAAGCTGACTAAAAAACTATTCTTACCCTACTACCAAAAATGGCATTTTTTATTATCAGGGATTCATGTATAAGTGAGTCTATTTGAGGATATTACATTGTGTTCTATTGGCCTATTTGCTTATCTGTGAAACTGTAAAAAATAATTTCTAGATTTTACAAAATGATTCTTAATACCTAGCAGAGTGTGTCCTCATTGTTTTTCTTTCTCGAGAGTATGCTGACACTTTAGGGACATTTGCAAGTAAATTTAAAATCTAGAATCAGCCTAAAAAGTTTCATACATATAATAAACAAAGTTTCTTTTAGGGGGAATGGGAATTACCATATACTATAGACTAAATCTGAGAATAATGAGCCTGTATATAATTTTGAAAATTCACACAAATATAATAAGTCACTACTTACTTGAGTTTTCATTAATTTCTCTCAATATATGTATACATCATATATATAAAATGTGTGTGAATATGCATGTATATCTTGAACATCAGAATTTTATTACACATATTTGAAAGTTATATATTGTTTAATTTTATCTTTATACTATTTGTTGCTACAGTAACAAATTATATGCTTATATTTCAATCTTACATGATCAACTTTTAAAAATATTTATACTAATTTGACAGTTTATCTTAAGTAGTATCCACATACATTCTAATAGCCTATTAACAATAAAAGATGACTCTTATTTTCTGATCTTTGTTCCTTTATTTTTTCCAATTCCTATTACAGCAATTTATAGTATCATCTTTTAAAATGTTCAGTAGAAATGCTGATGGCAGGTACTGTTTTCTATTTCCCAATTGTAAAGTAAAGCCTTTCCAAATTAAGTATTTACTATGGATGTTGTTGCTGTCATATCTGTAGATATTCCTTTCTAGTCTGCTAATGTTTATTATAAATGAATGCTAATTTTATAAATGTCTATTATATGTCAGATTACATATGTTTTTTTCTCATCTACTTTGCCCATGAGGTGTGCCAGACTTGAACTTAGTTGTCCTCAGGTCAATTCCTCAAGCTTCCACCTATTCTCTTCCCACTGCAAAATATATGACACCCATTTCTTATGATCCGTATTCTCTAACACCTGGATGCAAGCTACATTCAGCCAAGAGGTGACAACAGCCCAAGAAGATTAAAGTGCCAGTTTATTTTTTTTAATTGTTTTTCTCTCTGCAGCAAGTCGGTTCTCTTTCAATGGCTACATCCATGTGGCTCCAAATTCTTTCATATTGCTCAATCATGGTTTCTCATGCTGCTGACTGAAACTCTTACTCCCCAGGAACAATACCTTTTCGCTATGTTTCTTTATCACACAGACTGTAGTGCCTTCTGAAAGTTGCTAAGTGTTCTATTCAAGTATCCTTGATTGGCTTCTCAAATAAACAGTTTCCAGCATTAAATTGTGAGTTATATATTTAGAGTAGGTCCTGTTTCCTGGATAACCCCTGATGGTTATAGTTGGCCAATAATATTGATGATCAGTTTTTATCATGTGAAACTCTTTTCATTTATAGCAAAAACTGAACTTTGTCACATATGTGTGGGGGTTGTGTATATTAAATTATATTACATATGTAAGTATGCATTAATATGAATATTCAATATTCTAAGACTCTAATGTAGATATTTATTCAACTTTTAAAATTTTGCACACTACATATAAAGCTCTAGAATATGGCCTATGGAAAATTACCCAAGTGGTACCTAAAGGGATGCTATAGCCTTATGTAGATTTATCAAAAAACATTAAAATGTCCAAATCATTCAAGAACTACAGAAATAACATTATGTTATGCCCAAGTAATTAAAAAGTAGGAAATAATGAAGATAAGTGAAGAACTAATGAATTGGAAGATAAACAAGTCAACTAATGAAAGGTTGAATTTTATATCAATGATAATTATAAAAGGTATCAATTATAATAAAAAGAATAATAAATAAATATTAGTTAAATAATATTTTACCAATTATTCCAACAGAAGGAACATAAAGATTTAAGGAGAACACTATAAAATATGTTTACCATCACATCAGGATAACAAATGGTAAATAAGAAAAACAATTCAGCCTATATAATTATTTTAGCTAATAAATGCAAAGGAATGATACAATTATTATTCTGCAGCCCACACAACTGGGATGATGAACCTCCATGACTACTCACCAAAAATATTTCCTAATGGAAGTGCAAAGTATCACCTCTAAACTTCTAGAGTGATCTTGCCAATAAACAAATAAATAAACCTTCACCTGATCAAGCTTGTTATAACTATTGAGGGCTCTTGATATTGTGTGCCAGCTGTATCGATTTTATGATCCCACTCTCTGTATTGTCGCATACATTTGTGAATTTCAACAATAAAATTATTTTATTGCAAATATTCCTGTAAATTTAAAAACTCAATTAAATTAGAAAACAATAAGCAAAATATAGAAGACTAAATAGGTTCATAAAAATAGAAAACATAATGGAACAACTCAAATTATAACTGTAATCAAAACCCAAGGCATCCTCAAATGTTCCAAACTAGCCAGGTTTGTGGGTTTATGGGTTCCTTACAATAAATGCTTAAAGAAAAATAATCAACTAGGTAAAGTCTTCAAAACCCCACAAAAATTGGGAAAATACTCCTCTCTCTTACCATTCTAGCTCACTTTGATGAAAATACCATCCATATTAAATATTTATATTAAGAATGTCCCCAAAAAAGAACATTTCTGTCAAACTCACAGACAAATATCATAAATAACTTCATAGCATAGAGTGGCAAATTAATAAGTAGCCTGTGCCCAAAGAATGCTCAGATACTGCATTAGATAAAAATAGTGGCCAGGTATGGTAGCACATGCCTGTAATCCCAGTCACCTGAAAGGCTGAGGCAGGAGGAATGCTAGTTCCAGGATACCAAGCTAGCCTCAGCAATTTAGTCTGACTCTATCTTTAAAAAAAAAGAAAAAAATAGGGATGTAGCTAAGTGGTAAAGCACCCCTGGGTTCATTCTCTAGTACCAAAACAAAAGGAAAAGGAAAAAATAGTGTAGTGCTATTTACTGCAATAATAGATACACAAGAAAAAATGTGATTATGTTCTTCCCACAAAATTTTTCACAAGTTCATTGTAATAACTTTTACCTGACTTTGATTAGAATGGACTCTCTGTCACATACAAATATATGTAAATATGAAATGTTAGGAACATACCCAAATATTTCTGGAAAATCACAAAGAAATATGGAAATCTAGATTGGAATGTACAAGAAAAAATGCACAAGAACACCTAAATAAAGAAAATGAATAATGAGAAGAAACATAACAGTAACAATATGATCCTATGATTAAAGTATCAAAATAATTGACATTCAATTATCCAAAGAAAAATTTTAAAAGCTAACATATAAAATCATTATAGCGTAACTGGAAGCCTAGCCTCAAAACAATAACTAATTAGAAAATGTAATGAAAAATTTGCCATTTATAACAGTAAAATATGTAAAATGAATCTAGTGGAAACTTCAAACTATATTTATGGGCTCAAATATAAAAATTTACTGATAGAATTAGGAGATAAATGTCCCAAATAGAGCAGTATACTAGATTTATTCAGGGGGAAACTGGTAAACATGTTAATTGTCCTTATTTACCGAGATAATTGTCTTATCCATATGTTCCAAGATGACGAACAAGTTGGGGTTGCTATTTCCCATGCCTAAAAATCAACTATGGAACTGCTTAAGAAGGAATAAACAAAGAACAACATCATACAGGTCATCAAAAAAAAAAAAAAAAATGAGAAACCCTGGAGGAAGACTCACTCTGTTAAACTAGAATTTGCATGAGGGTGTGCCCATAAGTGGAATTCTTTAAAATGTGCCTTACAGTAATAGAGAAGGTCCATGTACTCACTGAAGGAATCCTCTTTAGCATGTTAAAACGCAGGTACCAGAACCAAGGGTAAATATCAGAAAAGCATGAACTTTGGGATTGATCAAAGCAGACTAAGTTCAGGTACAGAACTAATATCCACCTGAAACCTCTTGAATGGTTGATGAAGAGCTATTTAAGTTATCTTAACATAAGGAATCAACTAAAATAGAATCGGAAAATAACAGTAAATCACACAGAATACAGGTATGAATTGATTCCTTAGACAATTAGAAAATGCCCTTGATGTCAACAAAGAGAGAGACAAACATAATATCAGGATCCTCATTTTCTACTTTGGTATGTTTCAGGATATGATTGGAGAAAGGGGGTGGACTCCTATCAGAAAATGGAGGAATCCTAGGGTTGTAGAGCACTTAATGTTACAACATTTGATAATATGAAGGGGCTTCACATGATACTGCAGAGAGGCCACCAGAGATTCTTGTCAAAAAACCACTCCTTGCATCACTTCATACCAGAAAGGGACAGGTCTAGCAGACCCCAAGAAGTAGTGACCAGAAGGAGTCCATGTACTTCTTATCCCGAGAATCTCAAAAAAAATTAATTCTTTGGATTAAGGTTCTGGACTCAAGCCTTTGGAAGGACAGTAGCTGAACACCTAAGTAATCAAGATAAGACAGAGAACTGAGGGCACAAACCCCACCCCCCCACCTCCAGGAAAGAGACCACACAGATCAACCCACACTACCAGTCTTTGGAGATCCCAAGCAGAGATGCTAGACTCAGGCTCCACCTTACTCCCTACTCGGGCCTCTCTGGGAAATGAGCTCCTTATTCCAAGCCCCTTTGCCTCACCTCAGTAGAGGGAGTCGCCCCAGCACTGGTGCAAAGTCAATGAGCTGAGTGTGTGAGCTCTCTCGGAACTCCTCTCCTCCAGAGCTGTGTGAGCTCTCTCGGAACTCCTCTCCTCCAGAACGAAGGCCAACTGTCCCAGCACCGCCCGGCAGTTATAGCTGGAGACCATGTGGGCTGGACCACAGGACCGGAAGTACAAACCCGACTTCCTCTTCACGAGGCTGTGGTGAGGCCTTGGATTGAACGCATAGCCTCAGGCCTACTGAGATAGACTACCAGGTGTTGACAGGTGTCTTGGTAGGTACCTAAGTTCAACCCCCACCCCCCAAAAAAATGTGAGTCCCCGACAAACACGCCCTTCCCTTCCCCTGAAAAGCAGGCCCCACAGGGCCTGCCCGCTCCCGGAAGCCCTCAGACATGGCAGTTAGGCCCAAAGATCTGGCGTCTCCCCCAGGACTTGAGGAACAAAGGCTGTCTGAGGCAGGTGGGCTTAGGTGGGCAGAGTGGGGCATCTCAGGGTTAAGGAGAGAAACTTGGTGAAGATTGAGGGGACTCCATGCCCCCGAGCCCAGAGCGCCCAGGGGTGGGCTTACAGAACTCAGTCCCTGATGTCTGCAGACCTACTAAAGGTGGGGGCGGGGGGTCGCGGTGGCCGGTGGCAGTGGCATGGAGTGTGTGTGTGTGTGGGGGGGTGTTTTCAGTCTCTTTGTCCCCCGGGAGATTCAGCGAGCTGGGAGCTTTGCTCCAAAGGGCTGGCAACCTGTCAGAAGAGGGCGAGAGATTCCCCAGCCATAGGAAGGGTCCAGAGGAGGACTCTGATCACTGTGGAAACCACACTCATCCTAACAGAAGGGACTCAGGTGTCTCCTGGTGTCCTGGGTGCCTCTGAATGAAGTAGTGAGTGAGCCCACCACTGCTCTAGAGCACTGCCCTCGAGGACAGCAGCAGAGGGGGCCTTGGTTAAAGCCAGGGTGCTCTCTCCCTGATGACCTTGCTCACTTGTCGCCATTCTCCCCGATCCAGGTCCCAGCCTTTCCATCCCTTGTGCCAACACTCCTTGCCTGCTGTCCCTGACAACAGTCATGCCTAGGGGTCAGAAGAGTAAGCTGCGTTCCCGAGCCAAGCGCCAGCAGGCCCGCGATGAGACCCAGGGCCTCAGGGGTGCTCAGGCCACTGCAGAGGAGGAAGTGGGGTCTCCCTGCTCCTCTCCTCTTGGTGAGGGTGCACTCCCCAGCTCCCCTGCTGCTGGCATTAGCCAGGTGTCTCAGAGAGCCCCACCCTCTAGCTCTCTTGGTGCAGGTGATTCCTGCAAAAGCTCTGAAGCAGGTGCCCAGGAGAGAATGCCAGGCAGCTCCCAGGCAGCAGCCTCTCCTGAGAGCTCACGCAGAGATCCTCTCACCAGGAAGGCCAGTCTGTTGGTGCAGTACTTGCTGGAGAAGTATAAAACAAAAGAGCCCATTACACAGGCAGATATGCTGAAGGTGGTCAACAAGAAGTACAAGGAGTACTTCCCTGAGATCCTCAGGAGAACCTCCGAGCGTGTGGAGCTGGTCTTTGGCCTAGAGTTGAAGGAAGTGGATCCCAACAGTCACTCCTACGTCCTTATCAGCAAGCTGGGGCTCTCCAGTGAAGGAAGTCTGAGTGGCCATAGGGGCTTGCCCAAGACCGGTCTCCTGATGACCCTCCTGGGTGTGATCTTCATGAAGGGCAACCGTGCCACTGAGGCAGAGATCTGGGAATTCCTGAATGTGTTGGGGATCTATGCTGGGAGGAGGCACTTGATCTTTGGGGAGCCCCGGAAGCTCATCACCAAAGATTTAGTGCAGGAAAAGTACCTGGAGTACCGCCAGGTGCCTGGTAGTGACCCTCCCAGTTTTGAATTCCTGTGGGGTCCCAGAGCCCATGCAGAAACCAGCAAAATGAAGGTCCTGGAGGTTTTGGCCAAGATTAATGATACCAACCCTAATGCCTTCCCTAATCTGTATGAGGAGGCTTTGAGAGATGAGGAGGAGAAAGCAGGAGAGAGAGCTGTGGGTAGAGTGGGTGCACCTACCAGGTCTAGGGCTGTTTCCAAGGTTCTGCCCCACAGACCCTCTCACATCTAGTTGTGTCTGAGGTCGGGTGTTCACTGTATATTTGAAGAGGAGTTAGCTTTTTGTGGGATGGAGAGCAGTGGGCTGGAGGAAGCAAAATGTTGGTGGTCTTCTTTTCCTGTTATGCATAAGTAGAAATCTAATTTGGGTTTTTATTTTACAATGTTGTTCCTTTTAATTGAAGATTTATTGTGCTTCTGTTTATAACCTTGTCAGTGAACTGACTCTCACATTCACTGCTGTGTAATGGGTCTGGAAGGTACAGTTGTAGTTCTAAAAAAAAAAAAAAATTAACAGACCATGTTTTCTTCATGATCCAGAACTAGTCAGCATGTTACCAGCACCGGGGTTTTCAAAGAAATGTAAAAGAACCCTACATTAAAAATTGTGAATGACATTATGGAGAAAAAAATGTAAAAGATGTTTAATTCTTGGTATACTTGGAATTGTTTTAGTATAAATAAAAATGCTTGATTTATTTAGATGTTTTGAAGAATTTTTTGTTTGTTTTATCCTAGTACACAGTATATCCTCTACTCTGTAGTGTACAAAAATAAAAGAAAGGAAAAGAAACACAAAAGAAGAAACAGTATCTCTATGGTGGTGGTATTTTCTCAGTTTAAGTTATTTGTATGAAACTCAATTTTCATTATTTGCCAGAGTGAGTTCACTAAAAATATCTATAAAGCAAAGCTGCTACATTCAAGAATGTCCAAAGACTGAATTTTATAAAAGGTTTGTAAGTTATTTGACAATTTTTTCATTGTCATTAAGAAAATAAACAATAATATTTTTAAAATAAAATCATTCTATGATAATTGATCCTGGATATTTGTTAACTTTGGGTTTTGTTTTTTTGTTTTTTTGTACCAGGATCCTTGGCTATTAACTACTTAGCCACATCCCTAACCCTTTTTTATTTTGAGACAAGGTGTCTCCAAGTTGCTTAGAACCTTGCTAAGTTGCTGAAGCTAGCTTTGAACTTGCAATCCTCCTGTCTTAGCCTCCAGAGCCTTTGGAATTACAAGTCTGCACCTCCATATCCATCCATGTTTTTTATATAGTACATACATACCAAAAGTTACTTGGAAGACAGGCCTGAGCATAGTTACTTCACAGATGAGTAACTTGCAAGTTTCTTAAGTGCACAGGAAAGTAGTTGTCAGAGCTGGGACTAGGATCCTTTTCTGGATTTGTCTGAGTCCATCAATTTTCCAGTCATCCTCTACTTAATCAGACTTGTAATTCATCTTTTTTTCCATGACACCCCTTGGTGTGATCTTTCTTCTCATTGCTCCTAAATATAGCTCAGAGTATAAAAAATACCCTATACCCAAAGCATTATAATTTGGAATACCTAGCTATAGTGATTATAATGCTGAATATATGTGTAATGTGAATATAAAGAACAGTGAAGATACTACCTTGTTCATATGTAATATCAGATAACATGAAAAGATCAACTGCTCACAAAATCATTTTGCTCTACATTTTACCTGTATTGATTTAAGGGCCCACCCTCAAGTTATCACAAATAAGATTTCCAGGTCATGCCAAGAGTCAAGCTGAGAACTCTGGGTACTAAAAGAACCCCTCAATCACACAATCCTTCCCCTATGGTCCAGCCGTGCTGGACCACAGGCAGTTTTATTCCTCCTAGGTGGTGGCAAAGAATCAAAGGTTGTTGTATGAGGGGATAGGCTTCAGGTTATGAGAATATTCAGTGTGAGAACACTAAGTGAGCAATGAGGGGAGCACCCAACCCGGAAGAGAAATAAAAGCACAATACCATCCCCTTTTTAGCCTGGGAAGTTCCAGATGAGGATAACTAGCTGTGTCACCCACCCACTTCCAGCCCTGGCAGAGTTATTTCACTAGAGGGACTGTGTCAGATCCTGGGAAAGGACTAAAGGAATCATCAGCACCAGACAATAGAATCCTAGGGAATCTAATCCCTGCTGTAATCCCCCAAAAGTCATGGCCAGATGTGGTTCACTCTCACTTTCAACTCTGGGGACTCAGGATAGTGATATGCTTACTCTGCAGCTGGCTGATTCAGCCCAGGAAATATTTCCAAGTTGTACCGGGAGTCAGAGTAGGATCCTAAAGAAGGTGTGAACCAAGAAACATAATAATGTGGTAGCACATAATTCCTCCACTGTCAGTCCTGGGAAATAGATGTAAGGCAGAGCAAAGGCAACCCTCAATTCTTACTCAGGGGGGCAGATAAATGAGGGTTTTATTCTTGGGGGGGGGTGCAGTAACAAGCCAAGACAGAGGAATTGTACAGGCCCTTCCGTAAGTCAGATGAGGAACCTGACTTGAGTGAGGACTGGTGAGAGCAACCACAATAAGGCCTCAATTTGCCTGACACAGTTTTCTCTCTTAGGAGACTACAGGCAGGTATGGCCAGATAAGGCTATCCTCTCTTCCTTTGACTGAACCTCAGAGAGTTTGGGGATTTACTATGAGGTGACATTCTCAGTTCAAAGGAGAGTAGAGCTTCAGGCCCTTGCAGGAATCAAAATGAGGACACTGAGTAAAGACTGAGGGGACTATTCCTACTATAGTTTACATATGGTGTGTTCCCATCAAAACCTATGTTGAAATTTAATTCCAATTATGAAATATCAAGAGGTGTAGTCAGGTAAAACTTTTAGAGGCAATTTTAGATGTATCAATACATTAATGGGTTATCTTGAGAGTTTCAATTTGGCCCTGTCTCTTGTATATGCTCCATCTCAACATGTGATGATATGCTATCCTACCTTGCAACTTTGCAGAGTCCCCAACAGCAAGAAGGATCTTAACAGATATAGCCCCTCAACCTCCCAGCCACCAGAATTATGAGAAGAATAAACCTTTATTCTTCAGAAGTTATCCTGTCTGTGGTATTCAGTAATAGCAATAGAAAACAGACTAAGACAACAGCCCTTCCTACTCTCAATAGGTGGACAAAATGTCTGTCCCCATGCCTGTTTCCATTATTGGAAGGCACAGGGCAGGGCTGTCAGGAACAGGATACCTCACTGGGTCTTTATATTTGGCTTAAGGGAGGTAAATTTATTAGTTTCAAGGTAAAAAACCAAGAAAGAACAGAAAGGTATAGTCCAGGACCTACATGAATCCAAGATGAGACCTCTGAGTCAAAAGACTGAGGATATAATGATCTCAGGAGAGAGTCTCTCCTAGAGTAATCAGCCACTGGTTAACTTCTGGTGTGGGTAGTATACTGAGGTATACAACACTTTTTGTTGGTTTGGAGAAGATTTAAAGTCAGAACTCCAATGCAGTTCAGACAAATGGTCTCAACAGATGGCATAATGATCCTGAATGTAAACTGATAAGACCTCTTACTCCAAAACACAGGAAGCCCCATTACCAGCTCCTGCTGTTACCCCAGTAATCCCAGGCTGAGCTGGCAGTTTGCAACCTAAGACTCACTCTAACTTCCCTCACAAGGGATAGACTAACCAAGAAAAAAGGAGACAGGCTGATTAGAATGGGAACCCATACAGGATCTCATAGGAACTCATACAATGATCTAATGAAAACCTGCAGAAATGGCCTTGGTTAAAGCCAAGGTTTTCTTTCCCTGCCGACTGTGTTCAAACTGCCCCATTCTTCTACTACCAGGTGCCTGCATTAGCAGTGAGACTACTGTCCATACTCCTTGACCAGAGCCATACCATAGTGTCAAAAGAGTATGTTTAATGCCCATGAGAAATGCCACTAGGGCCTCCACACTACTCAAATCACTGTAGGAGAGCAAGAAGAATCCTTTTTCTCATTCTGTCCTCTTTAGGGAGTACTCAGAGTACTCCTACTGCTGACATTCCCCAGGACATCCAGAAAGCCACATCCATCATTACTTCCTTTATATGTATTCATGTGTAAGATCTAATGAAGTTTCCAAGAGACAACCAAGCACCTCCCAGGTAGCACCCCCCCACACACACACTCAGAATTCATGTAGAGAACCTCTAAATTAGGAAACTGAGTATGTTGGTGAAATTCTTGCTGGAGACATATAAAATGAAAAAGCCAATTCAAAAGCAGCATTCCTGAAGGTTGTCAACATGAAATGCAAGGACCATCTAAGATCCTCAGAGAGCCTCTGAGTGCATAGATCTGGTCTTTGGCCTTGAACTTAAGGAAGTTGACCTCAGTGGCCATTCTAATTTCCTTGTCAGTGAATTGGAAAAGAGCACTGGGAATCATTGGGAAAATGACTACATTTTTTAGGAGTCCAAGGAGACTCAAAATAGATTTGGAACAGCAAAAGTACTTGGAGTACTGACATGTGCCCAGCAGTAATCCTACACACTATGAATTCCTGTGGAATCCAAGAGACCAGGCTGAAACAAGCATAATAAAAGGAAGGCCACAGGCTTTTGGCCAAAGTCAATGATACTACACCCAGTGTCTTCTTATCTCATTTATTAAAAGGCTTTGAGAAATGAAGAGGTGAGTGCCCAAGTAATAGATGTAGCCAGGTTTTTCACTAATATCACAGCCAGTGCACCTTCCAGGACCATGACCAGCAGTTTCTCCATGTCAAATGAATGCAAAGGGAGAGTTTTCATCATTTCATGGAAGAATACAATTAGTATCTAGGTAGTAGAGGAATAAGTCTGGACTGGAAGGAATACAGTATATATCTTTGTGTTTCTATTCCACACAGGTAACTTGGTATTTTTGTATTGTAAAATATTGTTTCGTTTATGTATTTATTCATGTTTATAAAATCTGTAACTTGAATAGAAGTTTTATTTGATATTTTGATAGTCTGAATAAATATCTTTGCATGTACAAGATTCATCTTGTTTTATTGCAGTCAAGCAGATTACTAACTGCTCTTCTATGTATATAAAACTTATTCACGGTTTCAAAATATCAAAACACTTATAGATATCAAATATTCTGTGATTCCAGAAAGTTCTGTGTTTTTAAACATTAAAATTACAGGTTTTTCTAAATGAATTCTCAGTCACAGGATTAGAGATTCTCTCTGAAATTGGATAAGTACCTTCTGTCTGCTCTCCATTTAGAAGTCTTAAAGCTTATGAACTCATAAGGCAACTTCAATAATGCCAGTAGGCAGGAGGCTTAACTTTCCTATACAGATAACTCAAG
This sequence comes from Callospermophilus lateralis, assembly GCF_048772815.1. Lineage (NCBI taxonomy): Eukaryota > Metazoa > Chordata > Mammalia > Rodentia > Sciuridae > Callospermophilus > Callospermophilus lateralis. The sequence goes on from NC_135325.1 coordinate 14,089,707, forward strand.
TTCCTTTTCTTTATGACTCAAAGAGCTAAGGAAGGTATCCAGAAGGAAGGTTAGGAAAACTTTATTTTTATATATATATATATATATATATATATATATATATATATTTCACCATCTGCCCCATTTCATATTTTATAGTTATTGATGAACCTTTTATTTTATTCATTTATTTATATACAGTGCTGAGAATTGAGCCCAGTGTCTCACCCATGTGAGGCAAGTGCTCTACCACTGAGCTGCAACCCCAGCCCATCACAAAACATTTTAAGGATCATAATCATCTGGTAAGTACATGACTTCTAGGATATTGGTATGATTTAGTCTAAAATGTCTTCCATAACAGTATATTACCTTTGTGATCCCTCTATTTACAGAAAGACTATGCAAAATAAAATAATTTAAAATTTAAAATTTTCCTTTTGATAAGAGCATAATTGTTAGCAGGTGTTATTCCACTAGAAATTATCAAGAAAGTGCAATCTAATTAATGGAAATTTTTATGGAACCAGGTTCAAGGTAACTATGTAAAATGTCATAGAAAGGAAAAAAGGGAGTAGCTGAAGGTGTAATTTCATATATATATATATATATATATATATATATATATATATATATATATATATTCACACATACATATACATACATATACACATATATACATATATATATACATATATACGTGTGTGTATGTGTGTGTGTGTGTATATATATATATATATATATATATATATATATATATTAGTTGCAGTTGGACACAATACCTTTATTTATTTATTTTCATGTGGTGCTGAGGATCAAACCTGGGGCCTCATACATGCTAGGTGAGCACTCTACTACTGAGCCACAACCCCATTCTTGAACGTGTAATTTCTAAGTTTAACTTGCCAGAAACTTCAGGCTGACTTTCCAAAGGACAGAGCCTGGCTTTTTGTTCCCCTCCCTGTGGGAACTAACTCAGATAACAGAGAGAAAACTATGGAGAGTGATGGTGGCAAAAACACAGACCAAGAACACTCATTTTTATTGCCTTTCTATTAGGCTGTAAGTTATCAGAGCCTTTCAGTGCTCAGAATTTCAGTAGATTTACTCCTAGCATCTGTTTAGCACAGAGCAGAGATCTGCTACTTCAGAGGCGACTGAGCCCAAGGTGAATCTCCTTCCAAATGTGGAATTGGTTCTGCTTGCTTCAAGTGGCTTCCTCTACCACAATAATGTCCCTCTTACTCCATGGAATCACAATACCATGGGACTTTTGTTTTCACATTTTAACATATTGTGGAGGAGTAAAGACACAATAGAAGCTACTGAATGTCTCTATAACTTTAGAGACCTGCTATGGAGTAAACATCTAAATTGGATGGGAGGTAATATCCCAATGGTACAGTCTTTCTTCTGCCTCCTGAATTCTCCTCAAAGTTAACCCCAAAATGTTACACAAAGGCAACACTAATACTGCTTACTATATTAAGGGGAAGGATTATATGGGTGGAACCTCATTTATTGAGGGAGACAAGGAGAAACTGGTGACAGAGAAGTTGGTTTGAGAGCTCTCTATCTGGGTGGAATGCTGTCTTTTGTGCACACCTGAGTCATCATTATGAAACATTTAGTTTTTGATGTGATCTTACTACAGATATGTGGATTTTTGGTTTTGTAATTATGGTTATCTCCCACAGTAATGTGGGGTACCATGATGAAGAATTTAAAAGCATGGATTAATAGGTGGGAGTTACTGAAGTCTCTTTAAAAATCACATTAATGGTCTTTCCAAATCTCATGCTCAGCTTCTAAGTTTTAAGACCTCAGACTTATGCCTATTTAGCAGTATGCTAAGGTTAGTCTCATTTCCCTAGATGCACAAAAGAAAACACATTTGCTTGAAAACACATGACTTGACTTGTCCCCCTGGAAAATGTACCCATCTGATTGTCCTTTCCTGGAATTTGAAACAAAATGAAGCCCTCTGGTCAGCTTCACTAAAAATTCCCAAAATTGGGGCTCAGAATGTGACTCAAGTGGTAACACGCTCACCTGGCATGCGTGGGGCGCTGGGTTCGATCGTCAGCACCACATAAAATAAAGATGTTGTGTCCACTGAAAAAATAAATATTAAAAAAATTCTCTCTCTCTCTCTCTCTCTCTCTCTCTCTCTCTCTCTCTCTCTCTAAAAAAAAAAAAAACAAAAAAACAAAAAAACAAAAAAAAAAAAAACAAACAAAAAACTCCCCAAATCCCAAACACCATGAGGTTTCTCTGTAACTAGAATTTCTCTGGTGGCATGAAATAATTATTCACAACATTAATTTTTAAGGCTTTACCATGGAATTTTGCAAGTCAAAGCCTGTATTTCATTAGGCAAGGCACTATTAGGAAGCGTATTTACAGGAGGGGAAAATGATAGACTTAGTAAAAGAATAGCTGTCAAAATGCTGATGTCCAAAAAGGAAAGAGAGAGAGAGAGAGAGAATACATACATAGGAATTTGCATTCTGTGTAAGACTTTCATTTAAGTAAAGTCAAAGGCCCAGGGAAGGATTGGTTGGGGAGCAGTGATTTGGATGCACACAAACGATTAAGACATATCAAATTAGTTTAAAAGGAGACAGATTTCCAAAGAGGGCTTCAGGCAAATTTGATAAACTAGTGTACAACCCCTTGTTTAGCCTCAAACAGCTCACTTGGTTTAAAAATAGGACAAAGAAATAACCTATTTGCCTAGCTATCTTCACGGAATTCCAAGCATCAGTCACTTCTAAATTCATTGCATTGATCATAAGGATGACTCAGAGGCCATGGAAAGCCTACAATAAAAAGTTCTTTCCTGGAATGGAGTTGTGGCTCAGAGGAAGAGCACTCACCTGGTATGTGTGGGGCATTGGGTTTGATCCTCAGTACCATATAAAAATTAAAAAATAAATAAATAAATAAGGGTATTATATCCACTGACAACTAAAAAATAACTTTTAAAAAAAAAAGTTCTTTCCTGACTGCTATGATATGATTGTGTCTCCTCAAAAGCATATATTATAAAATTAATCCTTAGTGCAATAATGGTAAAAAGTAGAACCTAATTGGAGGTGATTATGCCATAAGAGATTAATCATTATTGTGGGAGTAGATTTGAGTGGATTCATTATTATGAGAGTGGGTTCCTTCTCCTTCTTCCTCCCCCATCTTTTAGTCCTGTATCATGGGATGTCACAACAAGAAGGCCCTCACAGGATACCAGTCCCCTGATCTCAGGCTTCTCTGGCACAAGAATTGTGAGAAATAACTCTCTGTTCTTTATAAATTATTCACGCTAAGTTATAACAGCACAAATAGACTAGTTCAATGATCCACCATAATAGTCTTCTCTGTGGTGCTGGAGGAGAAAAGTTGCTTAACAAAAAAGGAGTTGAAGAGGATCTCTAGTTGGTTTCAAAGGAGTAGATTTTGTATGTACTAATTACCAAGGAATTAAGTGGATTTTTATTTTGAATCAAGGTTTCAGCTCTTGTTCTTTCCTTCCAGGTATACCTGAGTTAAGTATAATTAATGAAGGATTAAGAGTTGTTCAATATAAGTATCAACATACAATCAAGAAAATAGGCTACTTCTTCCTGTTTAGAGGATATCAAGGGATCTTGCCAACAAAAAATAAAGCAAAAAAGCAAAAAAGCAAGCAGCAGCCAAGAAAAGCCAGGGTCAAAACACTTAAGAGTGTTTTTAAAAAGATACTATTGATCTGGAAATCCACTACATCAAAATTTCATAAAACATGAACTGCATCATTGTTTTAAATATCAACTGAAACAGCTCACAGAGTAATTAAAACTCCAAATAGCTACAGAGAACTAACTCACCACTAACTTTGGCAATGAAGAGAATACAAACTATTATCAAGCAGAGCCAAATCTCCAAATACAGGTGCTTGAGACTTCCAAATGCAAAAATTTAGGGTCTAAGAACTGCCCATCAGTAGTCAAAGTTCAGACAATAGTACTCATGGTGGAAGAGACCTGCTGTCACTGTCTGCAATGATAAAACACATCACCTCACTAGGGTACAGGTGTTTGTCTTACCTGGAAGAAACAGAAGATTGCTATTCACATCCACCTCACCCTTAAGAGAAGGAAGAGGTAGTAAGAGGAGACAAAGAAAGAAAAAGAAATAGGAAGACAAATAGAGACTCTTAGTGAAAGTGGCCAAGGAGAAGAAAGAGTAATGTTTCGACACCATTTGCAAATAAAAAAAATTACCCAGAATGCTGTTCACCTCTTAGAAAATCAGGATGGGGCACATGTGCCCCACACTACCATATCTAGCCAGTGCTGTTCTTAGATCTATTAGAAAACTCTGTCCCAAGTCCCCTCAGCAATCATTGTCTGCCTTATGAACTGCCAAACATTTTTCTCACCTGTAAGAGCCTCTCAGGCAAGGTTAGCATAAAATTTAAGGCAACCCCAGGAATGGCAGGGGGCCAGACAACCATATCATACATGTTTATTGGTATTTTGGGCTTCAGAGTTGGAAAAGGCTATTGTTGAGGATTTCCAAAAAGAAGGACAGAGTAAAATGGAGCCTCAGAGGTCCATAAGATTTTGGGAAAGAATCTTATAATTAGCAAGTAAAAAAAAAAAAAAAAAAAAAAGACAAGGCAAACCTTATACTTTAATACTTAGCATCCAACATTTCCATTAAGAGTCCCTAGCCTTGAAGGCTCACTTACAGAGAAGATCTTTCGGTAAGCCTCTTCCTATCAGCACTTAGAGAAAAGAGAGAAAAAACCAAATAAAAAGTGCTTGGTTAGATGGAGTTGCAGGGTGAAAGAAAGAGGTGAGAAGGAAAAAAAATTACTCTTCATTTGTGTTTGTTCTAAGGTCAATGTGGAACGGTTCCTTCATATCAGCAGTCCAGGATGTGTTCAAAAACTGAAGAAAAAGATCAAGTCAGGCTTTTTGCTTGAGTGGCAAAGCACACCATTTGGACTGAAATTTATAACTCCTAAGGCCAAGGGACATAGATCACCTCACAAAATTCAAAAATAAAATTAAAAAAATGAAAATATCAAGGGGGACAACAAAAAATATGATTTTTAAAGCTTGAATAGGGATACAAAAAACTGAGGTGCTTGGATACCTCAAAAGAAACTATTCACACATCTTTCCTTGGGTCCTTTAACATGAAAACATGTATACACATCAAGTTTAAAGGAAAATTGGCTGAATTTTTTTTCCTTTATTGCTTTATAATTGTTCCTTTATGAACACTTGATTTCAAAAGCTAAGTGCATAAATCATATGGAGTGCATATCCATTTCTGTTTATCAGATTGATAAGATAGTTTGGATATTTTATAAAACAAATTTAGACATTCTCAATCATTTTTAATGATATAGAACCCAATAGCTTGGTAATGGAACATGGATTTTCATGGATGTGTAAACAAATCCTGCAGTAAAATAATTATGAACAAGAAAAGAAAAGTAAATGATGGTAAATTTGGGTTGTTTATTCTTTCAGTGTTTCTTTTTGTAAAATTAAGAAATAAATACCTGGATTTTCTGAGCTTATTCAAGATCATGTGAGACATTAAATCATAATCAATTTGACATCTTATTCACTGTCTCTCTTATTCCCCAGCTGTTAACATTTCTTCTTTGGAAGGCCACATGCTAGTAATGATGATGGTAAGAAAAACAAGATTGAGCTACTGCCCATATACTTTTAGAGTCCAGGGCTGCTATCATATAAGATAGTCAAATTTAAAGATCTAAATAAACGACAAGTGTGAGGAAGGGATAAGAAGAGAGGAGTTTCCAGATGAGAGCAGTGAACTATAAATAGCTTAAGGCCAGGCAGTTTGAAGCTTTGGAGAACTGCAATGCCTTTAAGGAGGTAATTTTAAGTTAAGAAGGATTGTGGACTAGATGAGGTTGTGAAAACTATAAGCAGGGGCTGTCCCAGCAGGAGACTCAGATAGGGGTCTCAGAGTTGAGAAATTAAAAGCTGGAATGGAAAAATGTCTTTAATGTTTACTTTGGAATTGTGGGTAAACAAAAGGATCACCACCCATAAAAGAAACAAAAGGCATCCTGTGTTGTTGTCCTAGCACAATGAATATGGTGAATTAACTAGGTGTTTTATGTACATCAACTACAAAGTATTTCTCAAGTGAGGGTGATACCTCCTGGAGAAGTGATGTCAAGAGGTACTGTGAAGCTGGAAATTTAGCTCAAGGGTAGAGAGCTTATTTAATTTGTGAAGCCTTAAGGTCAATCCCCAGTACCACAAAAAAAAAAAAAAAGAAAGAAAGAAAGATTTATTTTCGATCAAATTATGTTATGTGCATGTACAAATATGTAAAACAAATCCCACTATTACATATAGTTATAATGCACCATTTTTTTCCAAGAAGGAAGCCACTGTGATGGCATTTCATTAAAGGGGAATATTAATAATTAGATTATCATGAATGCAATTTTTAACTCCATGGGAGAGCTTAAGTTTTGTTGCTGATGAAATGGATGAAAACAGGGTGGTCTGAATTAAAAGACACCTGGGAGGGAGGGGTTTAGTCCTTGATACAAATTCTAGGATCTCTGAGTTGCATTCAAATGAGGAAGATTCCCCTAAATTCAATAACATAGTTTTAAATGATAAAAATTAATGTAGTTTTACTTGCTAAGCATGACTTAGTTTTTTTCCAAAGGTGGTATGTTTTTTAAAGTGGTTGGCTGGTAGTACTGTCTGGGTCATAATAAGTAATAAATGTCAATTTTTAAAGGTCACTGTTTCAAGTGCTTTACAAACATTACATATATTCCAGCAGTTCTGCAACACAGAGCTTATCAAACTCATTTTGTAAATGAAGAATTTCCAATTTTCTCAACTTCACCAGGCTGCTCAGTGATAGGATAGGGATAGTACCCCCTGATATGAATTCAACTGAAGTCCACACTATTCCACTCTCCCAATGTGAGGCAGACCTTGTGTCTCTTTATTCACTTTTCTTTTCACTACTCCAAAATCTATCTCAGGTCATAAAATGAAGGAATATTGTCTTCGTCTTTTTGTGTTGCTATAACAAAGTAGCTGAGGCTGGGTAACTTATAAAATAAAGATGTTTATTTGCTTACAATTCTGATGGCTGGAACTCCAAATAGCATGTTACCAGCAACCTAGTCAGGCCCAATTGAAACTGTCCCATGCAGAAGGAGCCAAGACATAGGGTGGGCTTATGTATAACAACCTGCTCTCCCAAGAATACGGTAACTAGAGACCTGACTCTGTTAGTCAGCTGTGCATCAATGTGACCAAAATATTGGGCAAGAAAAATTTAGAGGAGAAAAAGTTTATTTGGGGCTCATGGTTTCAGAGATTTAGAAAATAGCCAATTTCATTGTTCTGGGCCTATGGTGATAAGAACAACATGGTATAATGGTGTGGCAAAAGAAAGCTGCTCAGCTCATGGCAGCCAGGAATCAGGGTGAGAGAGAGAAGATATATAGTCCCCAAGGTCACACCTCTAGTGACCTAGTTCCTCCAGTTACACCCACTTGCCTATATTTACCACCCAGTACTCCATTCCTATTATTAATCCATAAAATGAATTAACATACTGATTTGGCTAGATCATCCAGTATGGATCACTATATAAAATCCCCATTTCTGAATCTTATTGCTTTGGGGACTAGGTTTCCATAATATGAGTTTTTTTGTGGGGACATCCCACATACAAATCATAGCATTCCACTCCTGGCTCCCCACAGCCCTATCTCACAATACAAAATATATTCCATCTATCTATCTCTAAGAGTTCCCAAAGCCTTAATACTTCCAGCATTGCTCAAAAGTCCAAGTTCAAAGTCCCCTCCTCAATTTGTCTCACTTGAGGCAAATTCTTAGCCATTAGCCCTTGTTAAAAAAAAAAAAAAAAGCAAGCTACTTATTTTCCACATACAGTGGCACAGAGTAAACATTCTCATTCCAAAACGGAGGAATGGGGCACATAAAGAAGTAACAGGAACAAAGCAAAACCAAAATCCAACCAGGCAAACATGTCCTGCAGCTCTACATCTGGCATCTGGAGAATGTGATGGTGAGATGTGGGCCCCAAAGAACTTGGACAGCCCTGTCCCTATGACTTTTCCAGTTGTGCCAGCCCTGTCCCTATGGCTTTTCCAGTTGTGCCAGCCCTGTCCCTATGGCTTTTCTGTCTTGGCCTACAGATTTCCTCCACAGATGGTCCATGTTTTCCTGGCTTCTCTTAACTCCTTGGGTCTCCGTTACAGCTTCAGCTTCACTCTCACAGTAATAGTCATCATCCTCTCAGAATCCTCTCAGAGGTTTCCAATAGAAGCCTGGGGGTTGTTTTCTCAACAAATGATTATAGTTGCTCTTTTGTTGCACATCTACTATGTAACAGTTTTTGGAAGACACTGCAAGTGCTCATCCCCAATTGTGTCTTGTTCTCCATCTCTGTTACACTGGTAGACTGTACTGTCCCATTCACTTGTAGTTATGAAGAATCCTATAACTGGTCTTGGCACTGAAATTTGAGTTGAGTTGAAGTAAATGTGAGAGCTCACATTTACATGATGAAACCCAAGTGAAAGCAGCTTGGATCCTGGATTCACCTGACAGCAGAGAGCTTCTGTATACCTTCCCTGAGATGTAAACTTTAATTGTGCTAAGCTATTTGTATTTCAGATATTGTTCATTGCATCAGCAATTACTTTAATTAACACAGCTGCTATTTCTTCCTTCCTCCCTCCCTCCCTCCCTCCCTTCCTTCCTTTCTACTTTTTTGGTACGGGGGATTGAACCCAGGGACATTTTACCACAGAGATACATCTCCACTCCTTTTTCACTTTTGAGACAGGACCTGACTAATTTCACAGGTGACCTCCAACTTGTGATCTTCCTGCCTCAGCCTCCTAAATTGTTGGAATTATAAGCCATGTGCCACCATGTCTAGCTAACACAGTTGCTATTTCTGCTATTACACATATATAAATCGTTTAATTACAAAGATAATGGTGCATATATTATTGTAGCAAAATAATTCTAACAATAGAATGAAATCACAACTGCCCATTTTATGGTATTCCTAGAAAATTTAGCAATGTCCTCAGTAGTGAATAAAATTGGCATATAATTAGTACTATTTTAAAGCTGATTCTAGGAATTTTCATGTACATATGTATTATCAAAATGTTTGTGATCTTTCAACTAATCTTTTATTTGGCCATATCTAATCTGCCATTTGATTAAATCAGCGGATTTTTTTAGACATTGTTTGCACCACTTGGTGTTCATTTAGGCTTATTTCCTACACATCTCTATTTAACATGTTTCACTTTTCCTCTTGATTCTAAAACATGTGAAATATAGTTGTAACAATTTTATGACATTTTTTCATTTTATCACCTATACCAATTTTGATCACTGATTTTTTTCCCCACAGGAAAGTTTTTTAAAATAAGATATAGGGGGCTGGAGTTGTAACTCAGTGGTAGAGAACCTGCCTTGTACATGTGAAGCACTGCGTTCAATTCCCAGCACCACATATAAATAAGCAAATAAAATAAAGGTCCATCAACAGTTTTTTAAAAAAATTTAAAAACCAAGATATAGGAAAAAGTAAGTCAGGAGAACAACAATTCTAAAATAAAAGGATATGGTAAACATCTCAAATTAAAAAGCAAACCAAAGGCAGGGGCAGTGGAAGAAACCATGTCTCATACATATATAAATTACTGACCTCAACTGATTATTTACATCCAGACCTTACAAAATAGCATTTTAAGTCAGCACTTAAGCCAGTGTTTTTAGTTTATGTTACAAAAAGTTAAAGCTAAAGTCTTTACATTTTAAAATTGTATATCAGCAACAGCATTTAAGCCTCTTTTTCTCCCAAGTTGATCCAAGCACAAGTTGGTAGAAGACATTTTTTTTCCTGATTTTTAAAGAGTCATTTTAATAGATAAATAAGAACAATGTATATTTGGGGCATGCAATGTGATGTTTTCATTTACGTATAGTTTTATTTTCCCTATTGGACATATTCTCCTGCCACTTTGAATACATGACAATGCAATTTGATTGGATGCTAAATAGTGAGAATTTGGCCTCATTCATATTTACACAGCACAAGTATACTGGATATTTTTTCAATACATACATATCCTTGACACTTGTTCTCTCAGATAATTTTCTCAGAAACACCATGAGCCTTGAAACTCTTACTTTTAAAGTTTGTTACATGTGACCAGAGAATCATAAATCTAGGACTAATCTTGCATCAAATTGCTGATAAGTGGGGTTGGGGTTGTGGCTTATCAGTAGAGCGCTTGCCTAGCACACGCGAGGTCTTGGATTTGATCCTCAGCAACACATAAAAATAAATAAAATAAAGGTGTTGTATCCAACTACAACTAAAATTAAAGGCTTTTAAAAAATTCTGAGAAGCACCCTCTCTGTCTCTGATATCCTTTGCATGGCATGATTTTACACTCTGGTGGGAACAGAAAGCCCCCTAAGTAGGCTGTGTAACTTTCTCTCCTCCCCAGTACTTTGCTCTCTAATCTATAGCAATCTAGTCCTTTTCTTACCCTCAGCCTTACCTCCTCAATGATAGAAGCTAGGTTTCACCTGAGCTACTCCTCCCTACACTGTGGGTTCAAGACAGCAAGCTCAGACAATTATAGGCTTGCCTTGTTTATTTTCAGTCTCTTAGGAATCATTTTCTTTTGTTGCTTAATTCCCAATATATTGATATTTTTCATAATTTTTTAATTTAATCTGTTTAGTTGTTTTGGCAGGTGGTTAAATCTGTTTATTATTAATAATCTTTTTACTATTAATTCAAATTTAAAGGTAAATTATTCTGCCATGTTAATTCCCCAAATTATAAGCCAATATGTGAAACAAATTAGAATAAATAATCTAGGTGGAAAGACTGTGAGACACATACACAAACATATATGTGTGTATATGTGTATATGCATTTGTATATATGTATGTATATATATATAAACAAGAAAGTAGGAGAATATAAAACACAGAAAAATATCAACAATGTTCCTCTCTTGCTTATAGAAATGCATATTAACCAATTTTATTATTTATGCTTTCAATGTTTTCCAACACTGATGAAACATATGTGTTACCTACATGATCATAAAGCACTATAAATAGTAAAACTATGGCATAGCTATATCTCCTATTTGGAGGTGGGAACTATGGAAGTTGATTAAGCCAAAAGTAAGAGCTCTATAAAGAATAGGGTTTGTTCCCTTATGGACACCTCTTTCTATGTGAGATTACTGTGAGAAGATGGCCACCAATGATCCAAGAAGCAGGTCCTTGCCAGACACTGAATTTGCCAGTGCCTCAATTTTGTACTTTCTATTCTCCAGAACTGTGAAAAATAATTTTTGTTGTTTAGAAGTTACACAGTAGCCCATAGGAATTAAGATGTATGTGTGTTTACATACATATATGAGTGTGTGTGTATACACACACACACAGAGATAAATAAGGAACTGTCTCATTTGATATGAAGGCTGACAAGTCCCAATATATGCAGATGTATCAGCGAGTTGGAGACCCAGGAGTACCGATGATGTAGTTCCAAAATGAACGAAGAATAGCCAGCTCAAGACCCAGAATTAACTGATGTTTCAGTTCCAATTAAAAAGCAGGAAAAAAAAAAATCGATGTCCCAGCTTGAATTCAGTCATGAAGAGGGAATTCACTCCTACTTAGGGAAGTGCTGTTTTATTCTAATCAGGTGTTTAATTGGATGAGAACCACTAATATTAGGCAGAGCAATACACTTTACTCAGTATACTAAGTCAAATGTTAATCTCATCTAAAAATACTCTCACCAAAATAATACCCATAAAAATATTCCACTACTTATTTTGGCATGCCATGGACCACTCAAATTGACAAATATACTTAACCATCACAATATCAAAATTAAACATATCCCATAGGCTTTTATTTTTTGTTTGTGTTTTGTCCTATTGGTCAACCACTTGCCTGATTCTTTTGTTGTTGTTGTTTTTTATTTTTGTTTTTGGTTGGCATGTCCTTTTTTTAATTTGTACTTTTTAGTTATGAATGACAGTAGCATGTGTTGACATACCATACATACATGGACTATAACTATCCATTCTTGTGGTTGTACATCATGTGGAGTTACAATGGTTGTGCATTCATATATGAATATAAGAAAGTTATGTCCAATTCATTCTACTAACTTTCCCATTCCCATCCCCCATCCCTTCCAACATTCCCCCATACAATCCAGTGAACCTCCACTCCTCCCTCCCCCTATGCCAGCCTATTGTGAGTCAGCATCCACATATCAAAAGAACATTTGCAAAGCCTATGCATTTTGGGGATTGGCTTATTTCACTTAGCATGATAGTCTCCAGTTCCATCCATTTACTGGCAAATGCCATAAATTCACTCTTCTTTATGGCTGACTAGATGCCACTTGCCTGATTCTATTCAGTCTCTCATTTTAAAACATTTTAAAATTTCCTTTCATAAATAGGGGAAAATTAAAATCTAAATATTAAGCTATGTCTATTCCCTGACATGATTTGATTCAAATTTTATATGAAAGAGTATATGAAATAATACTGGCAGCAAAAAATACCACCAATTACTTTCAGTATTATTAATTTTATGCTTATGTCTGTGTTATTATATCTCATAAATGAAGAAATTATATACTTTAAAATATGCATTTTTTTCATTGCTGGCATAATTCTAAATAATGACTGAAATTTACTTTTAAACTCATTTATTTTCATAAAAATATTGCAAGATAAATCATATTTTCCCTATAGGACAACACTGTATTAAACAGTCTCAAACAGAACTGGGATTCATAATTTCCTTAATTATTCTTCTCTGCTATAACTATTATCTTTCTAGATACTAGCTACAACTTGAAATATGTATTTTCATTTCTTTCTTCTTACTTATTTATTTTTCAGTACTGGGAATTGAACTCAGAGGTACTCTACTACTAAGCTACATCCCCAGCCCTCTCATGTTTATATGATTCCATATGATTTCATGCTTAAGTAAATGTCTCCTCATGGTATTATGTAATCACTGTTCTTTTCTTTTCCTTTTATTAAAAAGAATCATATGTTTCCCATTTTCCCTTGAGTTCTTCTTCTTTTTTTTTTTAAATCATGACCCTCTTTCCATAACTCATTAATTCCTAAACTTTAACAAATTTTTTTATTCAAATGTAAGCCTCCATGTTTTCCATTACAGAGGGCATGTATGCATTATTTTCAGTACATTATCTCATAAAATTTTTACTTTTTAATATGTTTTGACATTCTCCAAAAATAGGTGAAAAAGAATAAACTAACACTATCATTTTACATTTTAACAAGAAATAAAAACACTTCCATATTTTCCACTTTATTATCTTATTATTTTAATGTACTTTGCTGAAGATGATTTGTTGGCCCTTCTTTACTTTTAAACAGTTACAACACTACTACTGAATCATAATACAGCTATTATTGTTTCACATGATAATATAAAATCTACTAATTTTGCCCTTTCTCTGCAACTCCTATATTATATATTCTTTGTTGAACAAAGTTAACTATACTTTTAGCTATCTCCAAAGCAAGATATGCTCAGTATTGTTTTGTCAATTTCTCAGACTGACATCAGACATTCAACCTCATTGCTTCTGTGCATCCATCTATCAACAAAGTACCAAATGCTTCCCATTTTACTGATTTGAACATGAACATTCAGCAACCTTACACCATCTACAATTACATTTTAACCAACCTTCTTATATGCTATAATCTTCAAAAAATTTTTCTATGACATTGCTTTTTTAAAAAATTTATTTATTTATTCTAATTTGTTATACATGACAGAATGCATTTCAATTCATAGTACACATATAGAACACAATGTTTCATGTCTTTAGTTGTACACAAAGTAGAGTCACACCATTCATATCTTCATATATGTACTTAGGGTAATGATGTCCATCTTATTCCACCATCTTTCTTACCCCCATACCCCCTCCCTTCCCCTCTGCCCTATCTAGAGTTCGATATGAAATTTCTTTCTTATTAGAGCATTATACTTATATACTGTAGTTTGGTTCTTTCTGACAGTAACATACTTTCATGGAATTTGATTTACTCCATTTCAGTCCTCACTCCCCAGTTTCCCTCCCCTCCTACATCCCTCAATATCCTGATGGGTATCAGATGGTGGCTATAAAGAAGGAGAAATAAAAATAGCTAAAAATCATAAAAACAAAGAGAGGAAGAGGGAACAGGAAAATCTGGCTATTAGTGAGGGGAGAGAATGAAGAAGGAGTATTAAGAGGGACAAAATATAAGGTATGAACAAATGTAAAATCCAAGCAATTCAAACCCACTTATCATTTTACCCCAACTAAGTCAAACCAAGCCTAAATAATAAAATGGTGAAGAAGAAAGTAACTAAAATGACAATAAAATTATACTCATATTTATTTTATGTATCAATATCCATTGTATATCTATATATCTATATCTACATATTTCAAACCTATTCAAACACTGAGAATAAAGAAACCCACACATACACACACCCATCTATAGACAATCATGCAGAATGGAAAAAATGCATATAATTAAATGAAATTTGAAAATATTTTAAAAATAAAATTTAAATAATAAAATAAAATAAAAAATAAAAGTGAGGTGATAGGAAAAAAAGATAAAAATTCTTAATAAGTAATAAAAGAGCTGTTTTCCACTGAGGTGATCAAAAGTGTTGGCTTGGATAGATGTTCATTTTTTATATTTATTTTTGGGCACTGTAACACTTGGGTCAAAGACTAGGGGTTGTTAGAACCAATCTTTTTGTATTCCTCACTTAGCTTCCAGTCACAGAAGCCACAGCTGATTGCAGAAGCTTTCAGCTTCCTGTCTCCCAGTATAGAGTATAATACACTAAGTAGAGGTGACAAATTGTATATTCCTGTAGTGGGGATGGTGCAGAATTCTAAATTGGAAGTTCCAGTAGGTGGAATTTATTCTTGGCTTACCTTTGATAATCTGTTAGTGGGTATATGAGTTTTGATCCCCACCCATTATTGCTGCAAGAATGCCAATCTTTGCTGGATGTCTGGCTCCCAAGTGCTTCCTATAAATTACACTTTTAGGGAGTAGGGTCTAAACCCACACAGGTTTCACATTCACTGCTATGGATGTGAATTACCTAGTATCAGCCATGGAGTATAGCCACTCCTATGTGGCCATTATTGGCATCTTTTCAACAGTTCTTAGGGGTGCTAGTATCTAAGGGAGTTCTCACTCCTTAGTATCTAGAGCCTGGATGCCCTAAGCACAAATCTCTGCACCTATTTTAGTCACACAAGTCCAGGCACACTCTGGGGTCCATAATATGAGACTGCTGTGTCAGTCAGCACTACTTATAAATGGTTCCCACACCACGGACCCCTGTTCCAGTAATAGTCTCCATCCATGGGTGGAGTTATTGTGGTTGCTTTTCATACAAAAAGTTTAACCATAGACTCTGGGTCCATTAAGATCAGTCTCTCTCTCTCCATTCCACAGGATCCCACAAGCCAATTCTTTCCCATTGTTCTTTCCTCTCTCCCTGCCTGCACTACCCGCTCCCTTTACCAGACATATCTAGCACCTCTGTCAAGCTAGCAGATCTCTAATATATTATTTCTTATATTGGAAGCTTCCAAATTTCTGTGTCTCTGTGATTTCTTTCACTGTTCAGTATTAAATTTCAGTGAGTTCCCTTAGTTATCCACCATGCTGAGGAGCAGTCTTCTCATTTTTTAAGTCTGGTATTAAAAGACATCTTGTCTTTCCTGATATTTTATTATACTTGTCTCTTCCCTTTGTCATACTATTTTATTCATTAATGTTGTGCCCGTTAGTCCCAGAAATAATTTAAAGATGTTTATATAAAAACAGAATTACAATAACAATTTAAAATAAGAATGATTAAAAGCAAAATAAAGAAGTGAAATTCAAAATGGCAAGTACACATCCACAAGGAGGTAGTATTCAAAATGTTTGTTGTATAGCTTTTGTTCAGACCCTAAATTTGGTCCTTTCCTTTCTAATATCCCATGCCAAAAGAAGATTAAAATATGACAAGTAATTCGTAAGGTCAATCAGATATAAATCAAGGTTACTGCCTGACACAGTTCTTCTTCATACTATAAAAAATGAAAAAAAAAGAAAAAGAAATGGAGATATAATGATAGGGATAGAGATGGAGAAAGTGAGAAGGAGGTAAATCTCCCTTGACTCCTTAAACATATAAAGAGGATGTAGTATTATCTGGTTTATACATCCTTATAATGAATAGAGCATAAGTTTTCATAGATATGGCAAACACACTGCTATTTGCTGGACTGGTTGGTTTTAGTGCCTCAGAGAAATGCACAGACTTGTGTGGTTTTTAAGCAAATCTTCCCACTCTCCATGTACTTCTCTTTTCCCACTCTACTGAGTTTCTTTTTTTAATTAGACTCCTCTGTTAGCATTTCTTCGGCTTCACTTTTCTTCTTTGTATGTCCTCCTACGTTGATCCCATTCTGACTTCTTTTGGTATATCTCTTTTTTATATCTCTTCTTATAGGCAAGAATCCTTCCTACCTTAGAGTTCCATATATTTTTTCACAATCTAAAAAGATCTACACTAGAGTCATTATTCCCTTTTCTGTATAGATCAAGAAAAAATTTTCCCAAATAAAAGTTGTATGGGTTGGAAAAAAGATATAAATCTCACCCTTAATATAATAATGTGACAGTATAGTTTAAAAATCTTTTAAAAAAGCATTTGAACTAGATATCATTACAATATTCACATGATCTATAGTAAAATAGAAACAATGTTTCAGTGTTTGAGATGTTAGTATTGAATACAGAGATGTCTTCTATTACTAAAAAATGTGCATTTACTGCTGCCAAGTATCAACAGAGTAAAACTTATGAACAACAAAGGTTGAAAACAATGTGGATTATTTCTCTGTATTATCTTCTTTTTTAAAAGTTGATATATTCTCTATTCAGCAGATTTTTTTCTTTTTCTCCTTGATTTTGACATTTTCCACTAACCCAGAGATTATCCCTTGCCTGTACTTCTGTGTTTACATAAGCATTTCTATTATATCCCACTGCCTTGGTATAGCTCTGCATTCTGTTTTAAATTATTGCCTCTTATCAATCAGAAGCATAATCTGATCAAGTGGCCCAGAGACTGCAATGGACTTCAAAATACTATCCTATAAGGAGAGAAAAACTGGACATTGGTGGACACTGATAAATGTACCATGAACTGAAGCCTTTCTATTTATTTTAAATCCCATAAAAATATTTTAGATTTACATAGAAACTATAAAACTAGTAGAGTTCTTGAGTAACCTTCTCTCAGTTTTAAACAAAGATATCAGTTTATATAGAAGGGTACACTAAACTGAGAAAATTACATTGGTACAATATAAGTAAACTGAAATTTATTTCAGATTGTAAAGTTTTAATAAACATTTATTTGACAGGAGAATGGTGACAGTCCTATTGTTTATTTATTTATTTGTTTAGGTACCAGGGATTAAATCCAAGAGCAGTCTATCACTGAGATATATCCCTAGTGTCACCCATGTCCCATGTGGGCGAGGGAATGGGTTCCCACTCCAGAGGGATGGGTTGACTGAGAAATAAAAGCTAAGAAAAGTACTAGTATGAAATAGCCACATAACACAGAAATTTAGTTTCAGAATGGGGTCAGTGATGGGCAAAGCTGACCAGAGGAGGGCAGCTGCTAATAAAGAAGGGAGCCCACGCTTGGCTTGCTTTATTTATATCAGAATACATCAAAGGCTTTCTATAGAAAATTCTTCACCAAAACAGTATAAAGGTGGGGGCAGTTCCTAACAAGTCAGTCACACCCATCCTTAGTGCTGCATGGGATCTTTTGGCAGAGCAGAGGGGGAGTTCACTTGCAAAGGGTGATCTTGATATCGGGGATTGCCACTATACATTCCCTATTACAAGATCTACTCCCTCACTGGCTTCAATACTGAAAAGGTCCTCACACATTTCATGGATGGCTTCCCACATCCAAGCCCATTATTTATTTTATTTTGAGACAGGGTCTTGCTAAGTTGCTTAGGGCCTTGCTATGTTGCTGAGGCTGGCCTTGAACTTGCGATCCTCCTCCTGAGTCACTGGGATTGCAGACATATACAACCATACCTGGATTTATAATTTTTTTAACCTTTATTTTGTTTATTTTATTTTTATATGGTGCTGAGGATCGAACCCAGGGCCTCGCATGTGCTAGACAAGCACTCTACTACTGACCAAAATCCCAGCCCTATAATGTTTTTAAATAGGTATTCATTCATGTAACTACTATCACAATCAGGATAGGGAACTCTTCCATTACCACAAAATCCCTCATTCTCCCTATTTAAAATCACACATTTCCTCAAACCTTAACTTCTGAATCCCCCAATCTATTCTTAATCAGTATAATTTTGTCATTTACAAAATTTTATGTGAATGGAAGTTTATAGCACACATATTTGATTTTTAGTTTGGCTTTTTCACTCAGTATAATGACTTTGAGGGCCATTCAGACTGCTATAGACATCATTACGTAGAAAACCATGCGGACATATAGAAAAGCACAAATGTGTGAAAGGTTGAGGTGTTATAACTCCAAAGGATATACTAATAAACACCTGAAACACCTTTATTGGTGAGTGCTGAAATTATAATTACTATTTTATAGATTATAGAGAATGGGCTAAAAATATAATAGTGAACATCAGAGTGAACCATACATATATGTTCATGAAACATTTGACATTATGTGAATGTACAAGTAAATACAAAATCAGTGATGCATATACTTGTTAGATATTTCTTACTATTTTAAATATTTTACCATATTTTAGGGTTAAAATGTCCTTCCTCTATACTATGTTACATATAACATCAACAGATCAGAGGCTTACAAAATCATACCATTCTGCCAAGTCCCTGTAGAAATTCAATCATTTTTAGACAAAGACACATAGAGACAATGTCTGGCTTATAAAGCGAAGGAATACATAAGTGGGTGACAATCCACAACCTTTTCTTGTAGGTTCCCTGCCTCATATATAGACTGATAACCTGATTCATTCTCTATACGGAAGGTATGAAGTTGGCCAAGATCAGACTTTTAGGGAGGTGATTTTACCATACAGCCTTTAACCAAGAAACAATGAAGACCTATATGAAAGAGGACTGAGATAACCACAAACTTCATAACATAAAGATGACTATATTCTTGCTCCTGCTTTCAGCCCTATTTTCAGATTTGACTGGCAGTTATTTTCAGATTTGACTGATATGGTGATATTTGGCAGAGGAGAAATCTCAGGACAATGTTGTGGGAGAAGTCATTTTTTTCTGGATATCTCCCAAACTTTGACTGCTTTTGACAGCACTTTACAAGGCCCTAGATCACTCCATCTACTACCAATACCATCTACTACCAATAGCACTGCATATATTTCATGTACAAGAACTATCAAATGTGTTAATAGGAAAAAGAATGAAAATGCAAACACTTTATAAGTCCCACTTGTCACTGAGAACTCAGGCAGAGAAATTTTAAAGAAGAAAGTAGCTTTTCCTCCATAATCTGACTTTTCAAAATTTCAGTAAATTCTGAATCTGAAATTTCACTTCTGTACCTAAATATGAACAATTATGAAAATTAAGCCTGGATACAATATGATAAAGAGAGAATGCCTTGTAATACCATTGTATAAGATAATACACTGATATTTTATAAATTAACTTTTTAAATTTGGTGGCATTTCTTCTACATAGAGAGAAAATATGGGTTGGTTATGAACTTTTGGAGGTGTCTTATCACCTTATTTTATTATGTTTCCTGTATTTCTGTACTGAGATTTGTGCATCTGCTGGGTGGGATATCTCTTTTGCTGTTGTGTGAGGGTCTGTTTTAGTGAGTGGCTTTCTCTTTATTGTGTGCCCAAAGTCAAATGTATATCAGCATTAAAGCACTCACTCAATGTGTTCACAGCACTAGGATCAATTCCTAAAATCACTCTGAGATAATGATCACCAGCAAATGTGACCACTTGAAAGCAAACCATATACTAAAAAACACAAAAACTTGTTTAAAAAATTCTCTATAACTTCACTAGCCCAGAAGTGGAAAAGAGGATTAACACCGTATAATAGGCTGAAAAATAGGTATTAAAGTGAAATTGATATTAAACTATATAGGGCATTAAAATGAAATAGATAAACAAAAATAAGTGAGGGGAAGAGAAGAGAGAAAAAGCAAGGTGGGAGGGAAAGAGACAATGAAGAAAAAGAATGAATAAATTGCAATATTAAAAAAAGGGGAGAGGAATAGAAGAGAGATAGCAGAAGAAAAAGCAAAAAAAAAAATTAACTTAAATTTTAGACTTGAAAATTAGGCACCATTCATGAAATTATAAATTTTTAAAAATATTTTCATTATTGCATTATAGTTATAGATGCTATTGGGACTCATTTTGATGTAATCATACAATCATACATGCATGGAATATAATTTGTTCTACTTCAGTTCCCAGTACTTCCTCTTTCCCTCCCCACCCCGCAACCCATTCCTCTTCCTCCACTCTACAGGTCTTCTTTCTATTTATTTGTTGATTTTTAAATTGGTGCTTTATAGATATACATGAAGGTTAAAATTCACTGTGGTATGTTCATGCATGTATATTGCATAATTTGGTCAACTTTATTCCATAGATGCTCCCTTTTCCCATCTCTCCTTCCTCCCCTTCTACCCTCTTCCTCAACTCCACTGATCTTGATTCTATCTTCACAGGATCCTCCACGCTTTTTTCCTATTATTTTGCTAGAGCTTCCACATATAAAAGAAAATATTTGATCCTTGACTTTCTGAGTCTGGTTTATTTCACTTAGCATGATAGTCTCCAGTTCTATTCATTTATCAGCAAATACCATAATTTCATTCTTCTTCATCACTGAGTAAAATTCCATTATGTATATTACCAAATTTTCTGTATCCATTCATCTATTGTTGGGCACCTAAGATTTCATAATTGGCTACTGTAAACAGTACTGCTATAAACATTGATGTGCCTGTATCAGTATAGTATGCTGATTTAGGATAAATACCAAGGAGTGGGAGAGCTGGGTCGTATAGTGGTCTTTTAATGAATCTCCATACTGAGAGTGTTTGTACTAATTTTCAATTCTGCCAACTATTTATGAGTGTACCATTTTTCTCCCACATCCTCAGTAGCATGTGTTATTATTTGTATTCCTGAGTATTGCCATTCTGACTGGAGTGAGATGAAATCTCAATGTAGTTTCTATGCCATTTCCCTGATTGCCAGGGATGTTGAATATTCTTTTTTCATATATTTGTTGGCCATTTGTATTTCGTCTTTTTAAAAATTTTTTAGTTGAACATGAACACGATACCTTTGTTTTACTAATTGATTCATTTCATGTGGTGCTGAGGATTGAACCCAGTGCCTCATGTGTGCAAGGCAAGTGCTTTACCACTGAGCCACAACCCCAGTCCCTGTATTTCTTATTTTGTAAAGTTCTTTAGCCAGACACAGTAGTGCATGCTTATAATCCCATGACTCAGAAAGCTGAGGAAGGAGGTTCATAAATTAATATTCAGCCTCAGCAACTTAAGTAAGACCCTCAGCAACTTAGAGGGACTCTGTCTCAAAATAAAAATAAACAAAAGGACTGGGGATGTAGCTCAGTGGTCAAGTACCTCTGTGTTCAATTCCTAGTACAAAAAGTAAAAATAGAAATTATACAATTTTTAAAGGAAAATATATGTCTGTAGCTATTAAAATATACCGTTCATTTCAAAAAAATAAGAGTGGAAAATGCATTTTTCTATTCCAAGAATTAGGTTGACAGTCTAATACTACATTGCTTTGTAAACACAGTGGATCTCAATCTTTTACTAGTATATACTGAATTCAGATCATCTAAAGTCCTTGAGCACTTACTATAGTCATGATGCTGTTTTCATTATGTGCAAAAAAGAACTAGGTGAATTAACTATGTGGTGTTAACTCTTATCAATAAATTTTACCATTTTCAACACAAAAAATAAGGTGGTTTCTGTTTTGTGCCTTTTGCTCAAACATAAAATTCCATCATGTAGGTATACATGCTGAAAAATGACAACAAAGAGTATAAGGAACACTTCCCCAGTCATCTAATGGAGAACCTCTAACATAAGGAACTGGTCATTGACCTTGACTTGAAGTATTTTGATCTAATTAAGCATTTCTTCGCCCCTGTCAGAAAGCTGGAACTCAACAATGATAGGAGTTAGAGTGATGGCAGTACTGGGAGAGGTTGCCAAATATCAGCCTCTTGGATGACTCTCCCCTGAATGTGACCTTCATAAAGGGCAGTTACACCACTAAGGAGGAAATCTGAGAATTCCTGAATATAATGAGGTATATTACGGGATGGATCATTTCATCTTGGAGAAGTCATCACTAGAGATTTAGTATAGAAAAAGTACCTGGAATATCAGAAATAGTAATACTACCTGCTATGAATTTCTACAGGATTTGATGGCTCACATTGAAACCAGGAAGAATCAAAGTCCTGAAATTTGATTAAGGTCAATGATAAGAGTTCTGGTTCCTTATATCTCTGTATGAAGAGTCTTAGATGAAGAAAAGAGCCTGAGCCAGAGTTTCACTCAGGATTAGTGGTGTTTTTATGGTTAGGGCTTGTTCCAGGGCCTTATGCAGTAACCTTTTGTACTCCTTTAGGAGTCTGAGCCAGTTTCCTCACTTTTTGAGTGAATAAGACAGTGAACTATACAGGTAGTGGAGGGCTGGTATTAGGTAGGTGGGGATAAAAATGCATAAAACCATGTATACTTGTTTTACTAAGAAATTTGAAGACTTCCCTCCTTTCTTCAATGACTTCCTCCATTCTCTCTTTCTACCTACCTCCTTACTTCTCTGCTTTTCAGTTAATTTTTAAATGTTATAATTTTTAAATACAGGGTTTAAAATAGCTTCAGAATACAAGTTTGTGACATATTCATTGCTGTGTATCAGGATTAAGAGTAGGAGCTATGGGCTGTATACATGAAATTCCTTTTAAACATAATCATGAAATTGATTACATGGTTGGGGGAAAAAGTAGGAGGTATGCTATTTTGAATTAATTGGTAAATATTCCAATTGCTGGATTATATGATAAAAGATTTAATTTTGTAAGATACTACCAAACTGGGCTCTAATGAGGCTATATCATTTTATATCCCTACCAGCAGTGAAGAAGGGATCCTGTTATTTCATGTACTCTTCCTCATTTGATCTTGTCTTTTTTGAATTTTAGCCATTTTAATAGGTTTATAGTGCATTTTGTCATGGCATTAACTTGTAATTCTACAATATACATGATGTTAAGCATCTTTTTGTGTGTTTATTTTTAGGAATTAATATAATTTCTTCATTAATAAGAATTCACCAGTAATCCCATTTGGAAGTATTGTTTTCTGTTTTGGAAGATTATTAATTATTGTTTTAACATCTTTCATAGGGGTAGATGTATTCAGATGCTGTACCTCTCCATGGTAAGCAACTGTGCATGCAATGATGTATGAAGTGAAACGTATTCATATATTAGACTGCAAATACTCAGTTTGATGTTCTGTAAAATTTTCTATTCATTCTTGGATTTACCTAATTTATTAAAGAATTGAAGAGAGATTAAACCTTAATAAATTATATATCATGGATACTTTAAACAACAGAAATTTATTTAGCATAGTTTTGTAGTCTAAGAAGCCTGAGATCAAGGCACCAGTACATGTGGCATATGTTGAACATATCTAGTATCTGGTGAGAGCGCTATCTGGTTTGTAGATGGCTCCCTTTATATGTTATCCTCATATGTCAGCAGAAAGAGAGGAAAAAAGCTCTTTGTTTTTGTAGGGCATTAATTCCATTCATGAAAACTCTGCCCTCATGCTTAAATACTTTCCCAAAGCCTCACTTGTTAATATCATCACATTGTATGTTAGGATTTCAACATGTGAATTTGGGGGGACACAAACATTCAGTCTATAGAAATGGTCATTGGTTCATTTATTTTCCAAGCAGTAATTGAATACTGGATTTAAAAACAACCCAACATGACACTTTTGGAGATGTCAGGATTTCTATGATAGACCACTGGAAGCTGATAGGGGATCATGGTAGCACAGAAGGATACTTTTAAGGATGAAGTGATAAGGTATGAATCCTGGTGAGAACAATTAAGTGAGACAAGAATATGGAAATTCAGAAGCTTCAGTTCTTCAATGGTTCTGATGTTTAAGTTTAGCCCTGCGGTTGTTGAGATAAAGTTATGGGAGTGGTAAACTGCTGCCAGAGCCTCAAATTATGTGTCTCAGAGTTGAGAGACATAAAGCCTAGAATGCAACATGGCTCTTGCCAGTTATTAAATCCCATATAAACTAGAGCAAAACTTTCTACTGGGGGAGACAAGGCAGGTGTTGCCGGTACTTGACTCAGTGAATTAGATCACTGTTTGATAATAATTGTTTTATATACTCAACTGCGAGCACACACTGTTTTCCATTAAAAAGGGAGGACGAGAAAGAGGATGAGATCAAAATCCAACAGCATAGAGGCACCAGGCAAAATATCCTTTTTTAGTCTTTGAAATCTAATCAAGGAATTGACTACCTGTGGGGAGTGGTAATGAGAATGAAGGTGTCGGATTACCTTGTGGTGCATTTACACTGGGATTTCCCTGTATAAGAGTACAGGGTTAACATTTCCCAGTGCTAAAGTACAGGTAACATTCCCCAGTTGCTATGGCATGCCAGCCCTTGGTCTCTCTGGGAAAATGTCTAGAGATGTCAGTTTTAACCCTGAATCACAGACACTGTCTCCTAACAATAGAAGCTTTTGAACATAGCAAGATAACCATAAAGTCTCACCTGTGCTGTGATCTTGTAAGTCTACCTGCTTTCCAGAAACTTTCTCATAAATAACCTTTTGATGATAAAGCCTATATAATAAATGGGTGGAGCCAGCTCTGGGTCACTGTTCCTCCCTCAGAAGACAGTACCCATCTGATCCCACCTTTCTCTCTAAGTGTTTCTGTGCCTTTTCTTAATCCCCCATCACCCCTTGTCAGTTTCTGAATTAATGGCCATGCAGCTCACGGCAACTACCTTTGGTCATTGGTATTATAGAACTATTATTGTATAGTTACTCAGTTATAACTTCAATTATACTTGTGTTTATATAGAATGTCCATAGCTATCATCCTATGCCTACCTCATCAAGGTACACTGAGTGTGTGGGACAGATGGCTTGCTTTAGTTTCACAGATCCACACATAAAGGCATAGGTTGTCCAATTTATATACTTAACACCTATATCTCAAGAGCCTCATCATCAAGTGGACTTAATTTAGATGATGAAATTTGAATTTTGAGCTGAAGTTGTGGTGGGATCAGAGTTTTGTGGATATTTGGAATGGGTAAATGTATCTTTTATAAGATAGTGGCATGAAACAATGGGCCCTGATGAATTTAATATTACATAAAAGATTTTAAAGATCTCCAAAGATCTCTATATTTTGGTGATCATGATTTGTGACTCCTACCTTAAATGACATCAGGGCCACTGACTTGATTCTAAGGAGTATAAGGAATAGATATGACACAATTGGTAGGATGACACTGTGGTAATTACATTATATTATATGCCAAAGATAAGACAATATTCTCCTGATAATTCACTATGTAAGACACTTTTTTTTTTTGCTATCCCACTTGTCTTAAAGAAGAAAGCTGCCGTGTTCTGAATGGCCTAAGGAGAGGGAAATGTGGCATGAAATTGCAGGCTGTGTTTAAGAACTGAGGTTGGTCTCTAAGCAACAGCCATAAAAATTAATAAAAGCTCTTAGTCCTATAGACAAAAAGAAATGAGTTTTTCCAATAAATTCAGAGAACTTAGAAGTAGATTATTTTCTTGGTCACTTCTAGTTTCTAGTCCAACATGTAAAAAGCTTGAATGTTGTTACCCTCATACTTCTAAAAGAAAAGAGTTTAATAAACTGAAAATCAACACTTTTTTCATAGCTCAACCAGAGAAATGAGGAAACAGAGAAAACTGTTGATTCCAAAAATGAAAAAAAAAAAACTCTCTATAGTAGATACAATCACATCTCATTAAAGCAGAAGCCCAAAAGCAGATGCCACTGCTGAACGAAGTATCAGCATAAGAAAAGTTAAACTGTGTTTTTGAAAAATTGCTGAATCTTCAATGCAGAATAGCTTGAGAGTTTACAAACTTCAGTGGTGCCCAGTATAATAGCCCACCCCCAAACTCTTGTGAGTTTTGCCTCCTGGGTCTCTAATAGGTTCTCATA
Organism: Callospermophilus lateralis; assembly: GCF_048772815.1. Lineage (NCBI taxonomy): Eukaryota > Metazoa > Chordata > Mammalia > Rodentia > Sciuridae > Callospermophilus > Callospermophilus lateralis. The sequence goes on from NC_135325.1 coordinate 14,116,225, forward strand.
TTCCGACTGAAGATTAGATAAAAATGCCATTGTACTCTAGTAGAAGCAGAGGAAAGGCTATCTTGATGTATGTCCAGAGCAATCAGATTTTCATAACAAACTCTGCCTAAAGACAACCTATTTATCACAGCTTAACTGGAAAAAATTTTTATTAGAGCCTGAACAAACTTGAAGGAAGTAAAATATTCAACTCCAGACTCTATAGCTTCCTAAATGGGGGATGTGTAATGACAAATTGCAAGCCCTCTTAACTTTCTGTTTCACCTAAGGGGTAAAAACTTGGAGAATAACTTTTGAAGTAGCCAAGTATCAAGGGTTCCCTTAATTGGAGGTGGGGGGAGTGAGACTGGAAAAAGGACAAGTAGCTGATTATCAAAAAAAAAAAAAAAAAAAAAAGAAATGGGTAGGTAGTACTCCCAATCACCTGGTTGCTAACAGCCTCTGGGGGAGCAGAAGGATCCCATTTTCCAATACAAGCAATCACCCCTTGAGGCTGTCTTCCTACCCTTTTGGTCATGTAGGCAGGATGGGAGGAGGGGGCATGAGAAGAAAGGAAATCTGAAATATTTAAAAGAAAGAAAACACTACTACTTCCTCTGGCACCAGCTTTGGACTCCCTCCTTTCCACAGGAGTGTCTCTCTCTCTCTCTTCTATTATTTAAATAAAACTTTTTTCTCTTGCCTCCACATTTCTCAGGTGTTCAAACTCAACACCAGGGGAATAGGACAAGATCCTGATTTTTAAGAACTGGAATCATCTCTGTAGGGAGGCTCACTAATAGACTGAGACCTAGTAATAGGATTATAGAATGCTTCCCTTTACTCCATACCTTACCACTACTTCAACAGGGTCCCCATGTAACAGGATTACAACTAAAAGAATTGTACAATTAAGACCTTGTTTAAGAACAGAGGAAACAAAACAAGCACAGAAGAAGATGTGGCCTCTAAGCCTATAGCTGTGGCAAACATTAAACACACCTAACTCATAGCCAGAAAAACATAAAGCTTCAAACTAAAGATCAACTTATATTAGGTCTGTTTATCTAAGCATTATATCTGCCTTTCAAAAAATTACAAGGCATATTAAAAGACAAAAAATAGTTTGAACAGAGAGAGCAAGAATTAGAAAGAGTCATATATGGAATTATCAGATGATAAATTTAAAATAAATATTGTTAATATGCTAAATGCCTTAATGAAAAAACTGGACACGGGCAAATTGGTAGGTAATGTAAGCAGAGAGATAAAAAAGAATAAAATTACTATAAAGATGTAAAATATTAGATCCCTGCCCAAGCTCAGTCCCAGCCCAGATCCACCTGGCTGACCTGTGCGGGATCCAGGGATCAGGGTAGGCCTCAGTACATCCTGTTATCTGCAGACGCCCCCCCCCCCCAGAGCTCAGGCCCCTCTGACAACCTGCATAAAAGTCCAGGCCCAAGGTAGGCCTGAGTCCACCCCCCACTACCACTATCTGGGAGCCCAAGTCTAAACAACTTCCTTCTTGAGACACTGCAGCCATCCCCACATAATAACCTCCACCTTGGGACAACAGACAGGGTCTAGAAGTAGCTGCATCTTGGGGCAGGATTCCCAAAACCAGTGTAAGGTATGGGAACAAGTTCATAGAGTACTGAATACATGGAATATGTTAAGGGCATCTGAGTGGCAAACCACTCCCATATGCTAGGCATGTGAGTGGCAAACCGCTTACCCCGCAGGCACAGCCCTGGGTGTGAGGCCATGTGTTGCTTCCTCCACCGCCCACATCTCGATTGGTTATTGCAAGAACAGTTAGCAGAAATTGCATTGGTGGCAGCCTATAATCTGCTTAGCTATTGCCTGAGTATATATACATGGTAACTGCGTGATAAAAATCAGACCTGCTTCCTGCTTGGTCTCTGGAGATCTTGATTAGCAACTCCACAGTCACACTCTCCTCTACCCTGTTCCATAGACCTCCTCACTGGATGAGAGAGAGAGAGAGAGAGAGAGAGAGAGAGAGAGAGAGAACACACAGCTGGTGCCTGAACAGGGACCCGAGGTAAGTCTATAAGATAGGGTGTGGCCCCTCACAGAGTAGTGAGGAAGGGGAAATGCGGAACCTACCGAGTTCCACCACAGACTCTCAGGTACAAGTGCTGCACCCTCTCTTAGATACTAGAGGTTTAACCCTGAATAACAGAGAAGCCCAGAAGTTCTGGTATTTAAACACTAACCCATGAATCCATGTTACTGATGTTTCTGATCCTAGGATATGGGACAAGATAATGGCAAATGCACAGCAAGCTGAAGTGAAACAGGAATATACTTTATCACAACATTTTTTTTCTATTGTGACTGCCATTCAGCAAAGTTTAGAAGGCCCTACAACAGACCCTTGTCATATAATGATGGCCCTGAGGGAAGATGAGGCTGTGAAAGACAGACAGGGGGAAAATGGCAGGGGCAACAATCTACCTCAAAGCAAGCAAACACAGCAGGCCCAGGAAGCAGACAGACAGGAAACGGTACCTCTAGCCTTTATGGAGCAGGAATAGATGACCACAAATGGTGCAGGTGCACCTTCTACTGACAAGAAAAGAGTATAGCCTTCCCCGAGTCAATGGCAACTGCCTCCTTATGAGGCAATGCCAAAGCCAGAAAGGGACTATGACAGCTTAGAAATGACCAGGCCGCCAGACAGGCCCAAGCCATGGTCTTGCAGAAACCCATTCCAGGAGGCCAGAGATTCTTTTGAAGATCTATGTAAGATAAGAGATGAGAAGTGGGGTAAGGGAATACAATCTTTTCCAGTCAACATGGCCCCCACACCACAGCACCCTGCCACTTGGTATCCACACGCATTGGGTACCCTGAAGGAGTTAAAGAAGGCAGCAAAAGAGGATGGGCCCAGGGGCCATTTGCAGAGCAAATGCTTAAATCATTCAGTCTTGAACTTAATTGCCCTCAAGACTGGAAAGACCTAGCCAGAGCATCACTTGACCCTGCAACATTTTTTCAGTAGAAGACATTTTTCTATGATGAATGTGAAGAACAGGGGGATTGTGACCACACCACAAATGTTAACCTCCCAGCTGAATGCTTGCAGGGAGAGGGAATCTATAGTTCCCTTGCAGTACAGGCTGCAGGTCCACCAATTATTTCAACCAGGTGTGGCTCTGTGCTCTGAGAGCCTGGAGGAAGTTACCAGCTGAAGAAGGTATAGTTTCTATATAGGGCTTAAGGCAGAAAGCCACTAAGGACTTGCCACATTTTATTGACAGACTAAACAAGGTGGTAGAAAGAAAGGTGTCTCATGGAGGAGCTAGGGCAGCCTTAGCCAAGGAATTGATCTGGGACAGACTAAAAAGGAACCTAAAGCAGCAGTGGTGCCAGTACAAAATGGCACACTGGATGACTAGATTTTTACCACCCAAGATAAAGGGACACAAACAGCTCAAGCCTCTCTGCTGGCCTCAGCCATGGCAGCTGCATAAAAGCAGGACTAAGGAGGCTTGCAGACAGTTAGTCAGAGACTTCAAAAAATGTGCACCTTTTCTCCTCATTGGCCCTTTAAAACCTGCTGTAGTGAATCCCTAAGAGATAAAATATACTGCTTTATGGCAAATGATGTCACTCATTTTGCTCCTTTTGGAAATTTAACATCTATTCATGTAATTTTCGATGTCTATTCAGACTGTGTAATGGCCACAGCCTCCCTAGGAGAAATCACAAAAAAGATCATATCCCATCTACTTAAATGTTTCGGAATTATGTATGTTCCCATGTCTCTTAAAACTGAAATGGGCCACCCAATATTAACAATACATTTCAAGCAGTTTGCAATGATTGGCATACACAGCACTTAACTTGGATTCCCTACAACCCTTAGACTCAAGGCATTATAAAAAGAACACACAAGGAATTAAAGACCATGCTACAAACAGAGGGGGAAAACTATACCAAGTCCCCTCATGATGCCTTGAGAAGAATCTTATTTACTTTACATTTTCTTTCAATTTCAAAATTTTCTACAGAAATAGAAGCCCATAAGCATTGCCCCCCCCCACAGGGTCCTCCCATCTACCTATGGTCTCATGAAAGGATTCCAGAACAAATGCCTGGGATGGTCCAGGGCCTCTCCTAACCAAGGGTGGAGGGTTTGCATATGTTAACAGGAGTCTCACCCCATGTGGGTTCCTGCCAGAAAGCCAAGCCCTGGACACCCAGAACCACAAACCAAGAAGATGAAGGAACTAACTCTGGGGGAGAAACCTCAAAATCAAAGGACTCAACAATGCAAATTGTAAAGTAATCTGGGGTGATATTAAAGATCTCGTTGACCAAGCCACCAGATTGGCTCCTTTGAATGGTGGCAACCCCATCCCTGGGCCTATGATGATGGTCCTATTGTATGCAGTGCTCACTGCTAACAGTGAAGCCTCCAATCGAGTAAATTGAGTTTTGGTCACTAGGCCACCACCTTTAGCAGTTGCTAATTGGGAAGGGGCGTTACCTAAGCTCTTTTCCAATATTCCAACCTTATTGATCCTGAGTTATCCATCCAGGAGGCGACCATACCCTGGAATACCAGCATTTCCATACCTACTCTGCCCATTTGTTTCTCTAGAGTAGATAAAGAAACCTATAATCCAGGCAGTCCTCTCTGTTTTGCTCTTGCCAATGAAACTACTATAGATAACTATAATAAGTCATATGTTGTGCTGTCTCTCACTAACCTTAGAGTTATAATTAATGCTACCTATAACCATAGACTCCCCCATGACAAATGCAAGAAACCCTTGCTGCCAACATGCTGAACAATGCTTTTGGGAAAGCCCACCTCAGATAATAATAGCATACCATGGAATCAATGTGTCACTGTCATACCTTACCTCCTTGGTAAGAGGAATTTCTCTGGGGAAGAACAACGTCTATGCACCTGGGTGGATACAGCCCCCTGGAATGTAACTGATGTGACCAAAAACCATATGGGCTACTATAGTAACTGCTACATGGGACAAACCATTACCAACCAGTATGCAGGAAATCAGTATGGCATAATGGATATCACGCCAGTATTCTAGCTGCTAGACCCATCAAATGGGCAGCAGCCAGCTGGATGAATGGGTCCATATTGAGTCCAGACCCTGACCATGGATTTGCCTTTGTGCCAAATTATACCCACATCCACTATGCTTGTGTTACGCCACCCTTTGCCATGCTAATAATCAATGATATTGATGGCATAAATATCACTCATACAGAGATCCCTTGTGCAGTCAATACATCCTGCAGGCTCACAAATTGTCTAACCCCCACTATGAAAACTAAATGTCTATTTATCCTCAGAGTACCCCCAGAAATCTGTCTTCCAGTGAACCTGCCCAGAGAGTGGAGGAAACCATGGGACATGGAGATGAAGAATCTTCTGAATAAGATCCTACACTGGATGAGGCATGCAATAGCCACATCATTGCTGAAATTATTGACCTAGTAACTGCCATCACCACCATAGCCGCAGCCGCTACTTCACTTACTCAGAGTATCCAGACTGCTGAGACTGTAAACAATTTTTGTACTGCCATGGCAGAAGCCTTTGCAGTTCAAAATGACTTAAATAAACTGTCCTAAGCCACTATTTTAGTCATTCAGCAAGAACTAGACCTTCACCAGGAACAACTAGATATTCTGTTTATATTACAAAGGCTCATTTGTGACCCTGAATTTCATAGTATTTGTGTCACCCAGTATGCTATGTCTGAGAATGTAACCTTACATTTCTCCAATTTTTCTCAGTATATTAAGGGTGCTTGGGATGCTAACTATGTTATGACTATGCATAACCTTACTAAGGCAATTGTCAAAATCAATAGCCTAAGGTTCTATCTTCACAACATCTTCCTTTTCCCAGGGGTTGACTGAACATTGGAAAAACCTGATAGCCAAATTAACTAATCCTTATAATGCTATTACCCTGACCTTACTGTTTATAATAGTGATAATTTTTTCTTGTGTTGTGAGATGCTTATGTAACCATGTAGAGGCCACCAAACGAAAAACAGCAATGCTGGCTGAAGTTCTTGCAGCACAGTTGGGGGGTGGGTAGATGTGGGGAAAAGTGCATGGAGTACTGCATATATTAAGAGCGTCTGAGTGGCAAACCACTCCCCCATGTTAGGTGTGCGAGTGGCAAACCACTTACCCCATAGGCACAGCCCTGGGCATGAGGCCATATGTTGCAGTCCCTGTGCTTGCTCCACAGCCCATACCTCGATTGGTCGCTTCAAGGACAGTTAGCAGAAATTGCATTGGTGGCTACCTGTAATCTGCTTAGCTTCTGACTGAGTATATATACATAGTAACTGCACAATAAAATCAGACCTGCTTCCTGCTTGGTCTTGGTCTCTAGAGATCTTGATTAGCTACTCTGCAGCCACACTCTACCCTGTTCCGTGGATCTCCTCACTGGATGAGAGACAGCCCATGCATTAAGGTCCACCCTTTTAGCCCCATCTCTGAAAAATGTTGCACCCATCTTAGGGCACCTACAATGCTATCTCAAGTTACTTCCTGCTATTGCTGCTACCACCTTTAGTTGCAGTAGCATGCATCTTTGGACACCAGCAGAGTCTGGAAGTCCAACACCAAGGTGAGGTACAGACAATCTGCACAGACACCACAAGATTATAGGGTAGAAACTAGAATACCTCAGATCCACACTTCAAGAAAGGAAATCACATAGACAACATGAAAAAAACAAGGGAAGAAAGTGCTCCAAGCAAACCAGGATACTAGAATAACAGATTCCATGGACAGTGCAGATGATGAAATTTCAGAGAAGGAGTTTAGAATGTTTATAATTAAAATCTGTGAATTAAAGAATGACCTAAATGAGAAAATACAGGCAAAAACTTGATCACTCTAAGAGAAAAGACAGCAAATATAAGCACTATTGATGCACCAATAAACAGATAAGGCAGCAAATACAGGCATCCATTGATCACACCAACAAAGAGATAAGGGAGCAAATACAGGTAGTAAAAGATTACTTTAAGAAAGAGATAAAGATTCTGAAAAAAAATCAGAAATTCTTGAAATGAAGGAAACAATATCCCCCCCCCAAAAAAAGCTCAATAGAAAGCATCACCAAGAGAATAGATCACTTGGAAGATAGAATGTCAGATAATGAAGAAAAAGTATACAATCCAGACAATAAAGTTGACCACACAGTGAAGATGGTAAGAAACCATGAACAGAACATCCAAGAATTATGGGGCAGCATGAAAAGACCAAATGTAAGAGTTACTGGGATAGAGGAAGGCACAGAGATTCAAACCAAAGGAATGTACACTCTCTTCAATAAGATAATCTACAAAAATGTCCAAATATGAAGAATGAATTAAAAAATGAAATATGAGAGCTTACAGGACACCAAACGTAAAAATTACAACAGATCTACACCAAAGCACATTATAATGAAAATGCCTAGCATACAGAATAAGGATACAATATGAAAGGCCACAAGACAGAGGAATAAGATCACATATAGAGGGAGACCAATTCATATCACAACAGATTTTTCAACCCAGACCCTCAAAGCCAGGAGATCCTGGAAAAACATATACCAAGCTATGAAAGAAAATGGATGCCAACCAAGAATCATATATCCAGCAAAATTAACCTTTAGATTAGATGATGAATTAAAAATCTTCCATGATAAACAAAAGTTAAAAGGATTTATAACGAGAAAGCCTACACTACACAATATCCTTGGCAAAATATTCCATGAATAAAAAAATGAAAAACAACAATGAAAACCAACAAGGGGAGGTATTACACTAAAGGAAAAACTAAACAAAGGAGAAAACAAGTCAAGTTAAATGCCAAAAATAAACAAAAATGCCTGGGAATACAAACCATGTCTCAATAATAATCCTGAATGTTAATGCCCTAAAATCACCAATCAAAAGACATAGATTGGCAGATTGGATTAAAAAAAAGACCCAACAATATGGTGCCTCCAAAGACTCATCTCATAGGAAAAGAAATCCAAGACTGAAGATAAAAGGATGGGAAAAATTATACAACTCACATGGATTGTGGAAGCAAGCAGGGGTTTCCATCCTCATATCAAATAAAGAAGACTTAAGCCAGTTAATCAAAAGGGATAAAGAAGGATCGTTCATATTACTCAAGGCAACCATTCAGCAAAAGACATAACAATAATAAATTTATACACCCCAAACAATGGGAACATCTGCGTTCATCAAACAAATTCCTGTCAGATTCAAGAGTTAAATAGGCCACAACACAATAATTCTGGGTGACTTTAAAACACCTCTTTCACCACTGGATAGATCTTCCAAACAAAAGCTGAACAAAGAAACTACAGAACTCAAGAATACAATCAATAACTTAGACTGGACTGACATATATAGAATATTTCACCTTCAATGAGCAAATACACTTTCTTCTCAATAAAACATGGATCCTTCTCTAAAACAGACCATATATTGTGACACAAAGCAACTCTTAGCAAATACAAAAAAGTAGAGACACTACCTTACATTCAATCAGATAATGCTGGAAGGAAATTAGAAAGCAATCATAAAATAAAAAATAAAAGCTACACCAACCCCTGGAGACTAAATAATATGCTACTGAATGAACAAAGGGTTGCAAAAACATAAAGTAGGAAATTAAAAATTCTTAGAGGTAAATGAGAACACAAATACAACATAACAAAATCTCTGGGACACTATGAAGGCAGTGCTAAGAGAAAGTTCATTGCATGGAGTTCATTCCTTAAAAGAAGAAAAAGTCAACAAATAAATGACCTAACATTACATCTCAAAGTCCTAGAAAAAAGAAGAACAAATCCACAACAACCCTCATCATTATACAAAATACATGTATGAAGATGTGAATTTGGTGTCAACATACCTTATATATATAATCAGAGATATGATAAATTATGGTATAATGGTGTATTCAGAAATGTAATGAAAAAATAAATAAATAAATAGCAGAATACAGAAAATCATTAAAATCAGAGATGAAATCAATGAAATTGAAACAAAAGAAACAATTGAAAAAATTGACAAAACAAAAAGTTGGTACTTTGAAAAAATAAATAAAATTGACAAACACTTAGCCATGTAACAAAGAGAAGGAGAGAAAAAACTCAGATCTCTAAATATGTGATGAAAAAGGAAATATCACAACAGACACTAAAGAAATACAGAAGATAATTAGAAATTATTTTTAAAACTTTTACTCCAATGAAATAGAAAATATCGAAATCATTGACAAATTTCTAGAGTCATATGATTTGCCCAAATTGAATCAGAATGACATACACAATTTAAACAGAATGAATTTCAAGTGATGAAATAGAAATTGCCATTTGAATCCTACTAACCAAGAAAAGCCCAGGACCAGATGGATATGCAGCCAAGTTCTACAAGACCTTTAAAGAATACCAATACTCTCCAATTTTTTCAGGAAATACAAAAAGAGGGAGCACTTCCAAACTCATTCTATGAGGCCACTATCACCCTCATTCCAAAACCAGGCAAAGATACATCAAAACAACAACAACAACAAAAAAAAAAAACGTCAGACCAAAATCTCTAATGAACATAAATGCAAAAAATCTCAATAAAATTCTGTCCAATTGAGTACAAAAAGATAGTGCACCATAATCAAGTGGGGTTCATCCCAGGGATGCAAGGTTGGTTCAACATATGGAAATGAATAAATGTAATTCATCAAGATAAGAATCATATGATCATCTCATTACATGCAGAAAAAGCATTTGACAAAATAGAGCATGGCTTCACGTTCAAAACACTAGAAAAACAGGAAGATATCTCAGCATCAAAAGAGCTATCTATTCTAAGCCCCAGGCCAATGCCATTCTAAATGGAGAAACTGGAACAAAACAGGGATGCTCTCTTTCACCATTCCAATTAACATAGTTCTTGAAACACTGGCCAGAGCAATTAGACTGACAAAATAAATTAAAGGGATGTGGATAGGAAAAAAATAACTCACTATTTGCCAATGATATGATTCTATACTTAGAAGACCCAAAAAATTCCACCAGAAAACTTCTAGAAGTAGTAAATGAATTCAGCAAAGTAGCAGGATACAAAATCAACACCCATAAAACAAAGGCATTTCTGTATATCAGTGGCAAATCCTCTGAAATGAAAATAAAGAAAACTACCCCATTTACAATAGCCTTAAAAAAGAATAAAATATTTGGGAATGAATTTAATGAAAGAGATGAAAGACCTCTGCAATGAAAACTACAGAATGCTAAAGAAAGAAATTAAAGAATACTTTACAAGATGGAAAGATCTACCTTGTTCTTGGATAGGCAGAATTAATATTGTCAAAATGACCATATTACCAAGAGCACTAGACAGATTTAATGCAATTCCAAACAAAATTCTAATGACATTCCTCATATAAATATAAAAATCAGTCATAAAATTCTTTTGGAAAAATAAGAGACCCAGAATAGCTAAAGCAATCCTTATCAAGAAGAGTGAAGTAGGTGGAATCACTATATCAGACGTTAAACTACACTACAGAGCAATAGTGACAAAAACAGCATGCCATTGGCACCAAAACTGACTTGTAGACCAATGGCAGACAATAGAGAAAACAGAGACTAAGCCACAAAATTATACTTATCTTATATTAGACAAAGGTGCCAAAAACTTGCATTGGAGAAAAGATACTATCTTCAACAAATGGTGCTGGAAAAACTGGAAATTCATATGCAACAAATGAAGTTAAACCTTATCTCTCACCATGCACAAAACTCAACTCGACTCAAAATGCATCAAGGACCTACTAATTAAACTAGAGACACTGAGTCAATCTATTAGAAGAAAAACTCCATCATGTGAGATTATGCCCCAACTTCCTTTATAAGACTCTATGGTGCAAGAATTAATATCAAGAATGAATAAATGGGGTGGATTCAAACTAAAATGCTTCTTTGCAACAAAAGAAACAATCAGTGAAGTGAATAGAGCCTAAAATTTGGGAAAAAAATTTTACCACAAGACTCATATAGTGCAAGAATTAATATCAAAAATGAATAAACAGGGTGGATTCAAACTAAAAAGCTTCTTTGCAGCAAAAGAAACAATCAGTGAAGTGAAACGAACCTATAATTTGGGAAAATTTTTTTACCACATGCACATCAGATAGGGCACTAATCTCTAGGATATATAAAGAACTCAAAAATCTTAACACCAAAGAAACAAATAACCCAATCAATAAATGGGCCAAGGAAGTGAACAGACACTTCTCAGAAGAAGATATACAATCAATCAACAAATACATGAAAAAATGTTCAACATCTCTAGCAATTAGAGAAATGCAAATCAAAACTAAGATTTCATCTCACTTCAGTTAGAATGGCAGCTATTAATAATACAAACAACAATAAGCATTGGTATGTATGTGGGGAAAAAGGCACACTCATACACTGCAAATTGGTGCAGTCAATATGGAAAACAGTATGGAGATTGCTTGGAAAACTGGGAATGGAACCACCATTTGACCCAGCTATTTTATTTCTTGGTCTATACCCAAAGGACTTAAAAACAGCATAATACAGGGATCCACAGCCACATCAATGTTTATAGCAGCATAATTCACAATAGCTAAACTGTGGAACCAACCTAGATGTCCTTCAGTAGATGAATGGATAATGAAAATGTGGTATATATACACAATGGAATATTATCCAGCATTAAAAGAAAATAAAATCTTGGCATTTTCAGGTAAATGGATGGAGTTGGAGAATATAATGCTAAGTAAAGTTAGCCAATCCCCAAAAAACAAATTTTGAATGTTTTCACTGATTTAAAGCTGATGATTCATAACGTGGTGGTGGGGGGATGACATGAGAGAATTAGAAGAACTCTAGATAGGGCAAAGGGAAAGGAGGGGTAGTGAGAGGGCGTGGGGGTAGGAATGACAGTGGAATAAGATGGACATCATTACCCTAAGTACATGTATGAAGACACATATGGTGTGACTCTACTTTGTGTACAACCAAAGATATGAAAAATTGTTCTCTATATGTGTAATATATTATGAATTGTAATGCATTCTGCTGTCATATATAACAAATTAAAATTTAAAAAACGTAATTTTTAAAAAAAAACAACATATAATTATATCCATCAAAGTTATCTTTCAAAGCAAAGAAGAAAAATGCTTTCTCAGATAAACAAACTCTGAGAGAATTTGTCAAAAGTAGATTTTGTCATGCAAGCAATGTTAAAAGAAGGTCTTCAGAGATTAGGAAAATGATGTATGTCAGAAACTCAAATCTATATAAAGATATTAACAGTGTTACAGAATAAATGTAAAATAAAAACTTTTATTTTGTATACTTACTTGATCTAACAGATGACAGTTGGTTCAACATAATAATAGCAAAAATGCACTCAGTGATCACATGTATGAATAAGTAAAATGTATGTCAACAATGTCATAAGAAACAAAAGGAAAAATTGAGAACACTCTGCCATAATATTATTTGAAATTAGACTTGGATTAATTTCAAACTCTAGGGCAACTACTAAAAGAAATTAAAAAGAAGTAAAACTGATTTCATAAGGAAGAAGAGAAAATTAAATCATACAGAATAATCAATTAATATCAAAGAAGTCTTAAAAGAATAAAAAAGTGGAATACAGAAACAATGACAACAAGTAGATAGCAATAAACAAATATGGTAGATATTAATTTAAATATTCCAACAATTGGTTTAAAAATCAGTGATCTAAATAAACCAGCTAAAAGATGGAAACCATCAAAGGAGATTTAAAAAATAAAAACATGACCAAACTGCATACTGTCTATAAGAATTCCATTTTAATAAAACAGACATAAATAGATTAAAAGTAAAGGGATGGGAAAAGATACTCCATTCTAACAAAAATGAAAAGAAAGCTTATATAGCCATTTTTTTATGACAAAGCAGTATTCAGATCAGGAAAAATTATCCAGGATAAAGAGGGGAATAACACAAGAACAAAAGTGTTACTTCTCCAAGAAGATATAACAATGTTTATTCTGTATGCACTGAAAAGCACAGTGTTAACATGAGTCATATAAATACTGAGACAAATCTACTCTTACAGTTGAAGACTTCAACACCTTTCTATGAGTGACATGTCCAAAAGGCAGATAATCAATAAGAATATAGTTGAACTAAGCAGTGCTGTCAATAACTAGATCTAAATAAATTTTATAGATACCTAACACAACATAATGGGAAAACACATTTTTTTTTCAAGCTCACATGAATCACACACCAAGAGAGACAACATTCTGCCCCACTTCACACAAATCATCAAATTTAAAGGAACATAAATCATACAAAGTATTCTAAAGAATACATAGGTCAAATGAGGAGTCTCAAGAAGAATTTATAAAAACCTTTTGAACTAAATGAAAAGACAAATACTCATGAAAATAAGTAAGGTACAGCAAAGGCAGTCCTTAAAATGAAATTCACAGCACTGAATGTGTATATTAGGAAAGAAGGAATATCTAGTCTAATAATCTAAATTTCTTATGTTTCTATTAGTGCATTATAGTTTTACATAATTGTGGGATTCATTTTGACATCTTTATTAACACATACAACATAATTTGCTCCATTTCAATCCCTAGCATTACATCCTTCCCTCCCCTACTTCTTTCCTCTGATCCTCTTCCTCTACCCTATTGGTCTTCCTTCTATTAGTTTTATGGTTGTATATAAGGTGGAATTCATTGTGATATACTCATACATGTAAATAATGTACTTTGGTCAGTTTTATTCTGCAGGTCCTCCCCTTACCCACCCTCCTCCTTCCTCCCTCCACTTCAATCGCCTTCCTTTACTCCACTGTTCTATCTTTCTTTTCATAAGATTCCTGTTATTTTATTTATTTTTAAAATCAGTTTTCTTTTAAAAATGTTATTTTAGCTATAGATGAACACAATACCTTTATTTATGTGGTGCTAAGGACTGAACCCAGTGCCTCACACCTGCTAGGCAAGTGCTCTACCAATGAGCCACATCCCCAGCCCAGTTCCTGTTATTTTAAGTCACTTATTTCTCTCTAGCTTCTGTATATCCCACAATTCATGACAGGAAGTTATAGGAACAGCCTAGGTATCTCTAAATAGAGAACTGGATTAAGAAAATGTGGTATATATACACAATGGAGTTTTATTCAGCCATAAGGAAGAATGAAATTGTCATTTACTGGTAAATGGATGGAACTGGAGAACATCATACTAAGCAAAATAAGCTAGATTCAGAAAGTCAAGGGTCTAATAATCTAAACTTCTACTCTAGGAAACTGAAAATAGAAGAAGAAATTAAATTAAATGTAAACAGAACAGCAACTCGGGAGGCTGAGGTAGGAGGATTGCAAGTCTGAAGCCAGACTCAGCAATGTAGTAAGGCCCTAAGCAACTTTGTGAGATCCTGCTTCAAAATGAAAAATTTTTTTAAAAGGGAGGAATGGGGTCGTGGATGAGTGCTTAAGCACCCCTGGGTTCATTCTCTGATACCAAAAAAAAAAAAAGAATCAAACAGGGAACATTAATAATGAGTCCCTGGATATTGAAAAATAATTAAGGAATCTTATTAGCAGCTCTAGGGCCCCAAATTGGTAACACAGATGAAATGTAAACCAATTCCTCGAAAGACACCTAGATAGCTTCATATATCATTGCATGCACAGCTGCTTACAATGGAAAGGTATATCATCTGAATATATCTACACCTATAAGAGATGTTAAAACAATAATTAATAATCTTCCAAAACAGAAAACAACAGTTCTAAATGGGCTCAATAGTATTCTTATAAATTTTTATGAAGAAATGATACCAATCCCTACAAGTAAACACAAAAAAGATGCTTAACAAAATGTATATTATGGAATTACAAGCTAAAGCCATGACAGAGAGCACTGTAAACTTATTAAAATGGCTAAAATTCCAAAAAGACAAGATCAAATGAGGGAGAATATATGAAACAGCAGGATTTCTTCTTCACTGCTGGTGGGGATATAAAATGATATAGCCTCTCCAGAGCCCAGTTTGACAGTATATTACAAAATTACACATATTTTTATCATACAATCCAGCAACTGTACTCCTTGGTGTTTGCCCAAATGAGCTAAAAACTATATCCACACAAAAACCTGCCACAAATGTTCATATCAGCTTTATTGAAAACAATGAAGAAACCAAGATGCTCTTCAACAAACATATAAACAAAGTGTTTTATATATGTATACAACATATGTTAACTAATTAAAAAGAAATGTTATTAAACCATGAAAAATATGGAGGAACCCTAAATACATATTGTTAAGTGAAAGTTGTCTGCTTGAAAAAGGCTTTGTCCTGTGTGACTACATGATATTCTGGAAAAGGCAAAAATATGGAAACAATAAAAAAGGAGTTTAGTTGGATAGAGAGATATATGGATAAATGGAAAATAATGTATATTTATTGTAATGAAATTATTTTTATGATAATATAATGCTAGATAATGTCATGCTTTTTTAAAACCCTGTAGAATATACAACAGAAGAGTAAAGCTTAATGTGAACTATGGATTTCACTTAACACCAATGCATCATCATTGGTTCATTTATTGTACCAAATATACAACATAAAAGCAAATTATTAATATTAAGAGAAGGTGTGTGGGGGAAGGGATTTGAGAGTTTATGGGAACTCTCTATTCTTTCCATCTAAATTTTCTGTAAGCCTGAAACTTCTCTAAAAATAAAGTCAATGAATTAAAAAAAAAAAAAAAAAAAACCTCTGAGTTACATATTTAGAGTAACTCCCGTTTTCCTGGAAAATCCATAAGTATTTGCATTTAGCCAATTATTTTTATTGATTTTCTTATGTGAAACACTTTTCTTCCAAAAACCAAAACAAGCCATTCTGTCACTTGTAGTTAAATTTATTCAATTCTCATCTATCATTAATAAATATAACAAAGCCAAACACCTCTTGGATCCTGAAACTTCTTTTATTAATTTTTTTTCTGGCCTAAAAAGTAATTGTTACACGCTCTAGGGTTTGTGTGCATAAACACACACACACACACACACACACACACACACACACACACGAGCATTACACATAAAATTCTACTGGAAATAGTCCAAGTGGCATCACAGAAGTATTTATTTCATCAAACATATTTAAAGAAATAATATTTAAAGTATCCAAACAACTCATGAAATAGAAAATAAATAGCATATTAAACATGAAGAAGAAAAAGTGTTAAGTGAAATCCATAAATGTAAAGATAAATGTAAAATTGATGAATTAGAAAATAGTAGAGCCAACCAGTGAAAGCTAGTTCTTGGAAGAATTTATATAAATAAATTTTGTAAATATTATATAATTATATAAATGAATTTTGTAAATATTATCAATTAAAAGAAGAAGCAGAAATAAATGATATTAGATACACAAAATTGTATAAAACTTGGATGCAGAAGGGATTTAACACAAATTTTAAAAAAACACTATAAATATGAATTATCAATACACCAGGAATAAATGGTGGGAGGAAAAGGTTCTACCTCAAAATTTAATAAACTTGAAGGAAATTTTAGAATCAAGGAAATTACCATCCTGCAATTCCTAAAAGATTGATGGATAAAGAGGATGGCTTCCAACATCACAACAAAGGGGAAAACAGTCATTTTGTATCTACTAAAGGAAGTGCACCACTTAAGCTAAGGAGTGCAACTGTCAATAGATAAGTAGTCTTTAATATACACAAGATGTTCCTACAAAAATTCCTATCAGAGGTTGAGGATTTTTGATTCCTAATGTCTGGTAATTGATTTTATTACTATATTTCTATACCATTGTATATATCTGTTAGTTTTTATAATAAAATTATTTTAAAATAAATATCATGACTGTAAGTATGAAAACCAAAGTAAAATGGATAAATTTTTACTAAAATATAAATGACTAAACAAGTCCATAAAGAAATAGAAATCTTCAACTGTACAATAGAAACCCAAACTATAGTCCAAACCTAAGCCACCAACCATCAAACTGTTCAAGGACAGCTATGTTAGGAGGCCCACCCCACTGTATCAAATGTGAAGAAAAACTAATCACCATTTAATGCAAAATCTTCCAAATCTTACCAAAAAAAGTGGAAATTACTTGGCCATTTTAATGGGCTAGCTTTCCTTGTTACAGAGATGAGATGAGCATGCCCAAATAATATTAGACAAGCTCACTCACATAGAGACAATCTCACTCACATAGAGACAAACTATCTTAAGGAAATTCATAGCACATCCAATGAGAAGTGAATTAATGAAAACGAGTCTGGGTCCAAGAAATACAGTGATTGTATCACATTTTAAAATACCATTAATCGGAAATCACTATTACCAAAAAAGATGAAAAGCCATGGGATCATGTAGAGAAGAAAATAAAATTCTTTTAAAAATCTCTCAAAAGCAGTGCATGATAACTTTAAGCAAACTTTCATTAGGAGAAATTTTCCATTTTGTAAAATCTACAATGAACACACTAAAGGTACAATGTTACAAGCATCCCCACTGAGTCCAAAAAAACTCACAGATATATGGCATTAATTGTACTACAGACAACTGGATGAAAACACATAGCCAGTACACAAATATGACAAGAATATCAAAGTAAGAAATATAAAAAATTGAAACAGATGAGAGTAGTAACAATATGATCTCCTAATTTTTTATAAAAGTAACTGAAGCAGAAAAAATTTAGGTGTATAAGGAAATTTTAAAAAAACTGGTATACAAAACATCACTACAGGAAAATCAGGAGATTAATCAAATGAAATCAGTAACCAATTAGAAGACATAATGGAAAATATACCTTTAAAAACAGCAGCAACATGTAAAATATACCTAATACAGAAATAAAACAAAAACATAAGGTTTCTTTATGAATACAGCTATAAAATTATTTATAAGGCTAAGGAAGAGGTTGGGGTTGTGGCTCAGTGGTAGAGCAACTGCCTAGCACGTGTGAGGCACTGGGTTCAATTCTCAGCACCACATATAAATAAATAAATAAATAAATAAATAAATAAATAAAATAAACAACTAAAAAATATTTTTAAAAAAAGACGAAGGTAAAGTAAGTCTCCAATAGAGGTGTGTACTACGTTCATTCTTCAGAGAAGAAAATATTTTAAAGATGTCAATTATCCTTAAATTCTTTACAGATCTATTGCCTTACACATAATTGTGAATATGACAACAAAACTCAAGGTGCTGTTTCCTCTGACTGAAATCACCATTGAAAATTAAAGGAAGAATAAAGAAACAATTCTAAGAATAACAGCAAGGGACACTAAGTCCTTATAGAACTAGAACCTCTATATTAGACATAACCTGAAGTGGAGACAGGTCTACAACCTGCAACAGTTAGATGACATAATTGTCAAGAGAAAAATTTTATAGTTTAGCTATTGTTTTTTCAACATACTTTTGGACAATGCATATTTACTGCTTCATTTAAGGAATATGAGGTAACAACTGCACTGGTCACTGTGGGGATTAGGGGGCAGTTTTAGGACAACACAAACATTTGAGTTAGTAGAAAAAGTATAAATATAGAAATTGTTCTAAAACAACCTGAAACCTCTTTAATGAATGACAACTGACAGTTAATTTATTGCAGTATTGTGCACTATAAGGAATGGATGACTTTGGAATAGCAGGTATCACAGTGAGGAATACATAGTAGGAAGAGAACTTCAACCTGAAATTTTTGAATATAGATACCAAAGTCAGCAACAGAGGCCTCAGATATTGCTGTGACACTAAGAAGCCCTATCATTTTTTTTTTTTTTTGAGAATTTGTGGAACATGCTTGAAGGAATGGGGTGGCTTCACATCAGAAAATGTTTGAAACCCAAGCGGCGCCAGAACTCAGTATGAGAAACTAAAGACAGAGATACTACACACCTCAAAAGAAACAGGACCTCTCAATTTACTTCATAAACCCGACTCCATGCACCAGAACTTAACAGCAGTAAACAAATTAAGGAGGGACTGCGCAGTAATGGCCATTATGTCACATCCGGAGTCTCAAAAACTTGAGTTCTTTGCTTTGAGGGGCTGGACTCAAGCCTTTGGAAGGACAGTAGCTGAACACCTAAGTAATCAAGATAAGACAGAGAACTGAGGGCACGAACCCCACCCCCCCCCACCTCCAGGAAAGAGACCACACAGATCAACCCACACTACCAGTCTTTGGAGATCCCAAGCAGAGATGCTAGACTCAGGCTCCACCTTACTCCCTACTCGGGCCTCTCTGGGAAATGAGCTCCTTATTCCAAGCCCCTTTGCCTCACCTCAGTAGAGGGAGTCGCCCCAGCACTGGTGCAAAGTCAATGAGCTGAGTGTGTGAGCTCTCTCGGAACTCCTCTCCTCCAGAGCTGTGTGAGCTCTCTCGGAACTCCTCTCCTCCAGAACGAAGGCCAACTGTCCCAGCACCGCCCGGCAGTTATAGCTGGAGACCATGTGGGCTGGACCACAGGACCGGAAGTACAAACCCGACTTCCTCTTCACGAGGCTGTGGTGAGGCCTTGGATTGAACGCATAGCCTCAGGCCTACTGAGATAGACTACCAGGTGTTGACAGGTGTCTTGGTAGGTACCTAAGTTCAACCCCCACCCCCCAAAAAAATGTGAGTCCCCGACAAACACGCCCTTCCCTTCCCCTGAAAAGCAGGCCCCACAGGGCCTGCCCGCTCCCGGAAGCCCTCAGACATGGCAGTTAGGCCCAAAGATCTGGCGTCTCCCCCAGGACTTGAGGAACAAAGGCTGTCTGAGGCAGGTGGGCTTAGGTGGGCAGAGTGGGGCATCTCAGGGTTAAGGAGAGAAACTTGGTGAAGATTGAGGGGACTCCATGCCCCCGAGCCCAGAGCGCCCAGGGGTGGGCTTACAGAACTCAGTCCCTGATGTCTGCAGACCTACTAAAGGTGGGGGCGGGGGGTCGCGGTGGCCGGTGGCAGTGGCATGGAGTGTGTGTGTGTGGGGGGGGGTGTTTTCAGTCTCTTTGTCCCCCGGGAGATTCAGCGAGCTGGGAGCTTTGCTCCAAAGGGCTGGCAACCTGTCAGAAGAGGGCGAGAGATTCCCCAGCCATAGGAAGGGTCCAGAGGAGGACTCTGATCACTGTGGAAACCACACTCATCCTAACAGAAGGGACTCAGGTGTCTCCTGGTGTCCTGGGTGCCTCTGAATGAAGTAGTGAGTGAGCCCACCACTGCTCTAGAGCACTGCCCTCGAGGACAGCAGCAGAGGGGGCCTTGGTTAAAGCCAGGGTGCTCTCTCCCTGATGACCTTGCTCACTTGTCGCCATTCTCCCCGATCCAGGTCCCAGCCTTTCCATCCCTTGTGCCAACACTCCTTGCCTGCTGTCCCTGACAACAGTCATGCCTAGGGGTCAGAAGAGTAAGCTGCGTTCCCGAGCCAAGCGCCAGCAGGCCCGCGATGAGACCCAGGGCCTCAGGGGTGCTCAGGCCACTGCAGAGGAGGAAGTGGGGTCTCCCTGCTCCTCTCCTCTTGGTGAGGGTGCACTCCCCAGCTCCCCTGCTGCTGGCATTAGCCAGGTGTCTCAGAGAGCCCCACCCTCTAGCTCTCTTGGTGCAGGTGATTCCTGCAAAAGCTCTGAAGCAGGTGCCCAGGAGAGAATGCCAGGCAGCTCCCAGGCAGCAGCCTCTCCTGAGAGCTCACGCAGAGATCCTCTCACCAGGAAGGCCAGTCTGTTGGTGCAGTACTTGCTGGAGAAGTATAAAACAAAAGAGCCCATTACACAGGCAGATATGCTGAAGGTGGTCAACAAGAAGTACAAGGAGTACTTCCCTGAGATCCTCAGGAGAACCTCCGAGCGTGTGGAGCTGGTCTTTGGCCTAGAGTTGAAGGAAGTGGATCCCAACAGTCACTCCTACGTCCTTATCAGCAAGCTGGGGCTCTCCAGTGAAGGAAGTCTGAGTGGCCATAGGGGCTTGCCCAAGACCGGTCTCCTGATGACCCTCCTGGGTGTGATCTTCATGAAGGGCAACCGTGCCACTGAGGCAGAGATCTGGGAATTCCTGAATGTGTTGGGGATCTATGCTGGGAGGAGGCACTTGATCTTTGGGGAGCCCCGGAAGCTCATCACCAAAGATTTAGTGCAGGAAAAGTACCTGGAGTACCGCCAGGTGCCTGGTAGTGACCCTCCCAGTTTTGAATTCCTGTGGGGTCCCAGAGCCCATGCAGAAACCAGCAAAATGAAGGTCCTGGAGGTTTTGGCCAAGATTAATGATACCAACCCTAATGCCTTCCCTAATCTGTATGAGGAGGCTTTGAGAGATGAGGAGGAGAAAGCAGGAGAGAGAGCTGTGGGTAGAGTGGGTGCACCTACCAGGTCTAGGGCTGTTTCCAAGGTTCTGCCCCACAGACCCTCTCACATCTAGTTGTGTCTGAGGTCGGGTGTTCACTGTATATTTGAAGAGGAGTTAGCTTTTTGTGGGATGGAGAGCAGTGGGCTGGAGGAAGCAAAATGTTGGTGGTCTTCTTTTCCTGTTATGCATAAGTAGAAATCTAATTTGGGTTTTTATTTTACAATGTTGTTCCTTTTAATTGAAGATTTATTGTGCTTCTGTTTATAACCTTGTCAGTGAACTGACTCTCACATTCACTGCTGTGTAATGGGTCTGGAAGGTACAGTTGTAGTTCTAAAAAAAAAAAAATTAACAGACCATGTTTTCTTCATGATCCAGAACTAGTCAGCATGTTACCAGCACCGGGGTTTTCAAAGAAATGTAAAAGAACCCTACATTAAAAATTGTGAATGACATTATGGAGAAAAAAATGTAAAAAGATAAATGTAAAAGATGCTTAATTCTTGATTTGGTTTATTCCTTGTAATAGTTATTTTAGTATAAATTGAAAAGACCTGGATTTATTTTTTTTCAAAAATGTTTTTTTCTATTACACTGGAAAATTGTTGGCATCACAAAATTGTATAATAAAACAAAAATGGTTGATTTATAGTTGCCTATTATCTTTTTGGCTTTTGCTTGCAATATTAAATGACATCTTGGATTTGCTTACTTTATTCTAATTTATGTGAAATTAAATAATAATAAAGTTGTAACTCACTCTTTTGATTGTTTTTAATTAATTTTCCCTAGCATTAGTTGAACATCTGCTCTTTGAAAGTCCCCCTTAGTACTGAATATGGTAAGATAAAGAAGATATAGCTAGGCACAGTGGCACACACCTATAATCCCAGCAGCTCAGGAGACTGAGGCAGGAGGATCATGAGTTCAAAGCTAATCTCAGCAAATTAGCGAGGCCATAAGGAACTCAGTGAAACCCTGTCTGTAAATAAAATACAAAATAGTGCTGGGGATGTGGCTCAGTGATTTAACAACCCTGGGTTCAATTCCCAGAACCAAAAAAAAAAAAAAAAAAAAATGAAGATGCAACCACTTCCCAGAAGTTTCTAGAGTATAGCAACAGCTGTTTTATAAGCAATATGGTTAGTCACTAAGCCATAAAGAACAAGTAGAAATAAGTGATCAGGAAGATGAGATTTAAGATGAAAACCAACTATAAATTTTTTCATCAATACAATTTTGAACATTAGGGAATTGCAAGTGTCTTCATGCAAGTGAGGCTTCATTGTAGGCTGGGAGAAGACATGCTATTAGTGAGCAAGGGTCAGACCATTAGATGTGGCATCTCAAGAGTTTAGAAACTAAGTCTAGAATGGGAAACAAATCTTAATAGTTACTTTGGAATTGTAAGTTACCAGAAGAAATCCAGCTGGTACAGGAACGGAAGGAATCTGTGCTTTCCCTAGTGCAGATATATATAAAGCACTCACATATGATACTCAGGGAGTTTCTAAGAAATATGGGTGATACCCCCTTGAAAAGCCAGGAAGACACTGAACTATGCTCTTATCATGGGCTGATAGAACCAGATTCTGCTCCAGTTAAGAGAATTTTTGTTATGTTACTTAGACTGTAATTTGTCAAACTCTGAGGGCTCAATTTTTGTAATGAAAGGGATGAAAAAAGGTTATTTGGATGGAAAGCACCTCTGAAGAAGGTTGTTGGTCCTTAACACAAATTAGGAACTTTACATTGCCTACAGCAGAATACGACAACCAAATTAAATAACAGATGATCTAATGGGAAAACACTGGTTTTAGTTGCCCAACAGCCTTTCAGCTGATGTGCATGTCTATGTCATTTGAACTTGCATATTCTCAAACATATTCTAATATATATATATATATATATATATATATATATATATATATATATACACACACACACACACACACACACACACACACACACACACTCACACACACATATTTCATATTCCTGAACCCTACATGTTAGAGTTTATCAGGTTAACTTTGCAGAGAAAGAACTTGGAATTTTCTCAGGTTCAAATGATTGGTAGTGACAGAGCTGGACTCAGACTCTGTATTCCTCTAGGGTCCACACTGATGTACTCCTCCAAGCCTGAGGCAGACCTTGTACTGGTTATTCATTTTCTGCTCATCACTTCAAAATCTATTTCAGGTGATAAAAAAACAAGACTTCAAACTCAAAATACTGCTTTGGAACACATAGCCCAAGCAATAAGCACTGAAAATACCAATATAAATGCAAGGTATGAATAAAGAAAGAGCTTGGTTAACAGTAGAATTATACACAAAGTCAATGTCAATAAACCTCAAAATATTTTGGTTGACAATATAATTATACACAAGGTCAATGTCAATAGACCACAACATTTTCTGGCTCAGTCCTTCCCTGAGAATGTGTGTATATTTGAAAGAAGTTACATAAGAAACTAAGTCTAGCTGATGATAAGGTATAGATCAGCATGTTTTGTGTCTGACAGCAAAACACCTGCCCTTGGCTCTCTGCTTTGTGCTTCCGCATCTCACATCATTCCTGGGAAACAACCTATTCTCTGCAAGGTTTACAGAGGGGAAATAATCAGGAGTTTATACTGATGTAGCATTTTTCTGGTAGCCTCCCATAAAGTGAGTAGAATTGATATGAAAACTCTAAGGAATGAAAACTGATGATACAAATACCCCATAAAAAATGAGTCACAGAAAAACTAGTCTACCTATTCTCAGTATCCTATCAATGTTTAGGGTTCTCAGGGACATGAGAGCCTTGTTTGACTTGGATGAGCTGAATCAAAAGAGTCTGTGCCTGGCTTCTTTCATTTATGTATCACATGATCTCACTCATAGGTTTAATTTAAAAGAGCTGATCTCACAAAGCTGAAAGTAGAATGGTATTTACCAGAAGCTGGAAAGAGGGGTTTGGGGTGGGAGAAGGTTGATCTATGTGTACTAAGTTACAGTTAAGAGAGGAGCAAGATGTTCTGATGTGCTATTGCCCAGGAAGGTAACTATAGATAACAATTATGCACTATACATTTCAAAAAGAAGAAAGGATTTTTAATGTTTTCACCATAAATAAATAGTGAGGGGGCTACGACTGTGACTCAGTGGTAGAGCACTTGCCAGCATGTGTAAGGTACTGGGTTCAATACTCAGCACCACATATAAATAAGTAAATAAAATAAAGGTAGTATCCATCTACAACTAAAAAAATCTTTTTTAAAGTTTAAAAAAAGAAATGGTGAGGAGACATGTATGTTTAACTTAACCTAAACATTATACAAAGTATGCATGTATCAAAATATCATATTGAAGATTATTAATGTGTGTGTGTATATATATATATATATATATATATATATATATATATAATTTTCTGTATCAGTTAAAATCAATTAATAAAAAAGAAAGGGGAAACTGAGGTCCTTCAAAATGTCGAGGTTACAACCCTGCCCCAAACAAAGCCACAAGAATCCTAAATTTTTATATCATCCCTAGAAGGACACAAACAGGGTCCTATGTAGCATTCCTCAACTTCTCTCACTGGGGCCTTAGGGAATAAGAATCTTGGTCTGAGGGTTTGCAACCTAGGACAGTGGAGAGGAGTGTCCTGTGCCCTTCTAGGAATCAAGTGCAGAAACATGATAATGATGGTACCAAAGATTCCAGAAGTCAGAGATGGCACAGAGCCTGCCCCTGACATTACTCTCAGAAGCTTTAGGTAGGGCTATCAGGTTGGCTTCTAAGAGAAGGGATTCAGGTCCTTGGTCAGAGGGAGGGCCCTTATATAAGCAAAAGAAGGAGTCCCAGTCCCTGCCAAGAGTTAAGATGAGGGTTCTCAGTGAGGACACAGGCAATCCTTCATCCTCAGGACCAAAAGGACTGCATAGTGCCCCACTCTTGCTGGCATCCCTGGGATACCTGAGCATTGTTGACATAATGTGATATACTTACTTCTATGGTGTCACAAGAGGGTCAGGGATCACAAGTAAGGTCAGCATTGGGAGGATTTCCAAGTTGTCCAAAGGCCACGGAGAATGCCCTGAGAATTAAGGGAACCATTCATCCTATAATAGCTGAAGCATCAGAAAATCCATTCCTTACTCTTAGCTTCGAGAGACCAAGGACAGGTAAAGTAAGCTGAGAAGACCCACATATCCATCTGTTTTGGGGAGTTTTGTCCTTACAATGAGGGGACATACCTCAGGATAAAAAAGGAGATGTTCTACATCATGCCAAGCATCAAAACAAGAGGATAACACATTATTAAATAAAAAGGGCAGTGAAGAATCTGGCCCTGCCCTGCTTTCAGTCCTTTAAGACCCAGGACAGGGTTGTCAAGATGAAGTTCCCATAACTTATTTAAGTCAGGCCTTCAAGAGGTGAGACCCTTAGTCTGAAGGTGTAGCCACCATTCAAACAAAGGTGGGGGGGTCCCAAGTCATGTGTGCTAATTTGAGGAGACTGGGTGAAGACTAAGGACTACAAAGAGGTGAGAACATAAAATTCCCCATTGATCTGTCAATACTGAGGTCACCTGAACAGGAATAATAAGTTGAATGGTCCTTTAACTTCCCTTCTTGTGGATGCCAGGTAGATTTGCAATGTTAATTTCAGAGCAGCAGAGGGAATGGCTCCCATTGCCCACTACCAGTTGACATGATGGTTGTGAATGTGGAATAAGAGGACTCCTCAACTTACAGGCTAAGGCTCACTCTATCTTCCTCTTCCTCTACAGGTTTCCAATAGTAGAGAGTGGTCAGGAGAGGTGGAGCTCAGTGAGTTCCTAGAGCAGTTTCCTCACAGAAAACTTTAAAGGTAAAGAACATGTGGTAATATACACAATGGAATATTACTCAGCCATAGAGAAAAATGGAATCATAGCATTTGGTGGTAAATGGATGGAACTGGAGAATATCATGTTAAGTAAATAAGACAATCCCCAAAAATCAAAGGCCAAATGTTCTCTCTGATTTGTGGATGTTAAACCAAAATAAGGGAGGTGGGGGAGGGAAATAACAGAAATCCATTGGATTATGTTCTCACCCAGTATAGAACAGAGGACGAAGGGAATAGGAAAGACAGAATTACTTGGTCATAAGTTTCCTAGCCTTGTATTTGAATACTTGACCAGGATAACTCCATATCATGTACAACCACAAGAGTGGGATCCTAAATAGAATAATTTATACTCCATGAATGTATAATCTGCCAAAATACTACTGTCAAGTATAACTAAAAAGAACAAATAGAAACCTATAAATTAAAAAAAAAAAAAAAAGCAAAACTGCAAATTCAGTCTTCCTTCTAGCCATAATGGAATTTCCATCCTGAAGGTGCACATCTCCCTCCCCAGGGTTTCCTCATAAGCTGTTCTCTTACACACACTCCTGTCTACTCTCTGACCACAGCCAACATACCTTGGGGTCAGAAGAGTATGTTCCCCATCCACGAGAAATGCTGACAGGCCTGAGATGACTCCCATGGTCACAGAGGAGCATATGCCAACACAGCAGTGGAGAAAGAGCCTTTCCCTTTTCTTCTCCTGTTCTTGAGGATATTCCCCAGAGCTCATCTGCTTCTGAGTCAAGTAGCATTCCCCAGAGGCTTTGTAGCATTTTAGATTCTACCACTATTTCTGCAGATGTTTTTAGGCACAAGATATGATGAGGGTGATAACAGCCAAGATGAGGAATACTCAAGTTCCTCAGAGATCTCAACTTCCAGTGAGACTCATCATGCCTGATTCTCTAGCTATGAAGGTGAATTTGTTAATTGTAAAATGAAAGTATATAAAGTATAAAATAAAACAGCCCATTACCAATGAAGACATGCTGAACATTGTTGACCAGAAGTACCAAGACCAGTTTGCTGATATCCTCAGGAGAGTCTCTGATCATATTGAGGTTGTTTTTGTAGTTGATGTAGAAGTTGAGTCAAACAGTAACTTATATGACCTTGTCAGCAAATTGAAACTCCCCAACAATAGGAGAATTCATGCTGGCATGGGGTAACCCACAACTGGTCTCCTAATGACTTTCCTGGAAAATCCTGAAGATGTTATGAGTATACATTGGGGAGGAAGGACTTCATCTATGGAAAGCCTAGGAAACTCATCACCAAAGATTTGTCAAGGCTAAATTCCTGGTGTACCAGCAGGTGATCAACAATAATTCTCCACATTATGAATTCCTGTGAGGTCCAAGAGCCTACAATGAAGCCAGCAAGATGAAAGTTCTAGAATTTTTGGCCAAGGTCAACAGTATTGTTCCTCCCACTTTCTCAACATTATATGAAAAAGCTTTTAAAGATGAAGAAGAGAGATCACAAGAGAGAATTTCAGTCAGTCTTGACACTACTGCCAAAGCCAGGTATGTTCTATGGTGCTATGGTTAAATATGAGGTGTTCCCCCTGCAAAAAAAGTTCATGTGTGAGACAATGCAATAAGTTCTAGAGGGGGAATGATTGGGTTATGATAATCTTAACCCATTCAGTGAATTAATCCCCTGAATAGGGATTAGGTGAGTGATAATTGAAGTCTGATAGGGTATAGCTGGAAGAGGTGGGTCATTGGGATATGTCTTTAGGGTATATATTTTGTATCCTGTGAGTAGAGTCAGTGTTTTTTTTTTTCTTTCTTTCTTTCTTTCTTTCTTTCTTTCTTTCTTTCTTTCTTTCTTTCTTTCTTTCTCTCTCTCTCTCTCTCTTTCTCTCTCTCTCCTCTCCCTCTCTCTCTCTCTCTCTCTCTCTCTCTCTCTCTCTCTCTCTCTCTCTCTCTCTCTCTCTCTCTCTTCCCCCCCCCTCCCTCTTCCTGGTTCCATGTCCTGAGCTGTTTCCCTCCACCACACTCATTGTCCATGATGTTCTATTTCACCTCAAGCCCCAAGGAAGCTGGGCTTCTATGGACTGAGACCTCTGAAACCTCTTCTAATTTTCCTTGTCAGGTTTCTTGGTCACAGCAGTGAAAAAGCTGAGTAAAACACATGACTATATCCAACAGCCTCTCTTATACCTATTTTAGTCTGAGACCTTTTTTTCCTTATAAGAAAACATGACACCGCAATAAGAATTTTCTTGGAAATATGAAAAAAATAATAAAGCAGTTGAGAAAAATAGAATAGTAAAAAAACCATGATCAATCTTGGATTCCCTCATTTCTTTTAGTCTTTATTATGTAATTGAATGGTTTATACCTTGATATGGTTAGCTTATTAAAAATAGGGTATAAGTCAGACTTCTTGCTCACTGTTCTTATTCCCAAAACATCAGTTGATTATCTCTTCCTTGGGAGGTTCTGTGATCATACAAGAATTGCTCAGATATAGATTCTACCCATAATTTTAGAAACTGGGAGCTACACTCATATGAGGAAAATGTTGAGATACCCTATATGACTCATAGGAAAGTAGAAAGAATGAATGAAAAGGAGAAGAAATTGCCTGTGGCAAGGCAATTTGAATGTCAGGAAACTTCAAGTCAATGTGATGCAACTTTAAAATTAAGCTTCATGGTGATCTCTACATGGCTGTGGGGTTGGTGAGCAGAGGCCATACCCTTAGAAACTCTGTCACAAAGTTTAAAAAGAAGATCCTTGAATGGAAAACTGTAGTGGAAGGCCTATAATATAAGATCCAATATTATGTATTGCCTTGAAATTTCATGAAACCAACAGGGCCTCAAATGACCTAACTGCAAGTTCCCCAATATGTACTATAGATAAGATCTCCTTGCCAAACAAGTATCTTTATTAAGAAGATTAGATACAGAAGCTTTTGGACTTATTCAAACAAAAAAATCATCTATGAATTCTTCTTCTTAATCTACAAATCCTATCTTCTACTTATTTATTCTGTTTCTGAGTGCAACTCCCATGTGGTCTTGTGCAGCATATAGTGTCTTCCTCCCTCAGGAAGGAGTCATCTGTGCAGTGTTCAGGGTTGTGTGTTTGCATACAACATTAACACACTGGAGGAATTCCTCCATCACAAGTGAAATAATTATTAGGCCATTAAAGCACACTTTCAAGAGTAACTTTGGGATCAAAGATAATATAGATTCCAAAGAAGTATCTACTTAAAGGCAGTGTTTTAGAGTTTTAGGGCTACCATTAAAAATGACCATAAGCTAATAGCTTAAAAAGTAGAATTTTTCTTTCATAGTCCAAAAGGCTACAAGTTCAAGATCAAGGTCCCAGAGGATTGGCTTCCTCTGAGGCCTCTCTCCTTGGTTTGTAGAAGTTCATCTTCCTTCTGCCTCTGCACAGGGTGGAACTTTGGTGTATGTCCATGTCTGGTGTCTTCTTGTGTGTTATAATAATTTCTTATAAGGGCATCATAGCTGTATTAGGGGGTACCCTAACTGCTTCATTTTAACTCAATTACCCTTACAAAGATCTTATCTTCAAATATAGTCACACTGTGAGGGACTAGAGTTTAGGAGTTCAACATATGAATTTTGGAGGAGAGGGTATACAATTCAATCCATATGGACAAGAATAGAAGGAATCTTTGCCCTTATCTATATGTAGTAGAATATAATGCATAAACTAGGTGTTCTATGCATATTGAGTCCTGGAGCTTCTGAAAAATAAAGGTGATACTTCTTTGAGGTGAGATGTACAGAAGTCATTGTATTGTCAATTTGCCATCAACTAAAAGAAATAGATGCCACTTCTTTGAAAAAGCATTGTACTTAGGTTACATTGAGGATTACTTCGCAAATTCTGAGAGTGAGCTAGATTTTTGTGAGGAAGAAATGAATAAAAAATAGAGGAAGTTTGGATGGAAGTGTAGTTGGGAAGCACTGAATGAGTTG
Organism: Callospermophilus lateralis; assembly: GCF_048772815.1. Lineage (NCBI taxonomy): Eukaryota > Metazoa > Chordata > Mammalia > Rodentia > Sciuridae > Callospermophilus > Callospermophilus lateralis. The sequence goes on from NC_135325.1 coordinate 14,146,544, forward strand.
GTCCTTGACAAAATTCTAGGAACTTTGAAATACATGCAGATGGGAAGAACCCCCCCACACACACATTCAAATTAAATAGCAGATGCCCTCACAGGGAAAATCTAATTTTACTTCCTAAAATAGATTTTTAGCTGATTTGGTTCTTTGATAGCATTTCATTTTATCTGACATATCCTGGATTTTAAAAAATTCCTAAAGGAGAGTGGTATTATCTGGATAAAAATCATTATAACTGCCAATCACTGAACACTGGATATTTGTCAGTCATTATGACAAGGGCTTTCTGCCCAATACATATATTCCCATGATCCTATAAAACTGGTTTTACTTAGGTTTATATAACAAAATACCAGAAAATGGTTGGTTTAAATAACAAACATTCATTTCCTGATATCCTGGAGACTAGAAAGCCCAAGATCAAGGTTCAAGAATATCTGGTTCTCTTGCAGACATCTGCCTCCTTGGTGTATCCCTGTATGATGGAAAGAAAGGGAGTACAAGCTTTCTGGGTTTTCTTATAAGGCTATTAATCCCATCATGGAGACCCAGCCCTCATTATTTCATTTAAAACTAATTATTTCTCAAAGGACTCACTTCCTGTCACATTGAGTTTAGAGTTTCAACATACAAATTTTGGAAGGACAAAAAAATGTCAATCCATAATAAGGCTTAGGAAACTGAACTGGCTGATAAAGAACTAGCAATATTCTCATAATCTCAAGGTAGTAAGTGATAGAATTAGGATAGATCACTGATCTGAATTCATCTAGAGCCCATGCTATTCCACTACTCTCATGCTAAGTCTGACCATGTGTACATTTATTAATTTTTCTCCTCACTACTACAAAATATATCTTAGATGATTGAGAATTTTTTGCCCAAAGTTCTGAATTATAATCCATAACCAGAGCAATAAGAATATCAAAATAAATGAGATGTTAGAATAAACACAAAGAATTGGTAACAATATGATCATCTACATGTGCAGTGTTCAATTAACTTCAGGATTGGGATCTCACCAAATTATCAAGCTCTAGCTTCTTTCATGTAGTAATTAAATCTCTCAGAACAGAAGTACCATGAAAGATTGAGTCTGTGTGATGAAGAGAATGAATAAATCAACATTTACTGTGGCAGTCACCTCCTATTCCAACCTGTCCACCTTGTTCTTCAGCTTCCCCATCTCACATCACTCCAGAGACACAGACCTATGATCTTCAATATTTGAAGTAGGTAGACTATTCAAGATTTTTCAGGAATGTTGCATTTGGCAGAAAGCTTTTCATTAAAGAGACAGCACCAAGATGAATTTGTAGATAAATACTGACTGAGAACACATAAACTGAACTAGGTATTGCTTTCATTCTCATTCAAGCGCCTCACCTTAACTATCACCAGAGACTGGGACTTTTCTCTCGCTTTCTTTGAGCTGGCAGCCTCAGAAATAGGAGTTCATTGTCTTCCCTTCCCTTGCTCTTAGATCTAGGGAGCCAAGGCCAGTACTCAAGCTGACTTCGGCAAGGCGGAACTTATGAATGGGAGGGCATTGCAGTAAGAGGGAAGGGCAGAGGGAGGGGCCCAGAAGTCACAGTAAAATCTAGAATTCTCTATGAGGCTGAGGTAGTCCTACACCCCAGAGCAGAGGGGGCGCTAGAGACGCAGCCCTGGCAGTCGGCCTCTCTTAGCCCTATTATTGGTGATCGCTCTCACTTCCTCCCAGGGTGCCTGAGGAAGGTAAAGGGCTTTATCTGAGGCAGCTAGATCAGCGAAAGGGAAAACGAAGTCCCAGTTTCTGGTCGGCTTCCAGGTGAGGAGTTTGGCAATGAGAGAATCATTACCTCAGAAAAAGTGTCCCCTCCCCCTCCTCCAAAACCCCTCACTCTTATTCTCAGTCTTGAGAAGGTCTGAGGAGAGCGGGCTAACTGAGATTTTTGTTTATTTCCACCTCTAAGGTTAGAGAAAATAAAAGGAAGGCTAGAGAAAATAAAAGCGGGAAGTCCTAGTTTAGTAAAGAAGGGGAAGGGGACCCTAAAATCAGTAAAGGCGAGGAAACTTAGTTGGAGACCGAGACTGCGTCTTCCAGAAGACGCAAACATGGAGTCAGGTAGATGTGAGCCGTTCTTTCTTATTTGGTATAGGGCGGGGGTGTTAAGAGTCTTGGCCTGAAGTGTGTGGGGAGCCAGAGGTGGCTCCGGTAAGCAAAAGGGGTATCATGCTTAACAGGGAATCAAGGGCAGAACCTTCAGTGAGTTTTAAGGAAATCACCAAGAGTGAGATGGCCCAGAGCCTGACCCTACCATAAGTCTGGGAAGCCCAAATGAGGGGCATCAGGCAAATTTCCGCGAGGATGTGGGAGTCTCTTGAGGATATGAAGACCTGGGTCATGGGTCCTCGAGTCAACATAGGGAAGCTTCCCAGTTATAGCCAGGTTTCAAGGCAAGAAATTGAGGGACCCCAGGTCCTGCTGGAAGCCTGTGATGTTTGTGCACTACCAATGTAACTGGTACTTATTATATCCCATGGTATTGGGTAGGGGACAATAGTGTTGAGAGATATTTTTTAATAAAGGCATGATGTAAGGTCCGCTGTAGGAGGATTTCTAGATATTTCCAGGAGTTAAGGTGAGAACCATAATGTCTGAGGGAAACATTAAGAAGAAGATACCACAGAATCCATCTCTTATTTTCCACCTTGGGAGGCAATGCACAGATGAGGTAGCCCTCATATCCTCCTAGGGAGTCTTAGGAGATGCCAGCAGGAAGAGAGAAGTTTGGCATAAAGGGAAGATTCAGAGGTCAAAGGAAGTGTTGAAGAGACCATTCACCATTCTATAGATAACAAAGAATCAGATCCCCACCAATGTATTTAGCACTAGAGGGCCCAGAACAGGGCTATCAGGATGAGGCTGTCACTACTATGTATCAAATTTAAGAGGGGTAAGGTATTTGGTATGAGAATTAGCTACCAGTCAGAAGAAAGGAGATGTACCAGGCACTACCTGGACATCAAGCAAATTCTCCAAATGAGAATTGTATACCCAAGCATGCCATGATAGAGAGGGCTCCTTGTAACTCTCAGTTGTGGAACCTCTGACAGGAATGTAGGATGAGAATGTCCTTTACTTCTTCCTCTGGGGTCTCAGGGGCATGTTGGCTTTTTGGGTTGAAGTATCAACTTGAGAGCAGCAAAAGAGAGAGGCCCAGGACTTGCCAACAGTTGATGTTGAATGGGATGACTTCCCACACCTCAAAACAGAGCCTCCACTACCACTCCAATACACCCTGGCAGGGACAGTCTGTAGCCTAAGACTCACTGTGCCTTCCAGGAGACAGGTTTATTAGACTATGAGCATTGTGGGTTCCTAAAGCAGTGCTCTCCCAGAAACCTGCAGAAGTGGCTTTAGTTAAAGCCAGGGAGGTAACTCCCTGCTGAAAGTGCTCTTACAATTTCATTTTCCCTCCTCCAGGTGCTTGCATCACCAGTCATCCTGCCCATATTCCTTCTATTGTCCCTAATCTGATTCATCATGCCTCGAGGTCTGAAGAATAAGTTCCTTGCCCGTGAGAAATGCCAGCAAGCTCGAAGTGATCCTCAGGATTTTGAGGATTTTGAAGCAGCAGCAGCAGCAACAACAGCAGAAGGGTTCTCCTCTTCTCTCCACAATTCACCTGGTACTGAGTCACCGAGCAGTCCCCAGGATCCTGAGAAAGCACAATCTACCACCACTGCTTCTGCAGGTGTTTCTTGCACTACATCTGATAAAGTTTCTAATAGCCAAAAGGAGGAAGGGAAAAACACTTCTGAGGCCACACTCTCCACTGATGATTCCTGTGAAGATCCTCTAACTGGAAAGGTTGGGTTGTTGGAGCAGTTCCTCCTCTACAAGTATGAAATGAAGCAGCGTATTACTAAGGAAGATATGCTGAAAGTTGTCAACCAGAAGTCCAAAAATGAGTTTGCTGAAATCTTCAAGAGAGCCTGTGAGCATCTTGCAGATGTCTTTGCAGTTGATGTGAGGGAAGTTGACTCAACCAATCACTCATACAACCTTGTCAGCAAGCTGAAACTCCCCAACAATGGGAGGATTCGTGCTGGCAGGGGATTACCCAAGGCCGGTCTCCTGATGAATGTCCTGGGTATGATCTTCATGAAGGGCGACTGCGCCTCTGAGGAAGACATCTGGAGATTCTTGAAGATGATGCATGTATATCCTGGGAAGAAGCATTTCATCTATGGAGAGCCCAAGAAGCTCATCACCAAAGATTTGGTGAGGCTAAAATACCTGGTGTACCGGCAGGTGGTCAACAGTGATCCTCCACGCCATGAATTCCTGTGGGGTCCCCGAGCTCATGCAGAAACCAGCAAGATGCAAGTCTTGGAGTTTTTGGCTAAGATTAATGAGACCGCTCCTAGTTTCTTCCCAACCCTTTATGAAGAGGCTTTGAAAGATGAGAAAGAAAGATCCCAAACCACGGATGCAACCAAGCCTGAAACTACTGCCAAAGCTAGTGAAGTTCCCAAGGCCTCATGTCCAGCAGCTTCTCTCACACCTGTTGAAGTTTGAGTCATTTTCATCATCCAGATAATAAAATATGACATCACAATAGGGGTTTTCTTGAAAATATAAGTGGGCTAATAGACTGCAGGAAAAAAAATTAAAACCTCATCAATCCTGGCGTTGTCTAATTGTTTTTGTCTTTTGTTTTATGGAGTTAAATGTTCTGATCTTTCTTTGGCTTATTCAAAAGTGTAGAAGAAATTAAATCTTTAAAAAATAGTCTGTGTTTCTTGACTCATTCGCCAAAATTAATTGAATATATGCTGTTTGGAAGTCTCTGTGGTAGAATGGGATACTGAAATGAAGCAGACTCAGCCTCTACTTGTAGAATTTTGTTTTTGAGCCTACAAGCTGTAATCATACAAGAAAGTTGCTGAACTGCCCTATATAACTCAGAGGTAAAGTAAAAAGTGGATGAAAGTATTCCTTATGAGAGCAATTAAGTGGAAATTTCATGAGCAAGGCAGTTTGGGGCTTTAGGAAACTGTGAGTCCTCAGTGGGATATAAATTTTATTTAAGATGGGTGTTAGGTTAGTTGAAGCTGTGGAAGTGGTGAGTAAATTCCATGCTCTCAGATGGTATACCTCAGAGTTAAGAGGCAAAGTCCTGTAACTCTGCTTGGGCTGCCATAACAAAATACTATAGACTGGAAACTTAAACAAAACACACTTATTTCCCACAATTCTTGAGCCTGGGAGCTCCAAATTCAAGGTGCCAGCCTATTTGGATCCTGGTAATGGTACACTTCCTGGCTTGAAAGCAGCCACTATCTCGCTGTGGCCTCATAGAAGAGAGAGACAAATCTAGTCTTTTTCCCTATTGTTATAAGGACAATAATCCCAACATGGGTGCCCACCCTCATAATATCATCTAAACTTAATTATTTTACCAAAGCACTACCTTTAAATATTATTGCATTGGAAATTGGTGCTTTAGCATAGGAATTTGGACAGGCATTGGCACAAAAACATTCAGTCTATAATATAAAATTGCCCAATAATTTGCTTTGGAATTGTGGGTAAACAAGAGTCAAATCTTCACCTGAGCAAGCAAGAAACTCCCTGAACTGTTTTCAGTGCTGATGAACACAGTTTGTGAACTGGGTATACACATTTTCTCTCAAGAATTTCTGAGAAATAAGGGTAATAATTCCTTGAGGTAAGATGTACAGGAGCCACTATGTTTGTACCTTTTCCTTGAACTGGAAGAGCTAGATCCTATTGTATTAAAAAGTCATTTTAATTAGGTTATTTTGAGTGTAGTTTAACAAATTTTAAGTGAGGGATAAATTTTGCTGAGAGTATAATGAATGTAAATAGAAATGGTTTATATGGGCACTTGGGAGGGAAGTACTTGTTCCTTGATACTAATTCTAGGATCCTAAGTTACAAACAGTTGGAGGAGACAATCTTACACTAAAATAAGTGCTCTCACAGGACAAATTTACAATTTTACTTACTAGGGAGATTTTTTGGCTTATTCAATCTCCTTTGTATAGGAGTATCCCATATTCTCTGACATCTCGATTTTTTAAAATGTTCATAATGTGGTGGGTGGTTTCATCTGGGATACAAGGAGATGCTATCCTTTAAATATTGGGCAATACTTTCAAGTAATCTTGCTATGTATTATATGTGTATTTCATACACTTCTACAAAATAGGGCTTACCAATTTAAATTGGCAGATGATGAACTTGCATTTTCTCAAGTTCACAAAACTGGCAGGTAGTAAAGCTGGGGCTATGCTCCTAATCTGAATTTGTCTAGACCTCATACTATTCCTCCAACCAAAGGCAGACCTTTTTGTCTTTTAATTCATTTTTTCTCACTATTCCAAAATGGATCTCAGGCAATAAAAAGGCACTTGCAGCCAAAGTACTAAAAGCAGGCCTATTATGGGAAGGTAAATATGAAAATAAATTAAAATTTGAGAAATTTCCCTGGGTTTAATTTTCCTAGGAGCCTCCTACTTTAATGTCCATAGCCCCTGAAAGCTCACACTGCCCAGGAATTGGTATTCTGTACAGCTTTAGCTCTTTCCATCATTACAGCCTCCTTCCTCTGAGACTTCTCCAGTGTACACTCCTTCCAACTATGGAACATTACCTGCTGACCAGCTCTTAACTGCAGCTTCCTATGAAGGCTATACTTTTTTTTTCCAGTGGAGCAAACATTCCTATCACTTCCTATCACAGTTATTTAGAACATTCCAACGCCCTAGTGGTTGGCCATGACCTTCAGTATGTGTGTATATCATCTTTGTATTTTTGTTTATGTGATAAGTTAGATAAATTACACAATCTTACTTCCTCTCTCCCTTCCTCATTTTCTCATTCTTTTCCTTATTTTTCAAATATTACTTTTAATAGGTGGTTTGAATAGTGTATTAGTTTGCAAATTACTTTGTTTACTCATTTATTGTGTCTGTATATCAGCTTAAAAGTAGGAGTTTTTACATTAGTGAAGTAAATGGGGATGCTTTCCCTCTTATTTTGCAATTAGATGGAATCAGAATAGATGTTTGGAAATATGAGAAGACTCAGCAGTAAAACTGTTGGAATCAAGAAATAAAGCATGGGCTGGGATTGTGGCTCAGCAGTAGAGCAGTCGCTTAGCACAGGCAGGACCTGGGTTCAATTCTCAGCACCGCATTCAAATAAAGGCATTGTGTTGTATCCATTTACAAAAATATTTCATTCTCTCCTCCCACCCTCTCTCTCTCCCCCCTCCTTAAAAAAGCAAACAGAGATAAAAAATTAACAATTCCTGTATTCACTATCATTTGTTTGTTTGTGTTTATTTATTGTAGTAATGGGGTTTGAACCCAGATGTTGGAGATGAGCAACATCTCCAGCCCTTTTTGTTATTTTGAGACAGGATCCCACTAAGTTGCCCAGGCTGGCCTTGAACTTGTGAATATCTTCCCTAAATCTTCTTAGTTCCTGGGAGCTTTACCTTACCAGGTTTTCCCTATTGTTTTCAGTATTCTCTTCTGCAAAGTTAAATGGCATGTACCTAGATTTGTTTAGCTTACTTAAGAAATTAGGAGAAATTAACTCTTATTAAATTAGATATTATGCTCATTGGGTCATTCAGTCTCTTAACATTAATCAGGTATCTGCTCTTTGAAATATACTGTGTTATTGTTGAGCATGCTATGATTTTTTTAAGAGCAGTTATCTCACAGGAAAGATGGTAAGATAATGGTAGACCAGAGGGTCAACATAAGATAAATAATAAAAGACTTGGGGTCCAGATTAGTACAGTGAAGTGACAGTTAAGTGTAAATTCTCTAAGGCTTTTACATGTATTTGGGAAACTGCAAGTTCATCAGTGGGACTGAAGTTTCAGTTTACCATGGCTTAGGTAGATAAAGTTGTGGAAATGAGGAATTAAGGTTAACCTTTCAAATGAACAAGCTGTTAGAGTTATCACCATTTTCACTAATTCTATTCTATTCTGCTATTTTTAAGAAGAAACAATCTTAACTTCTGTGACTGTGAAGTATTTCACAATATTATGTTCCTCTACATGTTTGAAGTGGGAATGGTAAAAGGTTGTATGTTGCTGGCATTAAAAAAAAAAAAACATGCTAAATGTCACTCTGTACATAATGGCATTTTAAACAATAGTAAAAGGAATACATGACTAATTTTTAGTTCTTCATTACTCTATCTGGTCTCATTAACCCTTTGAAAGTAAAAAATATTTAAGAAGCTCATTCTTCTACAATAATGCTAAATCATACAGAACTTGTAAAGTATATTTTTACATAAGATCATAAATTTTTCCTGTGAGTTATTTTCCCTCATTGCTAATATTACCACATTACATAGCCAGTAGAGTATCAAAGTCATTAGTATCCTTGGAAGTCTACGATACACTTACAATATGTCTAGGGACAGGTTACATAAATAAAGCATTCTATTCACAATCCCACTTGTATGTAATTATTAGAAAAACATTTTAAAATACCAATTTAACAATAGCACTATATAATTTATGATGGTAGGATAGGCTTTTTTTTAAACTACGCTGGATAATAAATTAGAAATACCTATTTTTACAAAAAAAATGTATACTGTGATTACTGATGTGAGTCCCATCAGAATTAGCATGTACAAAACTTTCACTACATGAAGAAAAGTTTGTTAAAATTGAAATTTAAACCACAATATTAAAATACTGCATGAATCTAAGCCACCTGCTCTCCATTGATAGCAGGTGGCTTGGATTATACTGTTATTCAAGCAATATGTGAAAATTTTAGAGTTTGCTATACATATATCATAGGTATAGTTCTCATTTTAGTAAGATTTTTAAAAAATCAAATATGACTAGGTCATGATATGGTCCAGTTGTGTATAAAATTTCTTTTAGAGAAACAAAGGATTTCTTTGGACCAATGCATAAAACAGAAGCTAAAATTTCTTCCTTTGACTCACATTTAGGTAAGCATACTTATTCCAATTCTCAAAACACTCATTTACTTGAGCTACTGCAAATGGGAAATTATGCATTTTGAAAAAAAAATTAAATTACTTTTTGGATTGCATTTTATATAGCATAACTTCTTTAATGTAGCTGGGGCAGTTTTGAATTAATTGAAGAAAACTTATATTAAGTAAATTTCTTAATTCAACAAAGTATTCTAAATGATATGGCACACTATTCTTGGTGTCAATACCATTCTGTTTTTGTTAGTGTTGTTCTGTAGTATAGTTTAAGTTCTGGTATAGTGATGCCACCTGCTTCACTCTTCTTGCTAAGGATTGCTTTAGGTATTCTGGTTCTCTTATTTTTCCAGATGAATTTCATGACTATTTTTTCTATTTCTATGATGAATGTCATTGGGATTTTGAATGGAATTCAATTAAATCTGTATAATGCTTTTGGTAGTGTTGTCATTTTGGCAATATTAATTCTGCCTATCCAAGAACAAGGTTGATATTTCCATCTTGTAAGATATTCTTTAATTTCTTTCTTTAGTATTCTGTAGTTTTCATTTTAAAGGTGTTTTACCTCTTTTCTTAGGTTGATTCCCAAGTATTTTATTTTCTGAGCCTATTGAAAATGGGGTGGTTTTTCCTTGTTTCCCTTTCTGTGGATTTCTCATTGATATACAGAAATGCCTTTGATTTATGGGTGTTGACTTTGTATCCTGCTACTTTGCTAAATTCATTTACCAGTTCTAGAAGTTTTCTGGTGGAATTTTTTGGGTCTTCTAAGTATAGAATCATATTGTCAGCAAATAGTGCTATTTTGAGTTCTTCTTTTCCTACCCATATCCCTTTAATTTCTTTCATCTGTCTAATTGCTCTGACAAGAGTTTCAATAACTATGTTGAACAGAAGTGGTGAAAGAGGGCATCCCTGTCTTGTTCCAGTTTTTAGAGGGAATGCTTTCAATGTTTCTCCATTTAGAATGATGTTGCCCTGGGGTTTAGCATAGATAGCTTTTATGAAGTTGAGATATGTTCCTGTTATTCATAGTTTTTATACTGTTTTGAACATGAACGGGGGCTGTATTTTGTCAAATACATGCTTTTTCTGCATGTACTGAGATGATCATATGATTCTTATCTTTAGGTCTATTGATGTAAATTACAATTCTTGATTTCCATACATTGAAACAAACTTGCATTCCTGGGATGAACCCCACTTGATCATGGTGCGCTATCTTTTTAATATGTTTTTGTACTCAATTTGCCAGAATTTTTTTGAGAATTTTTGCATCTATGTTCATTAGACATATTGGTGTGAAATTTTCTTTCTTTGATGTGTCATTGCCTGGTTTTGGAATCAGGGTGATATTGGCCTCATAGAATGAGTTTGGAAGTGCTCCCTCTTTTTCTATTTCCTGAAATAAGTTAAAGAGTATTGGTATTAGTTCTTCTCTAAAGATCTTGTAGAACTCGGCTGTGTATCCATCTGGTCCTGGGCTTTTCTTGATTTGTAGGATTCAAATGACAATTTCTGTTTCATCATTTGAAAAATGACCTGTTTAAATTATGTATGACATTCTGATTCAATTTGGGCAAATCATATGACTCTAGAAATTTATCAATGCTTTTGATATTTTCTATTTTATTGGAGTAAAAGTTTTAAAAATAATTTCTAATTATCTTCTGTATTTCTGTAGTGTCTGCTGTGATATTTCCTTTTTCATCAAGTATGTTAGAGAGTTTTCTCTCTCCTGCTCTTTGTTACATGGCTAAGTGTTTGTCAATTTTATTTTTTTAAAGAACCAACTTTTTGTTTTGTCAAGTTTTTCAATTGTTTCTTTTGTTTCAATTTCATTGATTTTATCTCTGATTTTAATTTTTTTCCTGTCTTCTACTAATTTTGGTATTGATTTGTTCTTCTTTTTCTAGGATTTTGAGGTGTGCTGTGAGGTCATTTATTTGTTTTTTTTTCCTTCTTCTTTTAAGGAATGAACTCCATGCAATGAACTTTCTTCTTAGCACTGCCTTCATAGTACCCCTCACATTTTGTTATGTTGTATCTGTGTTCTCATTTACCTCTAAGAATTGTTTAATCTCCTCCTTGATGTCTTTTGTAATCCATTGTTCACTTAGTAGCATATTATTTAGATTACATGTGTTGGAGTCATTTTTATTTTTTATTTTATGATTTATTTCTAATTTCCTTCCATCAAGATCTGATAGAATGCAGGGTAGTATCTACTTTTTTTATATTGGCTAAGAGTTGCTTTGTGGCATAATATATGGTCTATTTTAGAGAAGTATTCATGTGCTGCTGAGAAGAAAGTATATTTGCTCATTGAAGGATGAGATATTCTATATATGTCAGTTAAGTCTAAGTTATTGATTGTATTCTTGAGTTCTAGTTTCTTTGTTCATCTTTTGCTTGGAAGATTTATTCAGTGGTGAAAAAAAGTATGTTAAAGTCACCCAGAATTATTGTATTATGGTTTATGTGACTCTTGAACTTGAGAAGAATTTGTTTGATGTATGCAGATGTTCCATTGTTTGAGGCATATAAATTTATTATTGTTATGTCTTTTGATGAATGGTTCCCTTAGTCAGTATGAACTATCCTTCTTTATCCTTTTGATTAAGTATGGCTTGAAGTTTACTTTTTTTGATATGAGGATGGAAACCCCTGCTTGCTTTCACAGTCTATGTGAGTGGTAAGACTTTTCCCAACCTTTCACCTTCAGTCTGTGGATATCTTTTCCTATGAGATGAGTCTCTTGGAGGCAGGATAATGTTGGGTCTTTTTTAAAAAAATCCAATCTGCCAGTCTATGTCTTTTTATTGCTGAGTTTAGGCCATTAATGTTCAGGGTTATTATTAAGACATGATTTGTAGTCCCAGACATTTTTGTTTATTTTTGGTAATTAACTTGGTTTCTCCTGTGATTAATTTTCCTTTAGTGTAATACCTCCCTCTGCTGATTTTCATTGTTGTTTTCAATTCCTCTTCATGGGATATTTTGCTGAGGATATTCTGTAGTGTAGGCTTTCGTGTTGTAAAATCTTTTTTTTATCATGGAATATTTTTTATTTCATCATCAAATCTAAAGCTTAATTTTGATGGATATAAGATTCTTGGTTGACATCCTCTTTCTTTCAGAGGTTTATATATGTTCTTCTGGATCTTCTAGCTTTCAGGTTCTCGGTTGAAAAATCTGTACATAATCTAATTAATTTCCCCCTATATGTAATCTGATTCCTTTCTCTCGTGGCTTTTAATATTGTCTTGTTATTCTGTATGTTAGGCATTTTCATTGTAATGTGCCTTGGTATGGATCTCTTGTGATTTTGTACATTTGACATCCTGTAAGCTTCTTGAATTTGGTTTTCCACTTCATTCTTCAAGTCTGGAAAATTTTCTGATATAATGTCATTGAATAGATTGATTGTTCCTTTGGTTTGGAACTCTATGCCTTCCTCTATCCTGATAACTCTTTAAATTTAGTCTTTTTATGCTATTCCACATTTCTTGAATATTCTACTCATGTTTCCTACCATTTTCACTGTGTGGTCTACATTCTTTCAAGATTATATATTTTCTCTTTATTGTCTGAGGTCCTGTCTTTCAAGTGGTCTAATCTGTTGCTGATGCTTTCAATTGAACTTTTAAGTTGGTTCATTATTTCTTTCATTTCAAGAATTTTTTAGAACCTCTATCTCCCTACTGAAGTAATCTTTTGCTTCTTATATTTGGTTATGTAGCCCTTTAACAAAATGATCTTTTGCTGACTATCTATACTATTTTATATCATCCTTTAATTTGCAGAACATTTTAATTATGTACATTCTGAACTCCTTCTCTGTAATTTCTTCTGCTGTGCTGGCCATGGATTCTAATATTGTGGTATCTGGTTTGTTTGGGTATTTTCATATTGCTTGTGTGTCTTACCTTCTAGCACTATGGATCCTAGGTGTTACCGGTTTTACCCTACAGGATCATAGTGCCCCTGCAGGGATCCAATACCTCTCCTTTGATGTGAAGGGCAATGTTTTCAGATCTCAATATAAATAATAAACACCCTAAAAACAAATGTTTGCTAATAAGACTTTTAAAGTTTGGTCATAATGTACAGAAATGGTGAATTGAATTATTATCTACAATATACTCAGTAGGTTTGTAAAAGGTTTTACAGTTTCTGATGGTGGACAAAGAACTGGGGGTGAGGAGTAGGATGATATGCTGAGGAGGTAGGAGGTGAAGATGTAGAGTTTTTATATCTTAGGAAGTGTGAAAGAGAAATCTAAAGAGGAAGGTTAAAAGCAGGAGAAGGGAGAGGAAGTAATTTGGGGTAGACAAGTATGTGGGAAGACATTAGAGTACATAAAACAAATACACATACATATTAAGAAAAATTAAAAAATGTTAAAATAGTAGAATTTGGTAGGAAAAAGTTAAAAAATAAAAAGAATATACAGCATAACTGTGATATTCAGATATCCCAGTCCTCAAAATCCTAATTCACGCAAAGTACTTGGTTTCACTATGTTGGGAATGTGAGGAAGAGAGAGTGGAGTGGGAGAGGAAAACAAAGAAACAAAAAAATCTTGAAGGAAAACACAGGGATTGTTTTGGTTGGAAAATTGTTATACAAAATACATGTATGAAGTTGTGAGAAAAAAATATAGCATTACCCTAGATTAAGTAGAGAGAAGTGGAGGGAGGGGAGGGGAGGGGTTGGGGAGATAGGAAGGATAGTAGAATGAAACAGACAGTATTATTACTGTGTGTATATATGTGACTGCATGACCAATGAGATTCTGCAACCTGTATACTCAGAAAAAATGAGAAATTATATCCCATCTGATTCAAATGGATGATATGTCAAGATCACTGCACTATCATGTGTAACTAAGTCAAACAAACAAACAAACAAAAAATCAGTATCTCTCCTGCTTTCCTTCTCATCCAGTAGGTGGGGTCATCTGTTAGCTTGTATCTCCACCCTCAGGATAGTGAAAGTAACCAGGGTGTCACTGTGCTGGGGTAGCAGCTGCTGGGGAGAGAGGGGAGTTAGAAACTGGGCACTTGGCCAGCAGGAGTTCCATACTGGGAGTTGCACTGAAGATGGTGAGGGAGGTGACCCAAGATGGAGGCAAGTGCTTTCAGCCATGAGGTGTCCGGTCTGGTGGGGAGAGCCAAGTGATGGTGTTGAGCTTGTAGTATGTGGCTATCAGCTGACTTTGGAGCCTGTGTGAAGTTCCCTGATGCAGGCAGGCTACTGTGCATAGGGGACTATCTCATGCTGCTGCAGAGACCAAAGATGGCTGCGACCAGGGGAGCCCCATGCAGGGAATGGAGGTCCACAATGGAATGGCGACCAGAAGCTGCTGGGTATCCTGTGTGGGAATGGTGCCAGTGATTTCTGCTCGGGTGGGTGGCTGAAAGTTCTGCATGGTGGGTGTTGATGGTTCCACTCGGGTACCCTGTAGTCCTGCCTGGGCAAGTATTTGGGAGACCTACTCTGACGCTGTGTCCTGGAGTCCTGCATGGGCACACTGGCCATGATTCCTGCGTGGGAGTAGAAATATTGCTCACAGGGATGTAGTATTCTCACTACTTGAGACCCAGGTCACAGAGCAACACAGAATGCTGCCTCCCTCTGGCCTGTCATCTTGGATGTCCTAAAACACTATTCTTTACAAAACAAAAAACATTGCATTGAATATGATATGGATATATAATTCATTTTATTTTAGATAAAATGTGGACTGCATGTTTTGGATTATTTATATAGATTAAAATGATTACTTACCCATGAATGAGTTAAACCTTTTATCTGATTATTTAGCCTAAAATTTTTTTTAAAAGTAAATGGTTAAATTAATAAAGTAAAAGATTAATTATGCTCATCTACTTTTGTAGACTTTGTTAGGAGATTGTTAAAGTAGTTGAAATACCAAAAATCAGAATTACATTACATATTTTTCACAATACATGCAATTGTCCCACTAGACCTTAATTTGTTGATACTTAATTGGAACAATCAAAGGATATAAAACAACATAAATTCCCTATTAAAGATATTTTAATTCTCACAATTCAGAACAGCATCAGGCATATTATCAATATTCAATAAATATTTGAAAAAGCAAATCAATTAATATAATTACATATTCAATTATACATGTTTTTGTGTTGAATAATATTTTATCAGAAACAGGTATTATATATATATGTGTGTGTGTGTGTGTGTGTGTGTGTGTGTGTATAAGTTTTAGTTAGACATAATAACTTTATTTATTTTTACATGTTGCTGAGGCTCAAACCCAGCACTTTGCACTGCTAGGTGAACCCCTACTGCTGAGCAACAACCCCAGCCCAGAAACTGGTATTCCTTATATGATTTATGTTAATTTTTTAACAGAATATCAATATAATCAGCACCTCATATTCTTTCCAAGCCTGATAATAGAAAGAATTATATGCAAAACAAATAAATACCTTTAAAATTTCAGAAAAATAAAGATCCATAGAATGTGAGAAGTACATAGGGACCATAAAAGTACTAAAACATGGAAGAACTTCAAGTTCCCTTTTTGTCTTATTGTATTCAATAAAATATGGATATGTAGGCAATGTCAAAATGCCATTCAAAAAATGAGGAAAATTATTTATAAATTATAGTTTGGGCACATGAGGTCAGTATCAGGTATAAAAAATGATGTTAATCTGTTCAATTTGGGGCAAAAATAATAACCTTTTATATCAATTCTACTTCTTTATTTGTGATATCTACTTCTGAAATGCCAAGGCTTTTCTCTTGATGGATGCTTCTTTATTTTACTCTTTTTAAAGGTATTTTGTTAAAATTCAAATTTCTTTACATACCTTATTTTGTTTTATAGCTTTGCAAGTTTTTATTACTGTCATAGGAAATAGTGTTAAATTACTAATTATTCTTTAAATTGCTCAGGCAATTAAATGGACATCTGTGACAGCTGAAATACTAAATGCTAAATTGACATTAAAAATTTTAAAAATGCAAGAAATAAGCATATAAACTGTTTTGTCCATTGGAAAGAATGTAACTATGATGAAGATTATCATAATGCTAGTATGTTTTGACTAACAAAATTAAAAGAACAGGTGAGAGTAAATAAAATGTATGAATCTTTATATTATTGTTATATCTAGGGTAATTATACTCATTTTTACATTTGCTATAATTCTAATATATATGTTGAAATTGTATTTTATGGTTATAATCATTTTCTTTAAGAATAATTGCTTTTGAATTAATAACTAATAATCTCAAAGGAGGGTTTAATGCAGTGTTTCTAAACTCTGTGTGTGTGTGTGTGTGTGTGTGTGTGTATAGAGGGGGGGAGCAAGAGAGAGAGAGAGAAGTAGATATGCAATATACACATCTGTGTATTTGTGTATGTGTTTGTTTTTATTAAGAAATGAACTCTGTATTACAATTTGCTGTCTATTTTGCTATTTGGCTTCAGGTGAATTAAACTTTTCTGAGTCTCAGGTTCTTCTTTGGTGGATCACAATCACTATCATGATGACTATGGCAGAGATCATGCTCTGCATTTATCAATTCCATATTAATTATCTTGTCCCTGACTACACAGGAGAGCTACATTTATCAGCCATCCAAAACACTGTATTACAGACAAAGGAATGAAGGCACAAGTACAGAAATGATATATGCCACTTCCAAGTCAGATCATATACCTCTATGCAAATCTCCAGTTCATTTTCCTCTCCCATGGTAACAATGAATGACATGTGTCTCCTTTTCTGTTGTTGCAAGATAGAAGACCCTCCATCAGCTGGATTTCTTGAGACACTGTTTGCAGCTGTGTTGGCCATAAAATTTTGCAATAAATACATATTTTAATGTTGATGTACTGAGTTCTTGGGATTATATTTATATGGCAGGATAGCTTACCATATCCTGACTAATAATAGTAGAAAATCATCAGATATTATTTCCCTTTGTTTACTCTTTACCAGAATGAGAAGAAACAAACCTCATATTTTCATTGGGTTGTAATTATTTCTTTATCACAGGCTCCTTTCAAGATACTTTATTATTAAGTAATTAAAATAGGAAAAAATACATAAATAATAAGAGTGAGTTATATAAACATAAAATAACATTTATTTCTGGCATTAATGTCATGGATTAAGACAGCATTCCCATTCTCCAGGAAACCAACCAGCAGGATAAAGGAAAAATAGAAAACAGAAATTGTTTTCTACAAAACTAGGAAGCAAACTTTGAGGTGTTTTTTATCACTCATTTTCCACAAGGCACACCCAAGGCCACTTGGTAGTCACCTGCAGGGCAAGCCAGTGTTTGCACTGATCTCCAGTAGCTGCTGAGGCAGTGTGATTGCCCTCAAATGGCTCCTGCCTGAGCTCTCTGCAGCCAGTTGAGATACAGTGTGCATTGCAAGCTCCAGTGTATAGTACAGCCTCTGGATAAGCCAAATTCTGAAAGCTTTTTTGATCTTGGATTTTTCTGTACCAAATCCATGTTTACCTGTGTTCTACCTCTGCCTGTTGTAAATCAATGCGATAATTGTTGCCACTTTTGGTGCCTGTGTGCCAGCTGGGTAGGCTCTAGCGTTTTCTCTTTCTTTGTTTATTGTAACCAAATTTATGACTCCCTAAGCCACTTTGAATGCCTGATATTGAATTTTAGTGAAATTTCCCTTTCACTCACCTTTCTGAGAAGCTGTACACCCGATGCTTTGATCCTGAGGCACAGCACAATGTGAAATGTAGCTTTCCTGTTTGCTGCCATCTTCTTTCCTCCCTTGAGATGTTTTTGTGGAATACCAAAACTGGAAATCATAAGAGAGGATAATGAGGGAAGCCAAAGATAGATCTCAGTATTAAGAACCCAGATGCAACAAAACTATTCATTATTAAGTGTATTTCCTAAACACATGAAACATACTCTGAGCTTCAAAAACAATATTACTCACTCCAGAAACCACATATGAAAATGTGCGTTTGGGTGGGGAAGAGGAAAGCAGTGGGTGTGGGTTTTGTCTGTATGTGAGCTGGGTGACATACATGCATGCACTCACAGTTATCTACAGTAGATAAAAGTGTCCACAGTAGACAGAAGTTTGCTTTAAAGTAATAATAGATGCAATGTAATCCATGAGGAACATGTAGAGACATCTAGGTAGGAACTGGAAATAATAGTGCCTTTCTGTTGTAAAACTCAATTATTATGGAACCTCTCTACCTTAGCCTTCTCAAATATAGGGGCTTCTTTCAAATAGGCAGTTTCAGAAAAGACAAATTTTTAAAAAGTTATAATTAAAAGCAAAGTAACACAGCAGCTATATAAATACTATAAATTATGGAATAAAGAAAATAATCATCAAAAACACCAACTACAAACATGTTGCTACAAAGCAGAAAGAGTAACCCAAAATTTTGTTATGAATGTTCAAGAAAATTCAGTTTTCTGACTTAAGTTACAAGACAGAAATAAAAGAGCTCAGGGAAGAGGTGACAAGATAGGAGTATAAGATGAAAATTAAGATAGCACAACTAAGAAATTAACAAGTAGAATATATGAAACCATCACAGAAAAGAAGATGTTCTTTAAAATGAATCCAATAGAAAGCTCAAGAAACTCAATAAGGAATACTAAAGAAATTAATGGTAAAAGAAAACATTACAAAATGGAAACCTAAGTCAACCTAACCAAGTTTCAAAAGTGACTGTTACATAGCTGAGTAACTGTTACATAGCTGAGTAAACATAGTTCATTTTTTTGCATTTGTGTGGTTTTAAACAACCAAAATTAAAATACAGTATTGAGGGCTGGGGATGTGGCTCAAGCGGTGGCGCGCTCGCCTGGCATGCGTGCGGCCCGGGTTCGATCCTCAGCACCACATACAAACAAAGATGTTGTGCCTGCCGATGCCTAAAAAATAAATATTAAAATTCTCTCTCTCTCTCTACCTCTCTCTCTCTTTAAACAAAAAAATAAATAAAAAATTTAAAATACAGTATTGAAACACATAACTGATACTTTGAAGGTTATTATGTACTTAAGAACATTTTTACTACAATTTTGAGAGTACCTCTTTTCTCAGTTACCATCAACAACAATGACTCTTTCTAGAACAAGCTACTCTTTTATTTTTTTTAATTTTAAATCTTTGATTTTTCTTTTTTTATTTGTTCTTTTTAGTTATACATTAAGTAGAATGTATTTTGATATATCATATATACATGGAGTATAACTTCCCATTTTTGTAGTCGTACATGATGTGGAGTTACACTGGTTATGTATTCATATATGAACACAGGAAGGTTATGTCCAATACATTATACTGTTTTTTCCCATTCCCATCCCCCCTACCTTCTCCGAACTTGGCTCTGTTCAATCTGGTAACCACCCCATCCACCCCCACCTATTGTGAGTCAACATCCATATATCAGAGAGAAAATTCTGCCTTTGGTTGTGGGGATTGGCTTATTTCACTTAGCATAATAGTCTCCAGTTGCATCCATTTACCACCAAATGCCATAATTTCATTCTTCTTTATGGCTGAGTATATATATATACCACATTTTCTTTATCCATTCATCTGTTGAAGGGCACCTAGATTGGTTCCATAGCTTAGCTATTGTGATTTGAGCTGCCATAAACATTGATGTGGCCACATCACTATAGTATGCTGATTTTAAGTCTTTGGGGAATAGGCTGAGGAGTGGGATAACTGGGTCAAATGAAATCACATTCCAGGTTGTCTGACAAATCTCCATAATGCTTTCCAGAGTGTTTACACCAATTTGCAGTCCCATCAACAATGTATAAGTGTACCATTTCCTCCACATCCTCGCCAACATTTATTGTTACTAGTATTCTTGATAATTGCTATTCTGACTGAAGTGAGATGAAATCTTGGTGTAGATTTAATTTGCATTTCTCTAATGGCTAGTGATATTGAACATTTTTTCACATATTTGTTGACCAATCTTATTTCTTCTGTGAAGTATCTGTTCAGTTCCTTTGCCTGTTGATGGGGTTACTTTTTTTTTTTTTTGGTATTAAGTTTTTTGAGTTCTTTATATATCCTGGAGATTAATGCTTTATCCAAGGTACAGGTGGCAAAGCAACTCATTCACTCTTACGCCATATGGTCGGAATTGAGGATTCTTTCACAGTTGTATGGCATTGTAAATGGAGGGTTTTGTATGAGAGCATCTTAGCTGTTCCTGTTCATTTTGATTTGGATCAATGTTTATAGCAGCACAATTCTCAATAGCTAAACTGTGGAACGAACCTAGATGTCCTTCGGTAGATGAATGGATTAAAAAATGTATATATATCTCACAATGTAATATTACTCAGCAATAAAAGAAAATAAAATCATGGCATTTGTAGGTAAGTAGATGGCGTTGGAGAAGATAATGCTAAGTGAAGTTAGCCAATCCCAAAAAACTAGAACTAACTATTCTAATAGGTAGAATGATATTTCATTGCTAATGTAGTTGGCATTTTCTTGATTATTGAAGAATTTGAGCATCTTTTCACATGTCTGTTGGTTTTTCAAAATGATATCTCAGTTAAGTATCTGTTCATATTTTTTTATTGAATTGCATATGCTTTTCTTGTCAATTTGACAGAGCATTTATTATTTTATAAAAATTGAGCAGTTGTAAATTGCTTTATTTTCTTTTTAATTCTATTTCTAAATTGACTTGATTTGTGATATATTTTCTTTACTTGATTATATAAAAAAGAACTATCCTTTCTTTTATAAATTTTTGGCTTTCAGTCATAATTACAGTCTTCTATGCCATTAATTTTTATAAGAGGTTTTCAAGAATTTTGAAGATTTTTCTTGTTTAGTTTTTACAATTAAATGTAAAATCATTCCTAATAGAATCAATGTTAATTTGTGATGTTAGAACACACACTTATATTTACATCCAGGTGTCTTATAGATTCTGTCTCCATTATTCATTAATTTATTTTTTCCACTTTTTGTTTTGTAATGACAAGTCCTTCTTCATGTTTCTTCTTTATCATGCCTATTTTGTAATATTTATTCTTCTGTTTAAATAAATGCTCATTTTCTCTTGTCAGTTCTCTAGATGCATTTTCAACCCAAACACCTATGGAAACCCATGGATTCCATAGGATGAGACTCATGTTTTCTTGGTTTTGGCCCTAATACAGCCCAGGCCTGCTTGCCTTTCTGTATCTGTCTCTGTCTCTCTCACCCTCTCTCTTTCTCTTTTGTTGGTTTTATATTTTTAGTTGAGCTATATAGAGCTTCATTCTAACTGGGGCCATATAGTTTCCATGGAGGATCCCATAAGGTGATGGGGATGGTTCAGGTTCAAACATTTTAAAATTATTATACATGTTCAAGCTATCTTGATGAGTGATAGAAAAGGTTCTCCCTACTTGTTTTTCACATTATTTTTAGAAGCATTTATCTGTTTCCTGTAAAAGGAGATTTTTTTTTTTTTTGCTAATTGGAATTCCACTGAATTAATAGATTGTACTGGAGAGAATTATCATTTTCATGACATTAAGATTTTCATGCATGAAAACTGTATAGCTCTACATTCACTCATAAATTTTCTGTCCTTTAATAACATTAAGTATCTTGTAATTTTCCATAAAGGCCTCACATAGCATTTATTAATTATTACTAAATGCCTTATGGTTTTATGATCATGTCTGATACTCAGTTGATTTCATAGTTGATACACAAAGTTGAAATAATTGTTTAAAGAAGAAAAAATGCATTCATTTATTTCATATCATTATGTTTCAAAATGTGAGTTCTCTGTGTACCATTTTTATATTTGTCATATCTACATGTCAAATATACCATCATTTATTGAGTTTTAAAATTAATTTGTTTATGCAAAATAATAAAAGTGGTGCCGGACATGGTAGTGCATGCCTGTAATTCCAGCAACTAGGGAGTCTGGGAGAATGGCGAGTTCAAAACCAGCTCCAGCAATTTAAGCCAGCCCCAGCAATTTAGCGAGGCACGTGCAACTCAGTGAGATCTTGTCTCTAAATAAAGTATAAAAAAGGGCTGGGGATATGGCTCAGTGGTTAAGCACCCTTGAGTTCAATTCCCAGTACCATCCCAGTACCTGCACAAATAAATAAATAAATAAATAAATAAAAGTTTATGTCCCTTCCATTAATTAAAAAATTCAAAGTGATAAATGATTAATATAAATAAATTAATAAAATTGTGGTAAAATTCAACTATTTTTCTTTTTCATGGCTTGTATCATTTGTATAGTTTTAAATGTACTCATTTATATAAATCCAAAAAGTTACTTTGACCTTAATAAAGTAGTAATTATTAAATTTTGTTACAAATATATGTTTACCACTGTTCTTTAAAAATATACATTCAATAAACAAACTGATGCACAGTGCTTATAATGTACCAGATAATGTTCTAGGCATTTTGCTAATTTAATCATTATAGTAAGTCTATGGGGACAGATATTGTATATTGTATAAAATACAATATTTTGTGATAGACTTTCATGAGACTATCATACATTTGCTTTTTAGTTGATTGCACTAAGAAAAAAATAATGGGAAGAATTAATTTTCATGAAAAATGGGATTGGCAGGAATTTATTTGCTTCAAACATCATGATTACCCTCGATTGCTTACTTTTTCTTCATTCCCTTATGTTGAAGCAATGAATTATAGTTCCTTGAACATCTATAGTGAGAACATTTGAACTGCCACTCCAGCTGATAATTAGACAGTCCTTTGGTATCTCTTATACCCTTTTCTCTGGGAGTATAGAAAGTACTGATGACAATTATGAATATTTTCCCATGGATTTTTCTTATTCAGACTAGAATTCTGCTTGAAAGGAAAAGTAATTAAAAGTCAAATGAAATGGGATTCTACTCTTTCCTTCCCCTTTGCTACAGCATTCAGAAAAGATTAATGATTTGTTTCCTGATTATTTACATTTGAAATGGGAGCAAATTATTTCACCTCTTTTATGACTATTCTATAAATATAGATTTAGATATATAAATTACAGAATTACAAACCTGGAAACAAGTTAAGGTCTTATCATCTCCAGGAAGGAAATTTTTCCACAAAAAAGTTATCTGTCCTTGTTTCTGTTGTTATTTTCCTTAGTTTCTTCAAAGATAACATATACTAATTTAAATTATTTTAATGTGAAAAGTCAAGAAATTGTTTTTTGTTCTTGGATGTAATATATATATATACACACACATATATAATTAAATATATATTATTTATATATAATTAAAAGTTCAATGTGCTAAATGATTAATATAAATAAATTTATATACATATATATATTCGTTACTGGGGATCAAACTCTGGGGCACAGGACCACTGAGCCACATCCCTAGCCCAATTCTGTATTTTATTTAGAGACAGGGTTTCACTGAGTTGCTTAGAAACTCGCTTTCTGAGGGTGGCTTTGAACTCATGATCCTCCCATTTCAGCCTCCCAAGCTGCTGGGATTACAGGCGTGTGCCACCATACCGGGCTTGTATCTGCTAAAGGCAAACATTGGTACATTGTTGTTGTTGCTTGTATTTGTGTTTTATTCCTTTTTTTTGATTATTTAATGTTTTAGTATTGCTTTTCTTTATCTCCATTATAAAAAGTAACCTTCATTTCAATGTTTAGCATTTTTGTCATATACCACTGAAGCCTGTATCCAAAAATAAAACTATAATCTATCAAATAATGTTCAAGGGTGAGGTAAAAAGATACTTTTTATCTTGAATGTTTTCAAATATTCAACAAAAATAATCTTGATCTCTTTCATGAAGTGTTTTACAAAAGTGACTTCTTAATTTTGATTCATGTTTTCACTAATCTTCCTATGAAAAGAACCAAGCACCAATTTTAGTGTATGTATTTCCATATTCTCTCTCATGTGTGCTCTCTCTCTCTCCCTCCCTCTGTTTTACAACATGAAATATATTCAACTATATACATTATATATATGTATACATATATATGTATACATATATATATATATATATATATATATATATATATATATTTGTATATGATATATATGTATACAGCATATACTACGCATTTTGGATTTACTCCTAATTATCCTCTTCCCAATCCAAGTATCAGCCAGTTGTGGTCTCAGTAGACTAGACTTCATTTGAAACAATTCTACTTCTAGTTTATGTTACTTCCTAAAAATGAAGTAACCAGCAGAGTGAAACAATACCTTCTGTTCTTTTCTATTCCCCCTAAAACAAATATTAAAAATATTATATTTAAAAATAAAAGGGCAGGCTGGAGTTGTGGCTCAGTGGTAGAGCGCTTGCCTCACACATGTGAGATACTGGGTTCAATCCTCAGCACCACATAAAAATAAGTAAACAAAAATAAAGATATTATGTCCATGTATAAAATAAAAATAAATAAATATATAAATAAAAGGGCAAAATCTGTTCTTTACCAATAAATACATAAAGGTGTCAGATGGCTTTATCAGTGTCTTAAATCTTCTGGGTTGGATGGGTTAGGTTTAAAGCATAAACATCAATTATATCTTCTGTCAAGAAACTACTAGGCATAGCCAGCTCTTATCAGCATTGATCCATGTATGTTAGATTCTTAAAAGCCTCTGCTTTCATGATTGGCACCTGCTTTGTGTTCTATAAAGAATCCAAATCATATAATAGTTTCCAAATGAAAACAGGAATTATATATATGTTTAATGGAATGTGTTAAAATTTATTTTTTTGATAAAGCTGATATCAGTTTTAATGTTCTTATTGTATTCCTGGTGTCCTAATAAGTTAGATCATGCTTATTGATTTAAAAAAATAGAAAGCAATTTTCATATATCACAAATATTAAAATAATTCCTAAAGTTCACCATTGCTTATAAGCAATAATTTACATTTTATACTATATGTCACTATAGTTAGACATTGTCCATAATTAATTTAAAATTATCCTATATATTTCATCTACTGAATTGTAATTTAAAATGTACATATAGTTTATCTACCTTTAGGATTAAAACCATTCAATTGTGAATTGGTAGTAAAATGGAACAGAATTAAACAAACCTATTGTTGAAAAACGGAATGGTGAGAGAAAATAAAATAATCCAGAGAAATAAAAACACAATTGCATAAACTAAGTTTACAAGGAGATATTAATAACTGCATCTGCATAGCTGGGAATAAATTCATAAACGTAGAAGTCAGAAGAAAGTACAAAATGAAAACAAGGAGAACATCTAAAACATGAAAACTCATTCTACAAATTCTTAGTGTCCTTAAAGGACAAAAAAAAAAAAAAAATAACAGAAGCACTGTAGGAGAGGGAAATATATATAGCAGGAAAAAATCCTCCCTAAGAAGACAAAAAATTTGATTCTGCAGATTAAATACACAAAAAAGATTTCATTCTAGAGACAATAGGATACAGCCAATTAAATGTCTGTGAGTAAAACAGAAGGCAAATTCTCTATGCATCAATGAAAAAAATAAAAGTGAATAAAATGTACAATTTTTAAAAGAGTAATTAAACTTTGGCAGAATGCACATATTGAATCAAGAACAAAATGAAAATACTCTTATACCTAACCAATTTAATAATGGTAAGTACTCAAGTAGGACTTTCTAACATTTTGTAATGATAATAAGTTAGTATGAACTTAGCAACATGGAAGCTAAATTTGTGAAAGTCAGAAAGCCATTAGGTGGCATAATCAGGAATCAAACTAAAGATTTTGTCCTCTCTGCTCCTGACAATGCTATCTTACTATATCATATAGTTTTTGAGATGTATATATGTCTGAACATATCTATAAATATGTCCATATATATGCATATGTGGATATAAAAGTAATATATAATTCATATAATTTGTGAAAGTTATATGTTTATACATAAATATGTATGTATTTAAGTCTATATATGCTAATCATAGAAAAGAAAATGTTATGAAAATATTATATCTGTACATATTTGTTTATTCATATGTGTTTATGAAGGCTGAATGAAAAACAATATTGAGTTCAAAACATAATTCCAAAGAATATATGAGCATATTTCAATATATTGTACACTCAATCATACAAATATAATAAATTTTAATTTTTAAAATTTTTTTAAGAGAGAGAGAGGGAGAGAGAGAGAGAGAGAATTTTAAAATTTATTTTTTAGTTATCAGTGGACACAACATCTTTGTTTGTATGTGGTGCTGAGGATCGAACCCAGGCCGCACGCATGCCAGGCAAGCGCGCTACCACTTGAGCCATACCCCCAGCCCAAATATAATAAATTTTGTGCTATTTTTCTCTAAATACTAATTTTATAGAATAACTTAAAAATAGTTTGAATATTTCTGTTACTAAAAATTAATATACTTATCAAATTTTTCAAAATCACTTAATACAAAGAAAGAAAATAAACATCATTAAACAAACATTTAAGCTGAATAATTTAATTAGCAAGTAAAACCTTAACTATCTTTCATGAAACCATTAAGTAAAAACACTTTCTATTGGCCTCCATACCTATGGAATGAATAAAAATGAACTACTGATTAAGTCCCATCTTACTCATTTCCGGCTGTGGAGAATTACTTCCCCTACAAAAGGAATATTATAAAATTGCCCCAGCATCACAGAGAGCACTGTAACTTTTAATAGTACAGCTTTTTTAGGTCAAAGGCCAAAATTTCTCTTAATATCAGAAGTCTTAGATTTCTCTCTTGGTTTGATACTCAAATTGGATAAATTATTTTATAAAAAGTTCTTATTTGAGGAATATCCACTGAGAATCTACTTATCACTACAGGCATGCATCAGTCATTGGTTTCTTTATATATAGAATAAAATTTATCCTTCACATAGCCAATGTGTGAAACACCTTCTAGGCATTAATATTATACAAAATAGAAATAAGTCATCTGAAACTATGAACTGGCATAGCATTACTTTCTAATGTCTATTTGCACCAAGAAAATGTTGGCTTCTACTGAAAAAAAAATTACAAAGAAACATTTTTAAAGTATAATAATATTATGCAAAGACTGATGTGTGAAGGAGAAATGATTTCACATTTGCCTGGTTAAGGCTCTCATAACTCAAATATTTCACCTCTAAACTTCCTTGCATTGTCTTAAACATAAACTTTTGAGGGACAACTCATATCTAAATCATAACAGTTGTTTTCACTTTTTCTTAGTTATTATTAGATTATAAAAATAAATAGTGAATATGAATCTCTTGTCTGATATATGAACTTCAAATATCTTCCCCTTATCTGTCACTTGCCTTTTAATATTCTGAGTTTCACTCATTTGTGTATAAAAACAGATGGATTGCTGAGTCACATGGTAGCTCTATTTTTAATTTTTTAGGAACTTCATTCTTTATTCTATAATGGCTGCATCAATTTATATTCTGACCAAGACTGCACCAATTTACATTCCACACCCTTGCCAACATTTATTATCTCCTGTTATTTTTTATAGTGGTCATAATAACAGAAATGAGGTGATATTTTATGGCATTTTACCATCAAGTTGAGTAAGTTGATAACATATTTTGGATATTACACACTTACCAGATATATGATTTGTGAATATTTGCAAATAATATATTCTTATTTCTAAAATGGATGATAGTACAACAGAAATACTCTTGGACCCTGAAAATCTAATCTATCAGCAAAATTATTATACAAAGGCACCAAACTTGCTGCATTCCCCTTCTGAGAATGTGCCCTTGTTAGTACTAAGGTTGATTCAAGAAACATAAAAGAGTTATACATATTCATTAAATAGATGTGAATGTATTATTAAAGTTAAATCTTTTGGTACAGTGATGTAAACCTCTGGTAAAAATAGCAGCAGTAAACAAATCATACAGTTGTTTTACTTAAAGGAATATAGTATGTAAAGTGTCACTGGCATATGTGCAACTAATTAGAAAAGCCAGGGGCCTGGGAAATTCAATCCAAGATACTTTAATCCAATTGTGCTCTATTTCATTTTTTCATTCCCATTTAATTTTCCTTGTCTGAATAAATGCTGAGTGCATAGTGGGGCTATTGTCTCCTGCCAGTTAAAAAATCATCTACAATTCTATAGTTAAAGAGATGAACCTGATGCCAACATACTTGAGTATTATCTGAAGATTTTTAGAAGGGGTGTCCAGTACTGAAGGAAGAAACACAGAATCTGTGTTACTGAGGGAGAAAGTATATATCTGTACTCAAGACCTACAGGTTGTTAAAAGGGTTCATATGGTGGGAAAATTATATTAGTGATATGTGTCTGCTCTATCCTTATTCACGCGTGATCAGGCCTTGTTTTATTGGGAATGAACCCAGGGACACATAACCGCCAAACCATATCCTCAGCCCTTTTATTATATATTTTATTTAGAGACAGAGTCTTGCTAAGTTGCTAAGTACCTCACTAAATTCCTAAGGCTGGCTTTGGACTAATGATCCTCCTGCCTCAGCCTCCTGAGTCACTGGGATTACAGGCATGTGCCACTACATCTAGCATTATGGACATTTATAGATGAATGAGCTCAAGTTGACTATACCCCGAAGAATAGCTTCTGGACTCCTTTATTGTTGTTGACATAGTTATTGTATATGGATCAACTTTTGCATGTATAGAATCAATGGAATGGTTGGTTAGAATACAGAAGCCTAAGATTTCATATTTTAACACATTCCCAAATGTTGCTAATGCTATTGTACTGAAATAATGGTTTAGAAAACACTGACATAGGACCACCACAAAGGGATTTGAAACCTCCATGGTTCACACTGAAGCTCAGAAATAACTAATTGCTAAATCTTCTCATTATACTAGGTTGGATAATGCTAGCCTTATAGTTATTAACTCTCTAGTATATAAGTATTGATATTTCAGGTATGGACAAGAAAAGCCTAGAGTTGAGAGATAGCTTCACTCTCACTGACTCTGTTTCCCATGAAAAGATGAGTAAGAAGGAAAAAACCCCTGAAAGAAAAAAAATGCAAATGTAATTATTACAATAACTATGACCAATTTCATTTTAATATGTAGATCATGTTTTCTCTTTTTCTACCATCAATCTGTAACAGAACTTTTATTCTGGAGATCTGAAATGATGTCAATTCATTAGTTTTAAGAACAAAAAAAATGGCACTTGAAAGACTGAATTTCAGACCTAAATTTCTTCTTGAATCAGGTACCTTAAAAGTAGAAAATTAAAATATTATTTTAGGCAATAAACACTAGGAAAGTACATTTTAAATCTTTCTTTGAAATCTCTTTTTGAAAGATAGATGGAAATATATATGTATAATGTTATAACATCCTGTGAGGCTATATTTATTCATTTAGCCAGATAATACACAGTTACCAAGATCAAAATTTTAAAATGAGTTCAAATGTATCAAGGAAAATGTCGATTACTTGTTCTTTATTTCGGACATAGTTTTGTATAAAGATGGCCTAGAGAGTTAGAGCCAACAGATGTAAGGAGAAGGAATACAGTTGGCTGAGAATTTTGTGATTTCTTTATCTTTCCCTTGTAGTAACTTAGTCTCAATTTTAGGCTTTTTAATTGTCTTCTGTATTTCCTCTTTTTTCCATTGTGCATTTAATTGTACTTGCTTTCTTGTGTTATCATTCTTGCTATAGGCCTATTTTAATAAGAATTGCAAAGAATCTTCTCTCAGTTTAATTTTTCTTTTCTTTTTTTTTCATTTTTATCAATTTCTGTTTACTTGATCTATCAATTTCTGATGTGGCTGTTAAATATCAAAACACAATTGTTGAATGAACTATATATCCAGGCAATTTCATCAAAAGTTGCTAAATAATATTTTAGGCCACATTGAGTATTGCTTTTATGTTTATGAAAGTTTTATTTTTATGGTTTTATTGTTCCTTTTATGTTATACACTGTCCCTGATGATAAATGTTTTCATAAATACCATTTTGCTGTATGTTGCTACTCCAGCTCCTTTTTGTTCACGTTTGCACAAGATATCCTTAAAAATTGTCTTCTTGCCAGCAATCTATCTATTTTTGTTTTAGTTTTAATGGGTATCATTTAAGAAAATGTATTTTTGGATTTTTCTAATGGAAAATTTAAATTATTTATATTAATTTTAATGCATGCCGTGTTAGGGACCATTTAATCCACCATGTCCTCCCATGCTTGCTATTTATTTATTTCTTTTCCTTCTCATTCTACCTTCCAATGCAGGCTGAACTTTCTTCTTTTGTCAGGTTATATTTTCTCCTTTTGTTCTTTTGGTAGTTATTTTTAACTTAAGCTGTATAAACATGTACACATACCACTATGGAATTCCTAAAATTATTATTATCTATATTTCCCCCTAAGAAGAAATTGTGTTTGGTCTCTTCATATTGATATTGCCTTGAATTTAGGTCTGGATTGCTATAAATAAATTCATTGTTTTAATTTTTGTCCTAGCTGTTTTTGTTAAGATAAAAATAAACTTTATTAAAGTATTTCAATGTGAGTTTCTACTACTCTAGATAATATATTAAAGATAATTGTTTTAACAGAGATTATGGGAGAAAAAAAGGTAGTGAAAGAACACTGAAATGATGCAGAGATAATAATTACAATGAGCAATTTATAATAGAGATGGGGAAAGAAAAAATAGAATAAAAAACCTGCAAAGCTTGCTTTGAAAACAAGGGATTAGGCATAAAGCCAAATGTATATCTAGAGTTCAATAATAAATGCATACAATAAAATTAAAATATTCATAATAGCATAAAAATAAAATATCCAATTAATATAAGGTTTACACGAATTTTTAAAAGGAAATAAATGATGAGGGAGGAATATTAAGTTATTGGGTTGCTATTTTCAATATTGCAAAAATGTCATTTCTCTTCAACTGATCTATAAGTTCAAGGAAATCTCAACGAAAATCCTAGGAAGATGTTGTTAAAATTGATAAGTTGTCTCTGAAATCTACAGAGAAATTCAAAGGACCAAGGATAGCCACAGAAATATTGAATAAGAAGAAAAAATGGGAAGAGTGAATAATCCAATAACAAGATCAATTTTAAATCTATAGTAATTAAGACTTTTTTTGTGCAAGAGCAGACAAATAGACTATAAAT
The DNA here is from genome assembly GCF_048772815.1 of Callospermophilus lateralis. Classification (NCBI taxonomy): domain Eukaryota; kingdom Metazoa; phylum Chordata; class Mammalia; order Rodentia; family Sciuridae; genus Callospermophilus; species Callospermophilus lateralis. The sequence goes on from NC_135325.1 coordinate 14,177,741, forward strand.
AAACCCAGAAAAAGTCCAAAATATATATAAATCACCTGACTTATTGTAATGGTGATTTTATCATGGAAATGTTCCCTTTGCTGATAAACCAAGTTAGATGCATTTGATAGCATATGGACAAGTAAAAAACAATTCTATTAATCTCCATAAGCCAAAAAAAGAAAGAAACAAAAACAAAAAAGCACACACAAAGTAATTACAAATGGATTTTAAAGAAATTTAACCTTTTAAAGAAAGGTAAATAATTTTTTGACGAAAATCTTTGTGTGCTTCGAGCATTTAATTATTTTATAAACATGACATAAATCACTCTAACCCATAAAATAAATGTTTGATAACTACTTCATTAAAATTAAGAACTTCTGTTTATAATACAACAAAGCAGAATAAACGAAAACCACCATTCAGAATGTTAAAAAGCAAGTAACAGATAAGGAGAAGGTATTTAAAGTTCATATATCAGACAAGAGATTCATATTCACTATTTATTTTTGTAATCTTATAATAACTAAGTAAAACGAGAACAACTGCTCTGATTTAGATATGAGTTGTCCCCCAAAAGCTCATGTGTAAGACAATGCAAGGAAATTTAGAGGTGAAATACTTGGGTTATGAGACCTTTAACCTACTTAGTGAATTAATCTCTGGATAGGGATAAACTGGATGATAACTGAAAGCAGGTAGGATATGGCTAGGTGAGGTGGGCCCCTGGAGGCATGCCTTTGGAGTTTATATTTTGCCTTTGTTGGGCAGAGCTTTCTCTCTCATTCCCAGTGCAATGTCTTAAGCTACTTCCTTCTACTACACTTGTCTGCCATGATGTTCTGCCTCACTTCCCCCAAGGAATGAAGTCAGTCATCTATGAACTGAGACCTCTGAAACAAGGAGCCCCCAAATAAACTTTTCTGTGGGGAGCCACTCTGAATTACTTGCAGCTTCCATCCTGGAGCAGAGAGGCTTTGACCAGGCACTACATCTTGTAGTGACCTGTACATTGCCCTGTCCCAGAAGTTTGAGGACATGTTTTCAGATGTAAATGTGTTGACCCATGAATTGAGCTACATTAACCTGTTCCTTTGTGATATTACCCCTTTGTCCTGTTTGGAATAGAATGTCCCATGGAAACACCCTTTGTGTGTCTCCCTTCTCTTGCTCTGCCTTTCCGTGTGGCCTTGCTAGATGTCAGTCAATCTGCTGACAGCAGACATCAGGAAGCTAGACTCACCCCCTGAAACCTGACCCCTTGCTTCATTTGAATGGCTTCTCAATAAAAGCTCTCTCTCTCTCTTTCTGAGGACCCTTAAGGTCAGAGGAGACATCACAGGACCCAAACAAAAAGGTATCTCTGTCTCTTGTGTGATTATTTCGTGCAGCCTAGTTCACCTGGAGTGACCCTGAGTGTTTTAGTTGTGAGAAACATGACACTTTTCCTCCTCTAATTCTTTTCAGGACTTTTGGTCACAGTGGCAAAAAATCTAACTAAAACAACCCTATAGAAAAATGGGCAAAGTATGGGGCTGGGTTGTGGCTCAGTGGTAGAGGGCTTGCCTAGCATGTGTGAGGCATATGAGTTGTCCCCCAAAAGCTCATGTGTAAGACAATGCAAGGAAGTTTAGAGGTGAAATATTTGGGTTATGAGAGCCCACACCACATAAAAAATAAACAAATAAAAAGGTATTGTGTCCATCTACAATTAAAAAATATTTAAATATAATCCCATAAACATAGCAATGTATAATCATACAAATAATGGAAATAAGTGAGATGTCAATAAAATTGCTATGTCTTTATACTCAGTTTATCCCCAAGAATACCAAATATATGGTTACTATAAAATTTTCATTAGTTTTTTTTTAAGAGCCAAATAATTTCAAAAGAAAAGTCAAGCCAGATGCAGTGGCATATTCCTGTAATCCTAGCAACTGAGGCAGGAGAATTGCAAGTTTTAGGCCAGCTTCAGCAACTTAGTGAAGCCCTAAGCAACTTAGTGAGACCCTTTCTCAAAATAGACAATTTAAAAAGGGTTGGCTATGTGGCTCAGTGGTAAAGTGCCCCAAGTTCGATCACTGGTATCAACAAAACAAAACAAAACAAATAAAAAGACAAAAAAAATCAAAATTATGAGATAAATATTTGTATTTTAACTGATAAAGTTTTAGTATTATATGAAAATCTTTAAAAAATTGTGAAGAATTTTAATAGCCCAATACAGATATGAAAAGATAAAACAAATATTATCCTCAAAGCAAAATTTCTTTAATATCTTATAAAGGTACTCTGATTATACTATGGAGCTATGAAAAAGAATGAGGATCTTTCTATACTTATGCACAGTGGTAATGGAGTATATTTGTTAACTGATGAAAGTAAGATTCAATATTATGCATAACAGTACAAGAAGGGGTAGAAATTCTTCATTGTCCTCATTCATTCTATTCAATTTCTTCCTGTTCCTCTTTTTCTCTCCCTTTCCCTTTCCTTCTCCCTCTATGCAATAGGGTATGGGGATAAAAATGGTAGTGATATTTCTGTAAATGCAAACTTGAATATGATTTTGACTATAGAATTATATGTTTTTCATAGTTATGGATGTTACATCACAATAGAAATATGAAACAAATGTACGAACAGATATGACTATTGGGATAGATATAGGGAGAAAAAATAATTGATTTGAAAAGAAGTATTTTGATATACATTATGAGTGGAAAACATTCAAATGACAAAAACTCATAAATTTTAAACTTCATTTATACTCTTGCTGTTGGCAAAAGATATTGTTATTGCTTTTTTGAAACTATTACGGGTATATTGTAGAAGGAACAGATATATAATTATGGTAATATTACCAGGAACCAAAGTTTTCAGCATAAGAGTAAAGAGATACAAATACAAAAGAACTTATATAAAATGAGTATAACCTTAAATCTGAATCATAAGTTCAGAATGAACTCAGGATGTTTTTTTGTAAAAACTCAATATTCCTAAAATTTCTCACTGACAAAGGACAAATAACAACCAGTAGCAATTGGTGTTACTGGAGCCCAGAGTGCAAACCTCAGGAACCATTTCCCATCAAATGGAGTCAGGGATCCACAGAGAAATTCTTAATTATGAGTAAGGTTAAAACATATTCAAGTTGATTCTGGGCCATGTTGTCATATCAGAAAACAAGAAAGACTTTAAAGACTAAGGTGGTTATGTAAAAAAGATATGTGATTCAACTTGAAGAGACTTCCACAGGAATAAAGAAGAGCATATTGATCATCAAACAGAATAACTGCTAATATTTAGACTATATTAAAGTCCATGATTTCATACTTCTCAAAATATCACTATTCTCCATTAGCATTTCTGGAGTTGATTTCTCTAAAAATTACAAATAGTGAAATGACAGAATCAAGCATTTTTTTCCTGAATTTCCTGTATGAACTGTAATTTAAGATCACCAAAGAATTTTTCTTTATATAATAAATCCAGCTAATCAAAGAATGAAATATAGGATTAGGATGTTACAATTTTTTAATCTTTAATGATATGATGGATCCATGCAATTATACACGAAAAAAAGAAAAGGTAAAATACAACTTGAAAAAGCAATCTTCAGGGGCTGGGATTGTGACTCAGTGGTAGAGCCTTCACCTAGCAGGTGCGAGGTCCTGGGTTTGATCCTCAGCACCACATAAAAATAAATAAATAAAATAAAAGTATTGTATCCAACTACAACTAAAAAATAAATATTAAAAAAATGCAACCTGCCAGATTCAGGATGTAGGATGTTCCACAAGACAAATTATATGGTTCCTCTAATCAATACTTGATGTAAAAAGGAGAAGAACCTCTTTCTATGATAATTAGATAAGAAACAAAACAGCCAATGCAACATATGAACATCTTTGTATGTGGATTTTATAACTAAATATCAAAAAGACAACTTTGTGACCTTTGGCGAACTTTGAGAAAATTGGTGAGATATATAGTATATATTACATAATACTAAGTAAATATTTTCAATATTAATAAATGTGCTAGTAGTATTTTGGTTATGTTAAAATGTTCTTATCTTCAGTGATGCATAATTAGGTACTTATGGTGGTTGCCCTCACCAGTCCTCAGTTTCCTCATGTGACTCATGGGGAAGCTGTACAATTCCTCTGTCTTGGTCACCCTGAGGAAGAATTGCTCTGCATAACATCTATTTCTATATTTCCCAGTACTGACAGTGGAGAAATTATGTGCTACCACATTGTTATGTTTCTTGGTCCACTCCTTCTTTAGGGTCCTACTCTGACTCCTGGTACATCCTGGAAATATTTCCTGGGCTAAATTGGCCAGCCACAGACTAAGCACTTCACTATCCTGAGTCCCCAGAGGTTAAAGTCAGAGTGAACTACATCTGGCCATGGCTTTTGGGGGATTCTGAGAGCTAACTGCAGGGGTAAGACTCCATAGTATTCTACTGCTCTGGTGCTGATGATTGTTTTAGTCCTTTTTCAGGATCTGAGATACCCCTTCTAGTGACCACAGTCTGCCAAGGCTGGAAGTGGTTGGATGACATATCTAGTTATCCTCATCTGGAACTTCACCAGGACATTCCTCCAGTGACCTAGTTCCTCCAGCTACTTCCAACCCGTCCACAGTTACCACCTAGTAATCTATTTAAATTATTAATTCACCAAATGGATTAATCCACTAATGAAGTCGATTAGCTTTCATAAGTCAATCATCAATCATTTTACCTCTGAACATTCCTGCCTTGGGGATCATGCTTTCAAACCATGAGCTTTTAGAGGAACATTTTCAGATCCAAACCATAATGGCAATGGCTTACTACCTTAATGAAACTCCATAGTTCAGGATCATTCCTGTTTTCATCCTCCTTCTTTGAAGTCTGGATAACCATAGGAATAATACATTCTAAAAACTGTCTTTGCATGTTTGTAGTTTATAGAATATTTAAATTTCATAAATAGATAGTAAAATGGCAAGAAAAGAATGCAAGGATAGAAAGCAAAAGGAAAACTGAAGATTCTTTATCAAGTATGTTTTAGCCCCATTATAATTGCACAAATATTTATATTTAGCATCTCAGAGTTTGCACATTTGTAAAATGGAGATAGTAATAGTACATAATTGTTACAGTATTTGTGAATATGGAGTGAGTTAATATATATTAACATTTGCCATGCTTTTTATCTACATGCCTGGCCTATGATTAAACACTCTAAAATTGTTAATCATTATCCTGTTGGTTTCAAAGTGGCATATTTAGGATTTCATCTTAATATTATATGAGTGTGGGTGGCTCATTAATCTTCAAGGATGTACACATGCCATTTTCTTTCTTCTTCCAAGACATGGTTGCTCCTCTTGCTTTTCATAGATTTTAAGTTGTTTCTCATTATTTGCTAGCATATCAGAAGTCTGTTTGGAAGATATAAGACAATTGCCTAAATTGTGGAAATAAAAATATGGATTTTCCCAAAAATAAATCTGAAAAACACTGGTGCTTGGTGGTGAAATAAAATATAAATTATTCATGTTATATCTAGAGTTGATGAGCTAGATGAGTATGATCAAAGTGAGTACAACAGCCTCAACATCCAGAGTATAAGAGGGTTTAATGAATTCTCAGTGAGGACAGTTTGAAATGTTGGTAATTCAGAAGTAAAGCGTGTTTAGTAATATCTAATACTTATTTAGTGCTTACTATTTTTCAGGTCCTGAGCTAAGTAGTTTATATACATTTTCTTACTTATTCCACACAATAATCCTACATAATGGCTAACATTTTCAATTCTTGTTTTGCAGATGAACCCATTGTAATTCAAAGCGATTCAATAACTAGAATAATGCTTTGTGCCCCACCAGAAATTAAACACAAGGACTTACATTTTATGACTAAGATGCCTAATGATTACAGCTTTACAGCTTCTGAATCAAATATGCATCTATGTTGTTTTCAGAGATAAGAAAATTTACTCTTAAGCTACCCTTAGAGGGTATTATAAGGTATATACTTTGTATTTTATGATTTTCTTTGGAGATATTGATTTCCAGAAATGAAAATTCCATTAATAGCCAAAATAGACAGTACATGATGGTGTTGGTATAGTGTTATTCAAAATCATAAAATTTTTTAAAATAAGATAAAATCAAATCATGGAGGCACATTAGCCATTAACATAACATAGTTAGCAGAATAATTAAAGTGCTAGACACTAGCTGGTTTTTTACAAAATTTATTTCTTGTCTTCTACCAACATCTAGATTACATGTGCTGTGTCCTTTGCAATAAAGTGCCTATATGAATGATTTCTAGCTAAAGACATGTAAGCAGAAATTAAATATGCCACTTACAGAACTAGCCCATAAAAGTGCCCCATTTATTATCCTCAATGCTCTTTTGCTTACAGCCAGCTGGTAGCAGAAGAGCAAAGTGACCCAGAAAGCAGTATATTGGAAACAGGAGCCATAAGAGAGGATCCTGAATCCCTGCATCACCACTTGAACAAGAGCCATCAGCAAATTGCTGACATTCATTTTGGATATGTGTGGAAGATAAACTTCTACTGTATTGAGAAAATTACATTTTGGGATTCATCAATTACAGTAGGTAATGTTATCTGAAGTAATACAGAAATTGTCTTTGAAGTAGGGTACAATTTTAACAAAACTTTACAATATATGGAGTGGTTTAGTTGTTGGACAGTGGTTGGGCAGTTAAATCGATAATGCAGTGAGAACCATCTGGTACAGTGAGAAAACATTTGGTGAAAATTTCACCTGCAGTAACTTGAATGGCAGTGATAATGATGGGTTGACATTTATGGTCCACTTTTTGTAAGGTATTATTAGGAGATAAGATAGGGAAATAATTGGCTGATGTGTAAGCAGAAATATTTAGCAAGTGGAGAAAATTCAGAAATTTAAGAAGTTAAAGGGATAGAAAATCAGAGTCATTCTAAGCACCAAACAGTAGTAGTTAAAAATGTAAAAATCATTGAATGAAAGGCTTAGTATGACTTCCCAGTTGAAAAACATAACTCAGTTTTGCAGCCAAGATTATGTTATGCTGCATTCCCACTGATTTCTTCAGAGGGAGTAAAGTTAGCCACATTAAGTTGAGAAATAAAGACACAGACACTGCTGTGCTATTAAATTTTTAACACATGGCTTTCAAAAAGGACATAAATAAAAAGGCATGATTTATAGTATTTGTCCATGTCTATGGTATAACTACTCCCACCACAGATAATTTCAAGCTATCAACATAATGTCAACTGGCTCCCAAAATTCCTGAAAATTTAACAATCAGAACGTGAAACCCAGTAGTGTCTAGTTACAGCACACCACAGGTATAGAACCAAGGATATATAATATCTAGTAACTTGAAAACAACTTCAATGTGTTTAAAGACACTGGAACTACCTAAAATTAAATATAAAATAAGCCTACTCAAATTTGGAGGAGTAATTACAAAACCAAAATATTATGGCTCCTGAATTATATGTCCAAGAAGCAGGATCTAAAAACAATGAAGTACCTAAGGAAATCACAATCCTCAAAGTCTATTTCAGGTAGAGAATAATGACAGCGGAATAACCTTGAAGAAGGCATAGCTAGGAGACTTATCTACTAAAAATCAGGGAATTTGCTTCTCCCCAATCAAAATCAACTGTAATCAAGGAACACCTCTAATTACTGGGGGAGGGGCATGGTGGGACTCACGTACCTTTCCAAAAGGCTATATCCTTGCTGTATGCTACGATATTCCTACTTGTTCTCTTCCACTTTCCCTTTTTTACATGGGAATGTTTTTCTAGTTTTCCTGTTCCACCACTACCATGGCATACTAGATGTTTATGGAAAGAGAGACTTGTGTTAATTTATTTTGTTGCTATAAAAACTACAACAAATTTTGTGGCTTAAGACAACATAAACTTATTATCTTACCATTTTGGAGGGCAACAGTGCAATGTAAGTATCATCAAGTCAAAATCAAATTGTCAGCAGGGCTACATTTCTTTATGGTAATGCTAGCCAATAATTTATTTTCTTTCCCTTTCTAGCATCTAGAGACTTCCAACTCATATTACTTGGATCATGGCCCCTTTGTCCGTTTTCAAATATAGCAATGGTTGGTTGAGCCCTCACATTGCATCACCCTGACCTCATTTAATCATTACATCTCTTTCTCTCAGAGAATATTTCTGGCTCTTCTTCTACTCTCAATGACCATCATGATTACATTGGGTTCCCTCAGATAATCTATAATAGTTATCTAAAAGTCAGCTAATCAGAAACATAATTTAATTTCTGCAAACTTAATTTTCCATTACCATGTAACCTAATATATAAATTGGTTCTGGAGCTTAGTATAGGATGTCCCCAAAGAAGAAGGAGTAGAGACAGGGTGGAGTATTATTCTGTCTACTAAAATGATAAACTTGTCTTCCCAATTAATAGATTTTACAGATGAAGAGGATCCATATGCAGACTTGACAATACCTACTGCTCATCTCCTGAAAATACTAGATTTTAATTAGATGCAATGACTGGATGAGATTTGGGGTATTCTCTTTGGGGAGTATTCTCAGCATAGGATATTTAATAACTAGAAGAGTGTTTCACAGTTTGAGTAGCTTCCCTTGAAACTCAACTTTTATTTTTGGGAATACAGTTAGAATATATTTCACTATATGACCAAGAAGCAGGTGTGACTATATGACTAAGTTCTTAAAAATAGAATGTGAGTGGAATTAAAATGTCCCTTTCAATCTTGACCTTTAAGAAACACTATTCATCATCCAGTGTATCCTTTGTTCCCCCACTGATTGAAAAAAAAGAACATAATAATTACTTGGAAGACATCTCTAAAAATGGTGGTGCCATAAAATAGAAAAAGCATGCATTCCAAAGTATTATTTAAGGTAGAATTGCTCACAGGTGTGGAACAACCATTTTGAATTTTATGTGAATAATTAACAATCTTTTAATATTGTTTACAACTTTTTAAGTTTTGAGGCTTAAGTGTTATTGCTACTAGTAATACCTTGACTTAGTTACAAAGTAACATTGTGAATAGTTAAAATCAATATTATGCTGTAAAAGAGGATGGAAGCAGTTGTTTTAAAATACTTTTAGAACCACTGACCTCTTCTTAACTTAATGATCTCATAGATGTAACAACTAAGAAAGAAATGTAAAGCATTTAGCCTAAGTATTATCTTCTCAAGGAAACTTTTATAAAGGTTTACTACTGCATATAATTGTGTTCACTAGAAATATTCATTTACTAAGAAAAAACAATAAACAAAAACTTGAGTAGAGCAAGTAGTAAATGGTAATTTCCTTCCCCATATACCATTATTATTCAGTTTCTCTTTCTCACTGGAAAATTCCCTGACCAAAACTGAATTAGGATTAAGAATTGTTTTCCTACTGTAAACATTTTCAATATTTCAGTTTCAACTTGAATCCCCTCATGGTCTCTCCTCTTTGGTCTACTGCCCTGACTGATTCAGGGATTCAGTGCTGTTAACTCCATTGGTTACTCTCTTGACTCCTGCCCCCCATTCAGTACCACTGCTACTGCCTGGCGCAGGCCTCCACCTGGTCTCTTCTGACCTAAGTCTCTTGTTGACCTGAGGCTTCATGGGGCTTTCAAAGCAAACATTTACAACTCAGTCTTTCAGAGGCTCCCAAATACAGTCCAAATACATTCAAATTGCTTATAGCACATAATAGTTCTGTTATCTATTTCATCCTTACCCCTAATGTTTAATAAACAGACTATATTTTTAGAAGTTTCAGATTTACAACAATCTTAAGAAGATAGCACAAAAAGTCCCTGGGTGTCCCACACCTAGTTTATTCCTATGAATCACCTGAAGATGTATCCAGACTCCCTTAGGGTCCCAGAATAAGCAAATGTGACTCTTCTCTGGAGAGCCCTTCCACACAGAAGATCATTCAAGAATCCCACAAGAGAGAAAATTCTACTGGAATGAGCTTGAACTTAAAGAAAATTTCAAGATACAAGACAAATAAGTCATCATGCAGAAGTCAGCAATTTCAACAAATGGAGTGACCAGCAGCCCAGACATTTGAGTTAATTGAGCAAGCTAAAAGAAACAACAAAATAACAGACTATAAAATTTGAAAAAGGACCAGACAGAATTTCTGGAAATGAACAAGTGCAATCACTAAATCTTGAGCATCATAGGAGTGCTTGAGTAACCCCAGTATTGATCCCCTACTCCATGGAGTGGGGACCACCTTGATGTGATGGCTGACACCCTAGGAATAGTACAGTAACATGGCTTTATGATTGGCTGTTTATAGAATCTCATTCTTCCTTCTGCCTTTGCCATTTCTTGGTATGCTGACTCTAACTTGGCATTTCACATTGACACAATTTTTAACTCTAAAATCTGAATTAATAGAAATAGAAATTTACCCATGTTTTAATCAAAATAGGAAAAATAGCACAATATCTCTAAAAACTAAAAAAAGGAATTGTTTTTAGCATACTGAATTGACAGATGAATTATACCACTATTTACCACATCTCAGATCAGTGTCTCAACATATAAAGCAACCAGCCAATTATTCTATCCAATAGGTATTCATCAAGCATCAGCCAAGCTGTTATTTTAGCTAGAAATTTTCAAAAAGCAATTTCTTCCTCATTATCCTTAATATTAGTGTTACGACTATTCTTTCCAATGTTTTCCCCCTAAATGTAGCTATTTATAATGAGTATATAGGAAATATGTAAAATATACTTACCTTTGAATTTTATTGCAACTTCTTGAGTTCTAGCAATAACATTTTAATTTAAATATCAACATTGTCATTTTCTCATTTCAACTTTTTCCAAGCATACTTAAAGCATGCCTCACTCAAATTATATAAGGGTTACAAGTACTTTATACTCATAAATTATAAATACAAACAATTTTATGCATGTATAGTTGAAAAGCATTAGAAAATTTACTTAGTTAATGTAGCCCTCTTAGAACTATAAGAGTTTTGAGTTTACATTAAGCTAGAATAATTTGAAGAGAAATAAAAATGTCAGTCAGCAGGTTTGTTTGAGCTACATGATGCCAAAAAATGATTGATCTGATTTTATTCTTTGAATTGACAGTGCGGAGTTTTTACTATTGACTGAAACTAGCAGATGTTTTGGCATAATGTAGAGACAATTAAAGCATCCTGAACAGATGAAACCCCTATCTTATTTTCAAAGACATGTGAAAAGGATTTGACAACTTCATTTGGAAATCAATTATAATATTTAATGACTGCCACTCTTTGAAAAGTCTTCCTAGATCTATTCTAAGTCCTGCACTCTATGTTAAAACCTGATTTGTTCTTAGAGTTTCCAATAAAATTTGAGAATATATAATCTAGTCCTTATGTAAAATTCTTTGCATTACATTTCTCATATTCCATTATTTCCTTTAGGCACCCAACATGGATGCTATGCTTATATATTAATTTCTTTGTTCATTTTATGTATATTTATCATCTAACTAGTCACAAGATGTTTCATGAAATGCTTAAATCCATAAATGTCTTCAGCATGTTTTAATATAATACAAAAGGTAACCCATGCTCATTTATATCTCTAATTAATGTACAAAACTCCTTCATTAATCTTTATCATATTTGTTATTACTTATTCAGTATCTATGTTTCCTGCTGGACTATGGTCTCAATGAATTCAACAACTGTGCATAGCATGTTGATAGCCTGAAATATGTATTTTCCATTGAATAAATGGTTTAATAAGTAAAATAGGTATAAATCATGCTGATTCCAAATTGTATTTAACATTCTGAATTATCTTGAGTTGTGTTTTACATTTTGGATAAATGTTATTTAAGAAAGTTTTTCTACTTAAATTTTATATTGGAAGAAATGAAATATCAAATTCAGGTCATGAATAGGCAGTGAATCTAAAGTTTGAGTTGATCCTTTCTTTGCCATTTTACTAAAATGTAATTATATCAGAGGCTGAAGAACAGCTAATTTCAAATACTCAAATGACAATAGATTTACGAACATTGGCAATCTCACAGTGATTTGTACAAGATGTATTAGATTTCTATTAGAATACTTTGAATCTTATAGTACTTTCTGGTCATATACTTACATATAAAATTTTATAAAAAAAAAACAAGTAAAGAAAAATACAAATTTGAATTGTCCTAGATAACTTTTAACACATTCTAATGTGAGAGATAAGCTAAGGAATTTTACATAAAATTCACATTGATACTTTTTTCACATTGCTACATATTGTATAAACTTTAAGAATTGCATTTCAGCCCTTTGTTACTTTCACAACATGAACTTACTTGTGCATGCAACATATGGTGGATCATATGGAACTCTATAATACCCATCTTTGTATACACTCCTGGAGGAGCCTTCGTGATCAGAGGAACTGTGAGTTGGGGAAGGAGAGCACAGAAGACCTTGTGAGGAAGATATGTAGAACTCATGGCTGGCTAAGCAAGAGAAAGTGAAAACAGGAACATGACAGTAAATAGACTGTTTAAATAAAATAGAAATATTTAGCCAAGAAAAAAAAGAATTGCATTTCAATAGCTACTTATAGTAGATTATAATTAATAGATTAACATGAACTAATAAACTAATTACAATTCTTACATTGGTCTATAGTTTTTACTGGGTGAGTTGAAGAATTACACCGATCATAGACAATACTAGCATTTTTTCAGCTGATACATTGGTTAAGTTACACATAAAATGCATAGGTACTTTAATAAGGTTGAGAAGGGAAGTGGAAGTTTAAGTTTACTTCAACATTCATCTAAAAAAATAGATTTGATTTTTGTACATAATGAGAAAGGAAGAATTCATATTCTCAAATAACTTAATCCCATAGTAAGAAATGTGATGATTATAAACTATAACAATAATATAGAGTGTAGCATATGTCCTAGAAAAAGAAATAGGACAGTTGAGAAATCTAGAAAGGCTATATAATTTCCAATTAGGCTTTTAGGAGGAAGAGGTATTTGAAATTAGTCCAAAAAAATGAATAGTGGTATTAATTATTTTTAAAATATTTTTATCAGTTGTTGATGGATCTTTACTTTTTTAAATTTATTTATATGCAGAGCTGAGGATTAAACCCAGTGCCTTACACACACTAGACAACTGCTCTACCACTGAGTCACAACCCCAGTACAGTATTAACTATTTTTTTAAAATAATGGCTCACTTTTATTTTAACCCTTTTGGCAAAGCTAAGACCTATCTTGACGATTATAAGGCATAGAATATAATTAAAACTTCCTTCTGTAATCATAAAGTACCATTTTGGGGTTCCATGTTTAGTGTGTTAATATAGTAAAATGAGAAACAGAGGTTCATATGGTTCTAGTAACACAGAGCAGAGGGCATATTAAAAGGATGAACTAAGACTTTGAATAATGTTTTATTACTTGTAGCAGTTTCCTTGAAGGGAAGATGATGATTTTTAATTCTGGCCCTTTAAAATTCCTTTGGAATGTCCTTAACATATTGAAAACATCCAAATCTAAAGAGTGGTGTTTAGGTGAGATATCATAGGGAAAGCAGCATGCACCAATTCTACATGTATATTAATCACATTTCATTTAAGGAGCTATGGAAAAATATGAATATATACCTCCTCCAAAAAGCCATGTTATTTTCCACATTATCCCACAATTTCTTTTTAAAAAAGATCTGGATAACTTTGATAACTATATAAAACATATAATCATTTTGCTAAACATTGCCACGGTGTAGTTAAAAACCAAGTCATAAGGATGTGCTATTTCCATAAAGAATTTTGCACATTTGGAAAATACTTGCCTACCAGACCAGTTGGGTTCTAGTGAGAGAGGTGAACTAGGTTCCAGAGATGAACTAGATTTCCAATATGCAAAAAAAGGAGGAATCTAATCAGAAATGAAAAAGTAATCAACAGAGTAAAAATATTAATATATACAAATAACCAGAAGAGAAAGTTTGATCTGTTCAACATTGTAGTCATAGAAAAGCAATTTCACCTTAAAAATAAAGGAGTTAATGGAATGTAGCTTTAGATTATTTAGATTATTAAATTATTAAATGTATGTGAAATGAATCTTAGTCAAAGTAAGAGCTACAAATGTGGATATTTCAATTTAACCCTATGTGAATAAAATTGCTTTTAAAAGAGCAGTAGGGCTGGGGTAGAGCGTTAGCTGAGCATGCGTGAGGCACTGGGTTTGATCCTCAGCACCACATAAAAATAAATAAAATAAAGGTATTGTGTCCATATACAACTAAAAAATATATTTAAAATAAAATAAAAGAGTAGTAAATTTTCTTTTCAAAGTTATGATATAAAAATAATCTCATGGTGTGCCTGTAAGAAATCCAGCAGAATTTTGGGGTAATACACATGTTTATACACTTTGGACTAATGTTTAAGGTTAATGTAATGTTTAACATTCTTTTATCCTGTTTGGCCAAGTGTTTCTCTTTAGGTTGGAGAAATTTCAACTGAAGAATGAGGCCATTTATTATCTTAACCATCATGATATCACCAATAAACAAAGTTGAAATTATTAATAATGGGTCCCCTAATGAAAGAGTTCCCATTTCTTATTTCCCGTGTTAGATATAAAAGAAAATATGTCCAAGAAACCAGTTTCCATGTTGCTGGCATGTAAAAATAAATCATCTACATGGAGGTAAGGGAAGCAAAAATCCAGAACACCATCTTCATGAAGGTAAGGAAGAAGTTAAATTTCATGTTAAATTTAATTCAGAACTGTCAGAGGTAGCTCTGACTGATCAGGTTATTGAAGCAGTAGAAAGAGGGAATGTCTAAATAGAAAATATTGCTCTCTGTTCAACAAAGTTCATCTTAGTATTTGGGGAAATTAATTACATGGAACTAGTCACTCAATGTTTTCATTAAGTGGTTAGAGGATTATAAGCCTTATGGTTAAAATATAATAAATTACCTATCTTAGAAATATTTGTTTTAATTTATTAAAATTAAATATAGGAGAACAATTTTAAGCATGATAACAATGACCAGAGTATGTAGAGCTTAATCTTGCTCTACATGGCTCAAAGTGAACAGCATGAACACTGCCCTTGCTCTATAATTACAGGAATGTAAACATTGTACAACCTCATCTTCTTATCATGCTGAAAAGGACAATATCAATGTCAGCATAGCATTTAACATTTTCAAGTACTTAGGGTTATAAGATTATTTCTATTTGTATAAGGCTTTATATCAAATACAGTATTACCTTATTATTTTATAATGACAATTGGTGAATGTTTGTAGCCTATAATTTCTGACATCCCAATGCACTAAAACAGCTTGTTTAGATTATTAAATGTATGTGAAATGAAATAAATCTTAACAGTTCAAGGAAATATTTATATATGGGAGGGACTAGATATTTGTGTGTTGCAAGGTGACATTTTTAGAATTTCTTCTATGTTTTTAAACTTACTTTTTTCTTCCTATTATTTAGCAAAGACTTTTATATTTTTTAAATAAATTCTTAAATATTTGCATCACTACTATAATCAATTAACACAGCAGGGCTCTTGCTGAAAAGACTTAGAAAATCTCATTTATCAATTCTCTTTAGCCCATGTTAAGCCTCCAATATAACATCTATTGAAGTAATTTGCAAAGTTAAAATAACATGCTTATAAATCTATATCCTGATTAACTTTAGAACAAAATCTATTAACTTCTCAATAGGACATTCAAACTTTTAAGTAATTCCATTACCTAAATTCATCTGTGTCAAAAAGTTTATGGCCATAACATGTTCTTTTGTTGGGTAACACTTTAATATTAATCAATAACTTCATAATTCAGTTTGTTAGTCTATAAAAGTTATATACACATTTTGATTTCTTTGCATAGAATGAGAATATCAGTACCTTCATATATTCTCCACATCCTTTGCTCTCTCATCTCCTACCATCTGTCACTTACAAATTTACTTTCACACTTAAGATTTTAAATCCTACATTTTGTTCTTCAACCACAATCATAACTTTCTTTGCCTTGCCTGTAAATTCACACAACATAAAAATAAACCCACTGCAAATAATACACAATGCAAATGCTATGTGTAAATAATGTTTATTGACCAATCAAGTAGTGTGCTAAGATTATAATTTTTTCTTTTGAATTCAATGTATTGACCATTAGCTATTTGAAGTAAAATAATACATTAATAAAGAAATATATACACAAACACACACATATGTATATTTGAAGATTATGTATATTAAATATATATTCAAGATTATATATAAATAAGATTACATGTGTGTTTTTGTAGATATAATCTTACATTCCCCAAATTCTTAAAAGTGTTATTTCATTTAATTTTCTACATACTTGGAATATGTCTGCCTTGTGACAATGTTTTATTTTCTTCTGAAATTTTATAATTATTTTTATTTTTATTGAGGAAAAATACAATTCCATTCCAAACATCTCTCATCAATTTCAGCCTTGTATATCTGACACATACTTGCTTCCTGTTCCTCAAACCTGTTCTTTCTTCACTCTTCTCATCCCTAGAAGTAGAAACTCTGTTGTTCCAGTTCCTTGTGCCAAATACTTCACTGTCAATCTTGACTCTTCTCTTTTACTCTCATATACATCCAATCCAGTCAAAGCTCCTGTCAGCCATACCTTGTAATCATATCACAAATCTGACTCCCTCTTGTCATTTCCATTGTTAAAATCCTATTCCAAATAATCATCATCTTTCCTCTGAATTATTATAATAGTCCCTTCACTGGTTTTCATTTTTCCATTCTTTATCCCTAACACTTTTTTTTACATAAAACAGTGATCCCATCAAGTCATCCAATTGTCTTCTGTGTCACTCAGAGTCAAATGCAGTCTTTATTATAGCTTTAAGGTCCCCCATGATGTCTTATTAGGTCTCTACTTTCTTCTTCTCCAGTGCTTCCTGTTATTCTCCCCATTTCAGCTGCACAGTTCCCTTACATGTTCCTAAGACTAAAAGTTTCAGCCCAAGCTAATCCTAAGGAAGGAGAACTTCTCTACTTAATCTATAGAAAATAATAGTGACTACCATTCTATCGTTATATCATGCTTTTTTTCCCCAATCATATCTTTTCTAATAATGTGTGTACAGTGTATTTTGTGTGTGTGTGTGTGTGTGTGTGTGTGTTCTAACATTTTATCTTCTAACTCTAGAAACATTCCTTGGAACAGGATCTTTCCCTTAATCTGTGTGCATGCAAGTGCATCAATGTGCCTGTGTGTATACATACACACTATTGTTAATTTGGTGCCTATAGAAATAAGGTCAGTGCTCAAGAATATATATATTGACTGAATTAATGGATTATTTTTATTGTATGATTCTACCCTATAAATTATACTACTTTCCTGGTAGTGTTTCCTTTTTTCCACAAAGATACTTTATCTAGAGTTCTTTGACTCCATGCTTCAAAAAACTGTATATTTTACTCTTAGTTCATATATTAAAAGGGAATTTCATGGGGCTGGGGTTATGGCTCAGTGGCAGAGCACTTGCCTAGTATGTGTGAGGTACTGAGTTTGATTCTCAGCACCACATATAAATAAATAAAATAAAAAGATCTATTGATAACCAAAAAAAATTAAAAAGGGAATTTCTCAATCTCCTTTTAAGTGACTCATTTGCTATTTTCTATTTTTTTTTTGTTTTGTTTTATCCTCATTTTGCTTAAGTATAACCTAGAGTAAATTACCAGAAAACATGTTTTAGAAGCAAACTACTTGATTCATTTCATGTTGGAAAATAAATTTGTTTTCTTGGTTAAAGTATTTTTGATTCTAAATGTTTATATGAGAGTTTTTAAAACCCTGTTCCAAGATATCCTAGCATTCAGTATTGCCTATAAAAAGTAGCATATCTTCTTTTTGCCCTTAAAAGTATTAATTTGGTCTAGGGAAATTTCAGTGGGAAAGCACTTGAATAACATGTGGGAGGTCCTGGGTTTGATTTCTAGCACTCATAAATAAACAAGTAAATTCATTAATAATTAAGAAATTGCTAGTAACTTTTTAACATTTTTGTTATGAAGTCATGAGATATTTACATGTAGGTCTTTCCTTGTTTCTATTTTTTATATTATTTTTTAGTTGTAGGTGGACATAATTTCTTTATTTTATTTTTATGTGGTGCTGAGGATCAAACCCAGTGCCTCATGCAAGCTAGGCAAAGCACTCTACCACTGAGCCACAACATTAGCCCAGTTTCTTTTCTTTTTTTATGTTAGTAATCAATAAGTCATTTTGTTGTGAAGATATTTCTACTAAAGGGACATTTTTTTCTAGTATCTCCTCTCTAATTTTTTGACTTCCCTTTCTAGAGAAATTGTTACTAGCTATTGTAGCTCTTGATCAGATACTCTGTATTTTATATATATGTCTTATACAGTTGATTAATGATTAATGATTAATGCTGTTTTCTAGGACATACTCTCAACTTGACTTTTTTTTGTATTTTGATAACATTTGGTTTTAAGAGAATTTTATTATTTCTTTAAAGGCACTAAAATACTAATAAATTGTTCTTTTCTGATTTTTTCATATACATGGAGGATGAACTATTACTTATGTCATCCACTTTTATTTTGATTATGCTTACACATGTTGTTAAAAGTAAAGATGTTTAGTGATGATGGCACAGAAATAACTCACTTTTATTTTTGAGAAGGCTGTCATTAAGAGATGGTAACATCTTTTACAGAATCTAAAATGGCATAAAATGTTAGTGTTCATACAACTTTCCTTGTCTGACTAATATTTCTCTTATCCCGAATTACTTTGTGAAGCCACACAACTTCAGGGTCCTTCAGTGAGGAAAATCAGGTATTACTAGATGGTCAAGTCAAGGATATTTCCTTTCAGATATCATTATTATTCATAGAAACATGTTTGATCTACCTCATTTAACATAGACATCAGCATCACTCAAAATTATTCAACATTTAAGGGGGGAAAGGGGAAAAAGCAATATGTGTGAGAACTTTACACAGTATATGTGAACTGAATCAAGGGAACGTATGAACTCTAGACTCTCTCCAAGAGGGAAATGGTACTCCATGATTGTGTACTTATTACAACCATATTTTTTAATCAAACTTTGTCTCTGTATTGTTGCAGTTTCTTGAATATCATAGTCATGTCTAGCAAGCCAAATCTATTCCACTTTTCACTGTATAGGGGATAGGGCTCCAGTAAATTGTCATGTAATGTTTTTGTGTCTGTTTCCTTTCTGAGTTCATAATTTGGCTGCATAGGAGCATGAAAAAGGCTGCTCTAACTGTAGTATGTATTTAGATATTATGTGGTGAAATATAACACATTTTTTCGCTTGATATATTCTGGAATTTGTGTTATACATAGAAAAACTTTCACTAGGATGAGGAAAATAGACCTTTTATTGGTTTCTTTCAATGTTTTATTATTTACTTTTTTACATTTTTGGAATTTATTCTGGTATATGTCATAATGCAAATTTCAAAATTTCTAAAATATATTATTTCTTACTGCTTTAAATAGACAACCTCATTTTATATGAAAATCCTACATGTATATAAATTTATTTTTATATACATATGCACAGATTTGGGCTTGACTACTTGTGAAATAGTGCTATCCTATATAAAGAAGCCATGTACGAAGATATGGGAAAGTTAGTATTCCTGTGACTCTTAATATTTGGGTAACATTACACTTGGGCTTAAAATGGTTAGGAAAAGGGATAAGAGGAAAAAGCTGAGTCCATGATCTGGAAGTTTTATAGTAAAGGTAGCTAATTAGCAATATAACTTACTATGGAGGGTGAGAGTATGTCCCTGACTTACTATGTTGCCTTGTCATTTTTTTAAACTTTATAAGAGTTCTAACTATGCATTCAGCATAAAACCTACATTGAATTTCCTGAGCTAACAACATACCTTACACTACTGTCTTACAGTAATGGGCAGTGACAATGAGTCACAGCTTTCAGACAGCCATGCACTCATGAACCATAGAACAGAAACTCTACAGTTGTACTGTGTTGCTAAGCTATGGTGTTCAGTAGGTTAGGTGTATTAAATGCATTTTAGAATTACAATATTTTCAGTTTTCAATGAGTTTATTGGGATGTAACCCCATATGATGGGTGCATCTATACACCCAATTTAATGTTTAACTCGTAGAGCTTGTTAATGCAGTCTGTATACTTCAGCCTCCTATGTACAAAGCAGGTTAGAGAAGGATAGATAGAAAATTTGTATGAGTGTATATGAAAGTTATTCATAACAATAAACATATTTTGCTTCTCATACCTTTCATTTTGGTGACAAATTTATGTGTACTATAAAATAGACAAACTTTCAATTACTGTATCATTATGAAGAAGATCAATTTCATTACCTCACAATCTAAAACCTAAAATGTTAAATAATTTATTGTTACATTTGGGAAAAGGAATTATATTTTCACAGTATCTATGAGTATGGGTTCTTCAGACCTACCATATATAAAAAGAAGATTTTAAACAGGTAAATAAACATGTGAGTACCTGATAAGACAGTAGTATAATAATATTTAGTCAGAGATAACTGATAAGCAGAAAATGCTCTATAGCAATCATGGTTCAAAGTGTAGAAGAAGAGAAATTATATAGTCATATATAATTTCATAAATTATAAAATCATTGTACAAAGAAAACCAAAGTAAATAAGGGAGTATTTTGAACAACTTCATGTCAATATACTCAATAACTCAAATAAAATGTATGGATTACTTGAGGAAAAAACTTCACAAAACACATGAAACAGGGTGAGAACTTCTGAATAATCCTCTTGAATTCAACAATTAAGCTCTAACAAGATAAGTATAAACTAATATCTGTCATGATATAGTTTATTAGTGACACATACCAAAAAAAGTATCATAACTTCTAAGGTATATCAAGGGAATGCAAGGTTGGGTTAATATTGGGAAATCAATAAATATAACCAAATGAGGAAAACCTTATGATCATCTCAGGAGATGCAGAAAAAAAAAACATTTAATGATTCAACACCCATTCATGATAAAACTCTCTCAGTAAACCTTCTCAATCAGATGAAGGTTATATAGAACAACAAATATATTATAGCCAACATTTTATGTGTTGTTAATATGTCTAATGCCCTTCCTTTACATTTGGAAACATTTTGAGCATGTCTTCTTCATTATCAATTTCAACGCTGTTGGTAAGATTTTAGTCAGGGCTTGTAACAAGAGAAAGAAATCAAAATAACTTGAATTGTGAAGAAAAAGTAAATTGTTTTTGTTAATATACAATGTGGTTGGAGAAGTAGATGGCAGAATGGAGCTGTGCAGTAATCCCTGCTCTCTCCACAACAAAGAAGAGAGACAGTGAAGGAAAAGCTGACCTGAGAGGTGGGTGACAGAATAAATTTTGAAAGACCCAATATTTGACAGTCTGAGATTTGGAGAGACTTGAAGTTTGGTTACTGGAGCCAAACTCAGGCCACCATGGTAGAGTAGGGTGGGGGGGAGAAAAAAGGAGAGAAAAGCACACAATCTCACCCACTTTTCAACAGCTTGAAAAAATGAGACTGAATTGAAATGTGACAGGAGAAGTGGGCTTTTTAAAGCAAATCAAGCAGTTTAAAACCAAATCTTGAATGGAAAGCCATACCTGATTCTGCAGCAATTCCTGGAGCCTGCAGCTGACTAGTAGTCCTTTAAATCAACATGACATCTTTCCATGTCCAGATAGCAACAGACAAAAACCAGAGGGAACACCCTGCAGTGAGATCTCTTAAGCATCCTGTCTAGAAAGAACTTATACAGGGATAGCTACTAGCCCAAAGTTGCTAAAACCCCCTCCCCCTCCCCTTGAATAAGGGAAGTGGGCTGGAGTAACTCTGCTTTAGTAAGTGCTAGCTTAATCCAGCTCTGCAAAGCCTCTGCAGGAGCCCAGGAAGAAACTGAACACACAACTTTAATTCACAGCAGCAGGAAGCAAGAGCTCACATCCAAACAAGGCAGTTTTGGTCCCTGGTAGAGGAAAGGAAAGGCATGCAGATTACTGCTACAGTTGGCAGGAGGCCCTCCAAGGCAGGAAGCTACCTATATCCCCAGAAGCAAAGAGGGACATACCCAGATTGAAGCTGCCACTGGCAGGAGGCCTATAATGGAGGGAAGTTGCTTGAGTCCAAGAAGCCTAATGGGATGGTGCCTGGATCATGATCATAGCTGGTGTGAAGTCATCAAAGTAGATAGCTTCCTAGGTCTAGAGCATGGGGAGAGAGATGTCACCCAGACTGATCCATGGCCACTGCTGGTAATTGTGATCACTCTTTATCTTGATTTGGCAGTTGTTACACTAACAGCCAGCGGTGTCCTCAAACCCTTTGACTGTATTTCTTCTAATGGTTTAAAGCATTGATTAGAATGGTTTTGTGTTTTCATATCTCTGGTTTATTCTTGCTCTTCTTACCCCCTCTTCTCCCTCTTACATTATCTGTTACTGCCTCAAATCCCCCATCCATCTTTTTTTTTTTTTCACTTTTAACTTGGGGTGAATTATTCTTTTCTATTTTTACTTTTACTTTTGTTAAATATTTTTCTCTCTTCTGCCCAAGTTTTCTCTTCCCCCTTTCAATCCCTACATAATGTTATAGCAATTTTATTATATTTAATAACTAATTTTTGGCCTATTCCAGAACTTTATTACAAGTTTATACCTGGATTAGAGGAACTGTGGAGAAGAATATCAACAAGTTTTGTATTTTTCATAAGGTCGAATAGTACATCACTGCTCTGAAGTGATGATTGTAAATAGGGTTCAGTAGCTACTTGCACTGTAGTGCTGATGCTGAGAATGGTAGAGGCCACACAATAAGTTAAAGTATCAGTAACTAGATATTTCTTAAGAGAAATAAGCTCACCAAAGAGTCCCTTGCATAAAAGAATAAATGATAATCATCCCAATATATAAGCAATATGAAAAATCAAGGGAATAAACCACCCCAAATAGCCTATAACACTTCAACAACTGATTCTATAGACACCAGAATGAAATAAATGTCAGAGAAAGAATTTCAAGTTCATAGTTAAAATGTTCAACAAGATAAAAGATGATGTAAGGAACAAAATTAGAGAAAAAATAGAAGAAGTAAAAGATCACTTCAATAAAGAGAGAGAGATTCTGAAAAGAACCAAACAAAACTCCTGGAAATGAAAGAAACAATAAACAAATTAAAAATTCAATAAAGCATCACCAATAGATTAGACCATTTTGAAGAAAAATTTTTAGGTCTTGAGGACAAAATACTTAATCTTGAAAACAAAGGTGACGATAAAGATGTTAAGAGACTATAACCAAAATATTAAAAAAATCTGGGATAAAATCAAGAGAGTGAATTTAAGAATCTTTGGGGGTAGATGAAGGCTCCAAAATACAAACTAAAGGGATGCACAAACTTTTCAATGATATAATATTAGAAACATTTCCAAATATTAGGAATGAGATGGAAATTCAAATGCAAGATGCATATTGAACTCCAAATATCTGCAAGATAAAAATAGTAGGTAATATTTGGAGGTAAACAAATTTGGATTTCTACTGATTTCTCAACCCAGACCTTAAAAGCCATATGGGCTTTAAATAATATATACCAAGCACTGAAAGAAAATGGGTACCAA
The DNA here is from genome assembly GCF_048772815.1 of Callospermophilus lateralis. NCBI lineage: Eukaryota > Metazoa > Chordata > Mammalia > Rodentia > Sciuridae > Callospermophilus > Callospermophilus lateralis. Next base: position 14,201,523 of record NC_135325.1, read on the forward strand.
CAAAGATTTCTATACTTGGCAAAATTATCCTTCAGAGTTGAAGATGAAAGAAAAACCTTCCATGATAAAAAGAAACTAAAATAATTCATATCCACTATAAAACATATTCAACAAAATATTTCATGCAGAAGAAATGAAAAATAAAAATAAAAACTAGCATAGGGATAAATTGCACTAGAAGAATAGTCAATTAAAAGAGAATCAAGTCTGATTTAAACAGCAGAAATAAATCAAAATGGCAGGAAATAAAAAATCATCTCTCTATGATAACAGTGAATATAAATGGTTTAAATTCTTCAATCAAAATACATAAATTGGTCGTTTGGATTTTTTAAAAGACCCAACAATATGTTGTTTGCAAGAGACTCACATCACAAAGACATCCACAGACTAAAAGTGAAAGGTTGGTAAAAGATATACCATGAAAACCATACTGGAAAGCAAACAGGGTTAGCTATTCATATCAGTCAAACTGAAATTCAAGCCAAAATTAATCAGAAGAGGAAAAGAAGTTCACATTATGTTAGTTAATGGAATCATCCAACAAAAAAGATAATGATTGTAAATATTTATGCTTCAAACAATGGTGTATCTACAAACATAAAACAAACCCTTCTCAATATTAAAAATCAAATAGAACACAATATAGTAACACACCTCTCTCATCACTAGACAGATCATCCAGACATAAACTGAGTAAAGATTCTTCAGAACTAAAAAGATATTATTAATCAAATGAAGGTACCAGACACCTATAGAATATTTCATTAATCAATAAATTTACTTTCTTCTCTGCAGCACATGGAATATTTTCTAAAATAGATCATATTTTAGGGAACAAAGCAAGTCTCAGCAATTACAAAAAATAAAGTTAATTCCTTGCATCATATCTGATCATAATGGAATAAAATTAGAGATCAATGATAAGATAAAAAATGATATCACTCTAATATCTGGAGAATAAATAATATACTTTTGAATGACAAATGGATAGCAGAAAAAATCAGAGGAGAAATAAAAAATTAGAAACAAATGAGAACAGTGACATAACATATCAAAACATCTGAGAAGGGGCTAGGGTTGTGGCTCAGTGGTAGATTACTCACTTAGAATGTGTGAGGCACTGGGTTTGATCCTCAACACCACATAAAAATAAAAAAATAAAGGTACTGTGTCTATCTACATCTAAAATATGTTTTTTTTTTAATCTGACAAAGTATGAAGGCAGTTCTAAGAGGGAAATTTGTAGCAACGAGTTCCTACATTTTAAAAATAAAAGGATACCAAATAAATAATCAATCATTGTACCTCTAGGTTTTGAAAAATAAGAACAAAGCAAATAACCAAATCAGCAGAAGTCAGGGAATTATTAAAATCAGCTATAATCAGTGAAACAAAGAGTTGGTTCTTTCAAAGGATAAACAAGATTGATAAACCCTTAGCCAAACTAATCAAAGAAAGAGGGAGAAGACTGAAATTAATGAAAGTAGATATTAAAAAAGGGATATCACCACAGACACTACTGAAATCTAGAGGATCATTAGAAACTATTTTGAAAATTTATATTCCAATAAACTAGAAAATCTTGGATATATTGAAAAACTTCTAGAGACATGTGACCTACTCAAAATGAACCAGGAGAATGTAGAAAAAAATAAACAGATCAATATAAAGTAATGAAAAAAAAAAATGAAAATAAAGCAGGTATCAAAAACTTTCCAACAAAGAAAAGCCCAGAACTGGATGGATTTTCAACCAACTTCTACCATACCTTTAAAGAAAAATTAATGCCAATCCTCCTCAAATTATCCCCTGAAATAGAAGAGGAGGGAACACTGCTGAACTCATTCTATGAATCCAGGACCACACTGATACCAAAACCAGACAGAGACACATCAAAGAAAGAAAAATTCAGGCTAATATCATAGGTGAACAAAGATACAAAAACATTTACTAAAATACTGGTAAACTGCATTTAAAAACACATTGACAAGATAGTGCACCATGATCTAATGTGTTTCATCTTAGGAATGCAAAGATGGTTCAACATACACAAGTCAATAAATGAAATTTATCACATAAATAGACTTAAGGACAAGAATCACATGCTCATCTCAATAGATGTAGGGAAAAAATTCACAATATCTAGCACACATTCATGTTTAAACACTAGAGGAAGTCGGGATAGATGGAACTGAAAACAGCAATGTAAAGGCTATATGTGCCAAACCCAAGGCCAATATCACGTTGAACAGAGAAAAACTAAAAGCATTTTCTCTTTAAACAGGAACAAGACAAGGATGCCCTCTCTCTCTCTCACCACTCCTACTCAACATAGGCCTTGAAAATCTAGTCAGAGCAATCTGGCAAGAAAAGGAAATGAAAGGGATAAAAATAGGAAATAAAGAACTCAAATTATCTCTGTTTGCTCATGGCATGATCCTATTTTTAGAACACATTCACACTCACAAAAAAAGAAACAAATAAAAAGAATTGTAGAGGTGATAAATAAATTTAGTAAAGTAGTGTGAAGTAGTATGATACAAGATTAACATACATAAATCAATCCCTTCCCTACACTGCAATAATAAATTTGCTGAAAAATAAATTAGGGAAACTATACCATTCACTATTACCTAAAAAAAAAATAATTGCTATAAAACTAATAAAGGAGGAGAAGGACCTCTAAAATGAAAACTATAGAACACTGAAGAAAGAAATTAAAGACCTTAGAAGATGGAAAGACCTTCCATATTCTTGGATAGGCAGAAATAATATTATCATATTACCAAAATCACTACACAGATTCAATGCAATCCCCATCAAAATACCAATGACATTCTTCACAGATCTAGAAAAAAATTGTAAAATTCATTTCGAAGAATAAGAGACCCAGATTAGCCAAAATAATACTGAGCAAGAAAAGTGATTCTGGAAGCAACATAATGCAAAACCTCAAATTATACTACAGAGCTATAGTAAATGAAAACAGCATGGTACTGGCACCAAAAGGGACAATGAAAATCAGTGGAATAGAATAGCAGACAGACAAACCCACATAAATACTGTCACCTGATACTAGATATAGATGCCAAAAACATACACATTGGAGAAAAAAAATAGCCTCTCCAACATATGGTGCTGGGAAAACTGGAAATCCATATATAGAAGAATGAAACTTGACCTGTATTTCTAACCCTGCTCAAAAGGCAACTCAAATTGGATCAAAGATGTAGGAATTGGGCAAAAACTCTGCACCTGCTAGAAGGTAATATATGCCTAACACATTGGCACAGACATAAACTTCCTTAATAAGACTCCTAAAATGCAAAAAAATACATAAAAATACAATAAATTAGATGACATCAAATTGAAAATCTCCTGCACAATAAAATAAACAAGAATGTAAAGAAAGGACCTACAGAATTGGAGATCATTGCCACCTGCTCTTCAGATAGGGCGTTAATATCCAGAATATAAAGAATTTTTAAAAAACTTAATATAAAAACCCAATAACCCAAATAACAAATGAGCAAAAGTATTAAATACTTTTCTAAATAAGAAATACAAGTGGCTAATTAATATATTGAAAAAATGTTCAATAACTCTAGCAATCTTGGGAATACAAATCAAAACTATATTGAGATTTCATTTTACTCCAGTCACGATGGCAATTTTCAAGAATACAAAAAACTGTTGGCATGAATATGGTGGATAAGGTACATTCACACATTGTTTTTCGGACTGTGAATTAGTACAACCACTATGAAAATCAGTATGGAGATTCATCAAAATACTATGAATAGAATCACCACATGACCCAGCTAACCTACTCCTCAGTATATATCCAAAATCAGCTTACTATAGGGATACAGCAGCATCAATGTTTATAGCAGCAAAATTCACAACAGCCATGCTATGAAACCAATCCAGGTGCCTGTCAACAGAGAAATGGATAAATAAAATGCAGGATATATACACAATGGGATGTTATTCATTTATAAAGAAGAAATTAGGTCATCTACCGGTAAATGGATGGAACAGAAGACCATCATACTAAGTGAAATAAGCCAGACTCAGAAATTCAAAGATCAAATGTTTTCTCTGATATGCAGAAGTTAGCCCAAAATAAGAAAAGAAAAGAATAAAATGAGGGGTGAATTCATCAAAATTGAAAAAGAAAATTAGTTGAATAGAGGAAGGTGATGGGGGTGGGGTGGACAGGGTAAGGGAAGAACAGGGGAATGGATCTGACCTAACTTTGCTGTGTACATATACAAATATATCACACTAATCTCATGTTTATATATATCTATAAGGCACTAATTTAAAAAAACCCTAAAATTAAATAGCAGAAAGATTGAGAATAGAGGGAAGGGAACTGTGAGGAAGGCGGGGAGGAAATGGGAAGTACTAGGGACTAAATTGGAGCAAATTTTATTCCATGCTTTTATAATTATGTCAAAGTGAATACTAATGTTACATATAACTAAGAATAAAAATACAACATCATGATTTACATTATCACAATTACATTATTATAATTGTGTTATTACAATTACTTTCTTATAAACTACAATAATTATCAATATAATAATCAATTAATTATAACAATTATAGTCAGGAAAACAAGTACTAATACTATTAATCAAATTTAGCAAAGTCATAGAACAGAATGTGTATGACAATGAGCTATATAACCATACTTACCATTTTGTTGGTTCCTTCATTAATATGCTAATTAGGCATTTAGCATACACTCACTTCATATTTCTTTGAGATTCATGCTGTGACCTTTTGAAAATTATCCTTTGACAGTTTGGAAGTTCCACTACAAAGGCAATTAAACTTAGATTCCTTGAGAAATGCCCTCTATGGTTTATTTAATCTCAGTCATATCTTTTCTTAAGTTCTTGAAAATTATTACTCTTAGTGACTCCTGGTTCCTTGTTTTTTTTCTGATTCTGTATTCTTGTATATATTTCTCTGGTTTCACAAAGTTTGGTTCCTCATCTGGTTTGCAAATTTTCACTAAGTTATCATCCATAAGTGGCCATGAAAACTGCCAATTCCATTATTTTTAAAATTTGATTTTATTTTCTGACCATTTGATAATCTCTTACAGGCGGAGATGGGGATATCATTTCTTTGTTGTAAAAAAGTAAGTTTTCCAGGTTTTTTCTTGCTTGCTTGGTTTTATCTTTTTGTATTTGTGCAAGAACACAGTTTACTTCCACTATAAAAACATACTATTTACTTAAAATAAGGAATGTCAATTTTTTGTCAACTGTAGTTAATCTTGCACATCATTGAATAGTTACTAAATTCTTTCTGTGTTTGTGTATTGGTAAATGATAAAAAAAAATCTAATTTGTGAGTGCAAAATATGTCCCCACTTTTGAGATGTTATTAATATATTAGATTATAAGATTACTGATAAAATAGGTATGCTCTGTTAGTTTTGAAAGTCTAATAAATATTCACAGAATTCTGAGAAAAATGCCAGTATGTCAAAAGTGCTAACCTTTTAACAAAACAAAAATATCTGCTTAAAAACTGTTAGCTCAAAAATATTTTCTTTAACAAGTCAAGGTCACGTAATCAAGTAAAATCTCTGGACAAGTCAGATTCATAGATAATTTAGGTGTTAAAAATTGATATAATCTTTCCCATCTTGTAAGATCATGGTTAAAATGACCAACAAGAAGAAATCTAAAGCCAGGAGGGTGATTAGTGACAAAGTTAAAATGAGTAACTTCAAGACTAAAATGCCCAAGAGAGAGAAGTCCCACTGCAGACAAAACTAAAACTCTATCTTTGTCAGAGAAATTGGCATATTTCCCAATCTGCTATGTATTCCATAAAGGCTAAGTACAAAAGGAAGTACTCTGCTGTTAAATCCAGGATTGCAAAGAAAAAGGAGAATATTCTTGATGCTGTCATAAAACCAGTTGATGGTGAAAAGAATGGTGGTACTTAACTATTTAATCTATGCAAAACTCCAGGATATTATCCTAATGAAAATGTGCATCTCTGAAGCTGTTGAGCGATTTCAAAATAAAAACAACACAAACAAACAAAAAATACAAACCAATAGCAACAACAACAACAACAAAACAAAACAAAAAAATCAGCTTTTGAGAAAACTAAAAACTAGCATCACTCTGGTCAACATCCTGGGTCATCTTCACTGAGTGCCACACAGGAAAAAGAGTGGTTTTCCAAAAGCAGCTGAGCAGTGGTTTAATGCTTATAACTGGACCTCTGTCCCTCAATCAAATTCCACTGGCTAGAAAACACCAGGAAATTGTCATTATCACCTCCACAAAAATTGATATCAACAGTGTGAAAATCCCAAAGCACTTCACTGATGTTTACTTCAAGAACAAATATTTGTGGAAACCAAGATTTCAGGAAGGTGAGATCTTCAACATAAAAAAAAAATGATATTACAGTTGCAGTTCAAGGTTGACCAGAAATCAGTGGGCCCACAAATTTTACCAAAGCAATTCCTTAGCTCCAAGGCTTGATATGATTGTTTTTGGTTTAACAAGATAAATTTGTCCTCACAAATTGGTATTCTAAGTTTTCTTACCAAGAAAATATTTAACTGTTTGATACATTTAAAAAATAAACCAGTGATATCTCCTTTTCTTAATTATGTAAGGCCTATAATAAAACTATGAAATTTTATTGTTACATTTGTTTTCCTTAAGAAGAGATGAGATTATCTGAACTTTCTAAACCTTTTATTATTTTACATATAGTCCCATGGTTTAAGATTGTGAAACATTTTGAATTATGTGGTCAACTAAGATGAGTTATAATTGTGTCAAAATTTCTTTATATTAATAGTTATTATGTTGTATGGTATGTTGACTTAAACATAATTTCCAATATGTATTCACTTTTAAGACATTGGATAATATTAAATAGAGTGAATCAGACTTTCTATTTGATGATTGCTAAGTAATAAAGAATACTAAATGTTCAGCCAGGCATTACACTGGTGTGTGTGTGTGTGTGTGTGTGTGTGTGTGTGTGTGTGTTGTGTGTACACATGAACAAAAGCATGTGCATATCCATGCATGTGTATGTAAGTTCCCATTCTTGTGTCATAGAGTTTATATCTTTGGATTATGTAAAAACATTAATTATTGTCAATTTAACAAAATATAAGCATGAGTGCTGTGGCTGTAGATGGTTCTATTAGATACTTAGAGATACAGACACAGATGTAGACATATACAGAAATATACATTGGTGAACTTGGTCTGCTAAAATATTTGCTCATAGTTGGACTTTTCAATTAAAATTCACTTTTCTCTCTGAAAAATATTTTAGAAACTTTGTCTAAACACTTTATTTAATGTTTTTTCAGACTAAGCTAAGAACAAGAATAGTGAAGAAAGACATAGGACTACAGTCATATTCCTGATAAACTATGAGGGGAAAAATGTTTTTTATATTAAAATAAACTGTTTGAGTTTTCATAAACGAGAAAAATGATGGGGGAGGAAGGAACATTAATGGGCATAGAATGTTCTCCAAGTTTGCACAGGTACATTTAGTTTCCTTGCTTTATAACACCTACAAATGACGAATCTGAACAAAGGCCTTAAAGTATGTTTAAATTTTGAAAAAAGTTGCTTGAGTTTGACGAGTCTATTTGGAGAGAGAGAGAGAGAGAGAGAGAGAGAGAGCGAGCGCAATTATTCTACTGACAAATATTATATTAATGTAATATTAAAATGTGGTTTGCTCACTGTAAAAATAGCAAATTAGTCCTGAAGTACCTCAGTCTGCCATAAACAAAAGGAAGTAGAAGGTTATTCAGTACTTGTTTAATCTGTCCAGATAAGGGAGATTTGTATCTCAAAAGAATGGTTTTCAGTGCTTTAAAGAAATTTTATATTCCTGATTATTATAATAAAATCAAGGGCACAAATAGTTTCCCTCTTCAGAAAGAGATGAGTTTCTTACAAACACTTCATTTCCTACTAGCTTTTAAAAAAGTATTTGAATTTTGTCTTTGATTAATAGATAACTGTGCACAGCCTAACTCTTGGTCTCAGGTTCCTCTTGTTGTATTTTCATCATGTGACAAAAATCACCTCTGGGGGGAAATTTTTTTATTTCGACTTCCTAAGATAAGACCCTCTATTCTGAATAATAAAATCTTGAAGAATTAGTAATATCTTTGGGATTTCTCAAAAGTTATCTGATCTACTACAATGGTTATTCATTCACATTATGAACAGAGATTGATAAAATAATAAAGTTTTTTTAAAATCACACATTTCTTAACTAGCTCAGTGCCAGTAAAATAATCTCCTGGGAAAAGTTTTAGACACTCAATTTTTTTTCAAGTTAACACTTTTTTGTGGATAAATATTATTAGCAAAATGTTATAGAAATGATATACTTTACAGTATAGGCTGGAAGACCTTGGAGGTTAGACAATGGTTTCATTATTCATCATATATACATTCTTAAGGTCAGGAAAAATATTGATTAAATTCTTATGAAATAGTTATATATGAAACCCAATAGAAACTTTTCAACTTCTTCGACCTGGTGGCGATTTTTTTTTACTGTTTTTTACGCATACACACACACACACACACACACTATATGTGTGTGTGTGTGTGTGTGTGTATATATATATATATAGTGGGGTGTGGGGGTGTGGGGGTGTGTTGCTGGAAAGCAAACAAACCCAGGGCTTCAGGCATGCTAGGCCAGCAGTCTACCACTGAGCCATATCCACATTACATATCTTTTTAAATAACAGTTAATAATTTCAAAATTCAAAAAAAATTGACAAAGGAAATCAAATTGTAATTTGTTTGGAAAACTGTAAGCATTATTTGAGTCATCATTTCTCTGATAAGATATGATGAAAATTTTCATTTTTCTTATCAGTCTTATTGATTACCATCATTTAATCTGGAATATACTATTGTAAACTGTATAAATATGTAAAATATCTCAGAAATCAGGAGTGAATATTTCTCTGAATCATTTTAATTTTTCAGTAGTTCATTGTACTAAAGTTCACATAAAATAACCAATAGATGTATAAATATACAATTTGATAAGTATTTATAAATTTATACTTGTGAAACCATAATCACAATTAAGATTCAGAATATATATCACTTCCACAAGATTTTTCCCATCCCATTTTTCATCCCTCTCTTGTGTCACCTCCTTCCATCTATAGGATATGCTTTAACTCACTATATATTAGGTTATATTATTAACACTAAACTGATATCTATCTCTACATTTTAGTTTGCATTCCCTAGTATTGTATGCAAATTTCAATTTGTTGTAAGACTTAATATACTTTTACCATACAAATAGACAGTTCTACTTTTAGGAGAAATGAATATATATCTACACATAAATATTTCGAGTACTCATATTAGTTTAATAGTGTAAACAAGTACCTGAGAACAGGTGAACTGATAAACCAATGAATCCCCATGCATGCAAGGCATACTCCCCAAAAATAAGGTGGAAAGATCTACTGATCCATACAATAACATGATCACTTTTAAAACCATTGTATTCATGCATAATAGTACATTCTGTTTGATTCTTCGTATTCAAGTTCCAAAACAGGTGAGAATAAGAATAAAATTTTCATCAAAATAAGAACACTAGCTGCATTTTGAAATGGGGATTAACAGGATGGGAGCAAAAGAATATGTTCTCCTGTAATAACATCATGTAATCTTGTTTGTGGTGATGTAAATAATTATTAAAACTCATTAAATTGCTTACTTAAATGTGTGCATTTCAATTTATGTATATATTAACATAACTAAAACCAATTATTCTTTGACCCTTAAGACTAATATGGGCTAAGGGAGTGAAGGCATAGAATAGTTAAGCATTTTGTCCTTTGATCCATCCCACTCATTCCTGCTTAAAACAGAAATGTTCCACATTTACATGCTTCATATATTGCTGTTCTGTGTAAGATTCATTCTGATGGATTCTGAAGAACATTTTTCCAATGATGTAGAATACTGATGTCATGATAAAGCTTTAGAATCTACCAACAGGAAAAGGCAGAGGGGTCAAATTATTATCCGATTCAAATTAAAATTTAGAGACAAACCTCAGGAAATATCAATTCATTCCCAGATTACAATTTTCTTATCTTTAAAAATCTAATATTCTTGCCAGGCAGAGTCACAAAGGCCTGTGATCCCAGTGGCTTTTAGCAACTCAGTGAGACTCTATCTCTAAATACAAAATAGGGCTGATGATTCCAAGATGGTGGAGTAGAGGAGCACCTGTTACTGGCGTAACTCCAAGTGAGTGGTCAGATGTTTTCCCCCACAGAGGCTCCCATTCACGAATTTAAGCTTCATGGAGCATGTGACAGGATTTTAAAGAGTAGATTGTTGCAAGTGCACCCCAGAACGCTGGGAAACTAGAGTCGCTCTTTGCAGGGGAAGCCGAACAGCAGTGTGGTGCGGGAACCCGCTGCAGTCGGGCGGAGTTTCAGTGCACAGACGCAGGGTTACTGATCCTTCAGGGCTAGAACACACAAGACTCCGATCCACGTCACAGCAGGACACCAGACTAATAAGAAAAACTAGCTCATAGATGATGTATTGTTGATGTTGGAAACTGTTAACATTGTCTCCCATCACAAAGGAGAGATCTTGGAACTATAGAAGGGCAATACAAATCTGTAGGGGAAAACCAATAACACAACAGTCACACAGAGCTGGAAAGAAATAGGACCAACATGAAAAGACAAGGAAAGAAAGGACCACAAACAATGCAGGACAATACAACATTAGAAGAGGTAACATGTATAGCAGAAAGAATGTCAGATAAAGATTTCAGGATATACATATGTCAGAGTCCCAGGGAAGACATTAGACATTAAATGCAAACAATGAAAGATCACTTTGACAATGAATTATATAAACAAATCCAAGAAACAAAAGATCAACTCTACAGGGAGATAGAGGTTATACAAAAAAACCAAACAGAAATCCTTGAAATGAAGGAAATAATAAACCAAATTAAAAACTCAAATGAGAGTATCACCAGCAGAGTAAAATACTTAGAAGACAGAACATCAGACAACGAAGACAAAATATATCATCTCTAAAAGAGTATATACAGCAGAGTGAGACTGATAAGAAACCATGAGCAGAATATCCAAAAAATATGGGACAGCATAAAAAGACCAAATTTAAGAGTTATTGAGATAGAAGAAGGTATAGAGGTCTAAATCAAAGGAATGAGCAATCTCTTTAATGAAATAGTATTAGTAAACTTTCCAGACATGAAGAATGAAATGGAAATCCAAATCCTAGAAGCCTATAGGATGCCAAATGTGCAAAATCACAAGAGATCCAGACCAAGACACATTATAATGAAAATGCCCAACATACAGAACAAGGAGAGAATTTTAAAAGCCACAAGAGAAAAGAAGATTACATTTAGGGGTAAACCAATTAGATTAATGGCTGCTCTTTCAACACAGACTCTGACAGCTAGAAGATCCTGGAATGACATATTTCAAACACTGAAGCATAATAGTTTCCAACCAAGAATCTTGTATGCAGAAAAATTAAGCTTCAGGTTTGAAGATGAAATAAAAACCTTCCACGATAAACAAAAGTAAAAATTGCAGCTAGAAAATCATCACTTCAAAACATCCTTGGCAAAACATTACATGAAGAGGAAATGAAAAATAACAATGAAAACCAACAGTGGGAGGTAGTATAGTAAAGGAAAAACTAATCAAAGAGGAAAAACAAATCAAATTAAATAATAAAAATAAACAAATATGGCCAGAAATACAAAACATATCTCAATAGTAACCCTAAATGTTAATGGCTTAAACTCACCAATCAGAAGACATAGGCTAGTAGACTGGATTAAAAAAGATCCAACAATATGCTGCCTACAGGAGACTCATCTGATAGGAAAAGACATTACACAGACTGAAGATGAAAGGTTGGGAAAAATCATAACACTCGAATGGTCTTTGGAAGCAAGCAGAGGTGTTCATACTCAGATCAAATAAAATAGACTTGAAGCCAAAATTAATTAAAAGGGATAAAGAAGGAAACTACATACTGCTCAAGGGAACCATACACCAACAAGACATAACAATTATTAATATATATGCCCCAAACAATGGTGCAGCTATGTTCATCAAAAAACTCTTCTCAAGTTCAAGAGTCAAATAGACCACAACACAATAATCATGGTGATTTTAACACAACTCTCTCACCACTGGACAGATCTTCCAAACAAAAATTGAATAAAGAAACTATAGAACTCAATAACACAATTAATAACATAGACTTAATTGATATATATATATATATATATATATATATATATATATATATATATATATATATAATATATCAACCAACATCAAGTGGATACACTTTCTTCTCAGCAGCACATGGATCCTTCTCAAAAATAGACCATATATTATGCCACAGGGCAACTGTTAGCAAATACAAAGAAGTAGAGATACTACCATGCATTTTACCTGATCATAATGGAATGAAATAATTGGAAATCAACAATAAAATAAGGATGAAAAATTCCTACATCACATGGAGAATGAACAATATGCTACTGAATGAACAATGGGTTACAGAAGACATCAAGGAGGAAATTTAAAAATTCTTAGAGGTAAATGAGAACACAGACACAACATATTGAAATCTCTGGGACACTATGAAAGCAGTACTAAGAGGAAAATTCATTGCATGGAGCTCATTCCTTAAAAGAAAAAAAAAAGTCAACAAATAAATGATGACCTCACACTACATCTCAAAGCCTTTGAAAAAGAAGAACAAATCAGCAGCAAATGTAATAGAAGGCAAGAAATAATTAAAATCAGAGCTGAAATCAAAGAAATTGAAAAAAACAAACAATTTAAAAAATTGACAAAACTAAAAGTTGGTTCTTTGAAAAAATAAATAATATTGACAGACTCTTAGCCATGTTAATTGAGAGAGAACCTAAATTACTAGCATATGGGATGAAAAAGGCAATATCACAACAGACACTACAGAATATAGAAGATAAATAGAAATTATTTTGAAACCTTATACTCTAATAAAATAGAAGAGAGTGAAAGCATCGATAAATTCCATAAGTCATGTGATCTGCCCAGATTGAGTCAGGAAGATATACACAACTTAAACAGACCAATATCAAGTGAGGAAATAGAAGAAGCCATCAAAAGATTACCAACCAAGAAAAGCCCAGGACTGGATGGATATACAGCCAAGTTTTACAAGACCTTTAAGGAAGACCTAATACCAATACTCTTCAATCTATTTCAGGAAATAGAAAAATAAGGACTACTTCCAAATTAATTCTATGAGGCCAATATCACGCTGATTCCAAAACCAGACAAAGATACCTCAAAGAAAGAAAACTTCAGACCAATATCTCTAATGAATATAGATGCACAAATCCTCAATAAAATTCTGTCAAATTGGATACAAAAACATATCAAAAAGATTATGCACCATGATAAAGTGGGATTCATTCTCAGGATGCAAAGTTGGTTCAACATACGGAAATCAATAAATGTAATTCATCACATCAATAGACTTAAAGATAAGAACAATATGATCATCTCAATGCAGAGAAAGCTTTTGACAAATTACAGCACCATTTTATGTTCAAAACACTAGAAAAATTAGGGATAACAGGAACTTACCTCAACATTGTAAAAGCAATCTACACTAAGCTTCAGGCCAACATCATTCTAAATGGAGAAAAATTGAAGACATTCCCTCTAAAATCTGGAACAAGCCAGGGATGTCCTCTCTCACCACTTCTATTCAACATAGTTCTTGAAATAGTGGCCAGAGCAATTAGAGAGATGAAAGAAATTAAAGGAATAACTATAGGAAAAGAAGAATTTAAACTAGCACTATTTGCTGATGATATGATTCTATACCTAGAAGACCCAAAAAACTCTACCAAGAAACTTCTAGAACTAGTAAATGAATTCAGCAAAGTGGCAGGATATAACATCAAGACTCATAAATCAAAGGCATTTCTGTATATCAGTGACAAATCCTCTGAAATGGAAATGAGAAAAACTACCCCATTCACAATATCCTCAAGAAAAAAAAATACTTGGGAATCAACTTAACAAAAGAGGTGAAAGATCTATACAATTAAAACCATAGAACCCTAAGGAGAGGAAATAGAAGAAGACCTTAGAAGATGGAAAGATCTACCTTGCTCTTGGATAGGCAGAATTAATATTATAAAATTGACCATACTACCAAAAGCACTATACAGGTTCAATGCAATTCTGATCAAAATCCCAATGGCATTCCTCATAGAAATAGAAAAAGCAATCATGAAATTCATCTAGAAAAATAAGAGACCCAGAATAGCCAAAGCAATTCTAAGCAGGAAGAGTGAAACAGGTGGCATTGCTATACCAGACCTTAAACTATACTACAGAGCAATAGTAACAAAAACAGCATGATACTGGCACCAAAACAGGCTGATAGACCAATGGTACAGAATATAGGACACAGAGACTAACCCACAATATTACAACTACCTTATATTAGACAAAAATGCTAAAAGCATGCACTGGAGAAAAGATAGCATCTTCAACAAATGGTGCTGGGAAAAATGGAAATCCATATGTAGAAAATGAAATTGAATCCCTATCTCTTACCAATGCCCAAAAGTTAACTCAAAATTGTTCAAGGATCTAGGAATTAAATCAGAGACTCTTCGTCTAATAGGAGAAAAAGTAGGCCCTAATCTCCATCATGTGGGGCTAGGCCCCAACTTCCTAAATAAGACTCCTATAGCACAAGAATTAAATCCAAGAATCAACAAATGGGAAGGATTCAAACTAAAAAATTTTTTTCTCAGCAAGAGAAATAATATGTGAGATGAACAGGGAGCCTACATCCTGGGAACAAATTTTTACCCCTCACACATCAGATGGAGCTCTAATATCCAGGGTATATAAAGGGTTCAACAAGATAAGCACCAAAAAAAATAATAATAATCCAATCAATAAATGGGCCAAGGACCTGAACAGACACTTCTCAGAAGAGGATGCACAATCATTCAACAAATATACGGAAAAAATGGTCATCATCTGTTGCAATCAGAGATCTGAAAATTAAAAACTACTCTAAGATACCATCTCATTCCAGTAAGAGTGGCAGCTATTATGAAGACAAACAACTACTGCTGGCGAGGATGCGGTGAAAACAGTACACTCATACACTGCTGATGGGACTGCAAATCAGTGCAGACAATTTGGAAAGCTGTATGGAGATTCCTTGGAAAGGTGGGAATGGAACCACCATTTGACCCAGCTATTCCCCTTCTCGGACTATACCCAAAAGACCTAAAAA
The DNA here is from genome assembly GCF_048772815.1 of Callospermophilus lateralis. Classification (NCBI taxonomy): domain Eukaryota; kingdom Metazoa; phylum Chordata; class Mammalia; order Rodentia; family Sciuridae; genus Callospermophilus; species Callospermophilus lateralis. The sequence continues at coordinate 14,216,939 of NC_135325.1, forward strand.
GAGCATACTACAGGGATACAGCCACATCAATGTGTATAGCAGCACAATTCACAATAGCTGAAGTGTGGAGCCAACCTAGATGTCCTTCAGGGGATGAATGGATAAAAAAATGTGGCATTTATACACAATGGAATATTACTTAGCAATAAAAAAGAATAAGATCATGGCATTTACAGGGAAATGGATGGCATTAGAGAAGATTATGCTAAGTGAAGTTAGCCAATCCTCCCGAAAAACACAAATGCCCAATGTCTTTTCTGATATAAGGGAGGAGACTCAAAATGGGGTAGGGAGGGAGAGCATGGGATAAAGATTACCTCTAGATCGGGAATAGGGGTGGGAGGGAAAGGGAGGGATCATGGGAATAGCATGGATGGTGGAAGGAGACCCTCGTTGTACAAAATACATGTATGAAGATGTGAATTTGGTGTCAACATACCTTATATACAATCAGAGATATGATAAATTTTCATTAAAGGTATATTAAGAATTGTAAAAAAAAAATAAGAGAGTTCATGTATAATGGCATAATTTGGAGTGAACCTACTTTATATACAGAGTTACGAAAACTTGTGCTGTGAATGGACAATTATGATTGTAATGCATTCCACTATTCTCATGTATGTAAGAAATAAAAAAAATAGTGCTGAGAATGTGGCTCAGTGTTCAAGTGCCCCTGAGATCAATACCTAGTACCAAAAAAATTTAAAAAATGATAATAAAATAAAAATCTAATATTCTTATATAATTCATATACTTAATCATTGAACTATGTGAAAATGTAAAAGTAAAGCATTTCCTTGGCTGAACTATTTTAGTGACTAACAAAAATATTTTATGTAATGTATTTCTACTGTTTTTGCTTTAGTTCTTTATTATTATTAATTGTTATGTAACAGTTGAATATATTTATGGAGTACAATGTGATATTTTAACATATGTAAACAATAGGAAATTATTGGATGAAGCTATTTAGCATATTCATTGCCTTACTTATTTTTTGATATGATACTAGAAATTTACTTTCACAGCAACTATGAAATATGATTATTAGAAATAATCACCACACTGTGCAAGATATTTTATATTATTATTCCTTTTGTCTAACTTTATTCCCTTGAGCCAACATCTCCCTATTTGCTCCCCCCTCTCCACACAACCTTTTGTAACCACTATACTACTCTTTACTTCCATGAGTTGAACTATTTTAGAATCCAAATCTTTTCCAAAACTATTTTAGATTCCTTGTGCCTGGCTTATTTCATTAGCATAGTGTTCTCCAAGTTTATCCACATTGTTGCAAATTATAATTTTCTTTTTTCATGGTGAAATATTATCCTATTGTGTATACATACCATATATTCTTTATCTATTTATCCAATGATGGATGCTTAGGTTGCTTCCATATCTTGACCATTGTGAATAACACTACAATGAGGTTGGGAGTATGATATCTCTTTGGCATTTGATTTCTATCCTTTTGGATATGTATACAAAAGTGGGATTGCTGAATCTTATGACAGTAGTATTTTTAGTTTTTTGAGCAATCTACATTCTGTTTTCCATAAGGGTTATGCCAATTTAACTGTGTACAAGTTTTCCCTTTCATCACATCCTCTCCAAAACTTCTTTCAACTTTTTAACCATAATAATTAAAGTAGATATGTGATGATATTTTATTGTGGTTTTAATTTGCATTTACTTAATGATTAGTGATGTCAAGAAGTCTTTTTTAATATTTTTAGTTGTAGATAGACACAGTACCTTTATTTAATTTATTTATTTTTATGTGGTGCTGAGGATCAAACCCAGTGCCTCAGGCATGCAGGACAAGCACTCTACCACTGAGCTACAACCTCAGCCTTCAAGCATTCTTTCATGAACCTGTTAGCCACTTGTATGTCTCTTTTTAAGAAATGTTCATTTAGGCCCTTTACCTATTTTTCAATTGGTATATATTTTCCCTTGCTTTTTAGTTACTAGAATTCATTGTATATTTTGTATATTAACTTCTTACTACATATGTTAGTTACAATATTTTATTTCATTCCATAACTTGTATCTTCAATCTGTTATTTTGTTTGCTGTATAGAAGCTTTTTAGTTTGATAAAATGTCTAGTTTTGTTTTTGTTTGCTTGTGTTTTGGGGATTAAATCTGAAAAATCACTGCCCAGACCAGCTTTTCATTTATTTTCTTTCAGTAGTTTTATAATTTAAGGTCTTCCATTTAAAGCTATTTAAGTCCATTTTGAGTTTGTTTTGTTTTGTAGTGTGTGGTAAGGATCCAATTTCTTTCTTCTGCTTATGAATATCCAGTTTTCCCAACACTGTTTTTTGAAAAGATTGTCTTTTCTTAACACTGTTCATTTTTAAAAGGAATTTTAGTTAGGAAAGGATATTAGGGCATACTGCAAAACATGTGGGAAACAGAGTAGAGATAGGGGTTAAAAAAAATTATTCCAAAGTTAAAGAACCCCAGGATAATGTGGTCAAGAGTATTGTGGGAAATCTTTTCTCATTTTGCTAATTGCCTATGGGTTATTTTGTCTCTTAACATTTTTATAAACCAGAAGCTACTTTATTTGTTTAAACTTTCAAAACTTGTGTTAGTTCTTGAAAATACTTCAGGGAATTTTCTCTGCTCTATTGTAACACTTAATGGTCCTCTAGTGTATGCTGGATGGGCAGGTGAAAAGAACCTAGAGTAAATGTATATCCTCAGGGAACTAAGTCAGTTCTCTTAGAAACAGGGCTTATTTGATTTCCTTAAGATCTATTTCCACATCTGGGTTCAATGAGTCTCTGGTCCCCAACTAGGAAAAGATTGCTTTAAAGTATGTAACCCTCTAAATTCCAGATAAATTTTAATTGTTATAAGGAGAATATCATTACTGCAGTCATGGTGAAGAGACTAAGGAAGTGATTTTAATATGTTATGAGGAGAAAACAGGAACCCATTTAAAAGTGCTTAATACATATGCTAAAACAATTATTATTAAAACATTTCATTTATTTAAAGTGAAGTAGTATGGTTTTCAGCAAGGGTGTCAAGATTTACAGGTATATTGGAATAATTTAATGTCTTTATTTTCACAATACACAAGGGCCATTTAAATGTCATGTTAGAGTATATTAAATACACATCACCCATACTAACCTTTTAGGAAAGATAACTCTTTTATAACATTTGCCATTATACCAGTAAATAAAAACTCACATTAAGTTAGAAAATACATTTCAAATTAAAATTGAAGAAAGGACCCAAGAGCTCAGAAAGGGCCAAAATAAGTGTTTCACATCTTAAATTACAATTCTATGAAATAAATGAAAATTTTAAAGTTACAAGATAGACTCAAAAGTGGCAACTACTACAGTAAATTTTGAAAAATAAACATATCTGGGACACATTTAAGGAATCTGTGAAATAAGAGATCCTTTCAGAATCTGAAGATGAAGCTGAACAATTCTATAATAACTTGATCATTTTTGACCCTCAAAAAAATGGAAATTTCATTGATTCCACCTGATATTTCTACTTGCAAGGCATGATGAAAAATAATTTGCTATCAAATCAAGTCTTACAACTATAAAATTATGAACATTAAGGGTAGAGGCCTCTCAATCTCTGGATGTAGTTACCTGTATCTGTAAAGACACTATTAACTTTGTCTGTATAAGACTGCTCATTTACCTATGGATATTAGCTTTCTATTGTAGCATAACAAATTAAGACAAATGTAGCAGTTTACAAGAACACACTTTTATTTTCTCACAGTTTCCGTGAGTTAGGTGTCCAGGTGTACCTAACTGGGTGCTGATTGTGGTCTCATGAGCTATTACTGGTCTCACACTCAAAGTGTAGACCAGCCTGTGTTCTCTCTCATCTGGAGGCTGACTACAGAAGGATACATTTCCAGGCAGACTTGGGTTTTTGATAGAACTCTGAATTTCCTTTGGGTTGTAGGACTAAACTGTCCTGGATCCATGTTGATTATTAGTTGGAGGCTACCCTCAGCAAATAGAGAGGCCACTCACAATTTCTAGAGGCCACTTGTCTAATTTCTATGCAAGCTTTTCTAAAATGGACATTGATTTCATCAAGTCAGCAAGGAAAGCCTTTAGAGGAAGTAATCCCTAAAGTAAGCTAGCAATATGGGGTCTTATGTATGTAATATAATCATAGGAATTATGCCCTACCAACTTTTGTCACATTCTACTTTTAGAATCAAATCACAGGCCTACTCACACTTAAGAGAAGAGAAGTACACAAAGGCATAAACCCTAGGAAGAAAGGACCACTGGGGAATTATCTAAAAGTCTGCCTGCCATATTACCCCAATAGTATCTCCGTTCTTTTCAGTCAGAGCCCCACTTTTGTCAAGTGTCACTATTAATTGTCTATCACTAGACAACAAATTATACCAAAATTAGTGGCTTAAAACAATAAATACTTAGTATCTAATGGTTTCTGGGGTGCAAGAATCCAGGCATGACTTAACTGGGTCCAACCACCCCCATTCCTTGTCATGTGGGCATACTGACAATATGACAACTACATCTAGTAAAGTGAGAAAGCAAAAGAGAAGGAGAGAAATAGGCAAGGCAAATACCAGGTAATGTTTTTTATCTAATATTAGATATAATATCCTACCACTTTAACCATGTACTGTTTGTTAGAAGGAAATATCTAGGTCCAGCCTACCTCAAGGAAGGGGACCCGGACTATATATGCAAGGGTGTCATTCCCAGGAATTGGAACACTGGGATACATCTTAGGAACTGCCTATTATGGCCCTCTAATTAAATATAATTTGGGGCATAAATCCTGATGAGTCTAAGACAAATCAGGACAATTCTTTGTCACGGTTGCCTCGGACATCATATATAACCTGAATCTGGTCAATGAGATACAAGAGGAAGCCAGCATGGAAGGATCTGAAAAATCTATTTTTCCTCTTAGTTCAGTACTATATAGGATCATAGAAGACATTTGTGACCGTAAAAGTAGCTAGCTTAAAGAAAAAGTTGATGCCCCAAGTTTATAAAAAGAGCCTGGGTTCTCAATTAATGATGAATCATACAATTTGTCAAACTATGATCTTCCTAGTTCAGGGCTCTGTTTAAGATAACAATTTTCATTTTCTTTCTTTTTAATGTTTTTCTTAGTATATTATAGTTATACATAACATTGGGTTCATTTTGACGTAATCACACAAGCATGGGATATAATTTGCACCATGTCATTCTTACATACTTCCTCTTTTCCCCTCCTCCTTCACACTGTTTGCCTTCCTCTATTCTATTGGTCTTTATTCTATATACTCATACGTTTTTTAATAAAATCTGTGCTTTATGATAAGATATACATAAAGATGAAATTTACTGTGGTATATTATATACGTACATAGCATAATTTGCTCAATTTCATTGCATAGTTCCTCCCTTTTCCCATCCTTTCTTCCTCCCCATCAATCCTCTTCCTTTGTTCCATTGATCTCCCTTCTATTTTTATGGAACACCCCTCCCTATTTTTTCCTTCTTATAGTCTAGCTTCCACATATGATAGAAACTATTAAACCCATAATTTTTGAGTCTAACTTATTTCACTTAGTTCTATCCATTTACCAACAAATGACATAATTTCATTCTTCTTTATGGATTAGTTAAATTCCATTGTCTATACACATCACATTTTCTTTATCCATTCATGTGTTGTTTGGGTACCTGAACTGGGTACCCAAATGGGGTTCCATAACTTGCTTAATGTGAATTATTCACTATATGGGCTACATCCCTATACTATTCTGATTTTAGATTTTTATGATAAATGCCAAATAGTGAGATATGGTGGCTCCATTCCTAGTTTTTTTGAGGAATCTCAATACTACTTTCCAGAGTGGTTGTACTAATTTGCAGTCCCAACAAAAATGTATGGGTGTACTTTTCCCCCACATACTCACCAACATTTATTATTATTAATATTCTTGATGATTATCATTCTGACTAGAGTAAGATGAAATCTTAGAAGCTAATTCATTGTAGTTTTGACTTGCATTTCCCAAATTGCTAGTTATTGTACCTTTTTTCATATGTTTGTAAGCCATTTATATTTCTTATTTTGAAAAGTGTCTGTTTTGTTCTTTTGCCAATTTATTAATTAGGTTATTGGTATTATTTCATTTTATTTTGGTGTCAAGTTTTTTGAGTTATTTTCTTTAGGCCATTCTTACCTGAGTTTTTCATTATTTGTAACTGAAATCATCTTCTTTTTTTGTACTGAGAATTTAACTCAGAAGTATTTTACCTCTAAACTGCATCTCCAGTCCTTTTTTAGAATTTTCATTTTAAGACAGGGTATCTCTAAGTTGCTGAGGCTGGCCTTGAACTTGCAATCCTCCTGCCTCAGTCTCCCAAGTTTGGGGTATTATAGGCATGGGTCACTGTGCCCAGCAATGAATACATTTGAACTGACACAATATAATGCAAAAAACATCTTCCCTATATGTGAAAAATTAGAACATCTTTGCCTTTTTCCTTCTACTCTAAGATACTAGGAACATAGCACTAATAAGTGGAAGGATCATGTACAAAATAAACCTAGTTCAAAAATTAAAGTTTGTCCATTCTTTGGTATACAGTGCTTTGAATAAAATACTAAAATGTAAGATATTGCTTTAAAAATTTGACTCATTATTATGTAGAATTATATCTCACTCTTTAAGTTGCATTTTTAAAGCACTTAAGTCTTATCAAAAGGCCGATTCTGATTCAGTTAGTCACAGATGAGGCCTAATTACCTGAGTATTTTAACAAGTTTTAAAGTGTTCTAGATCCTGCTTAGTGTGGAAACTGTTTTGTGGGGAAAAGCTGTAGACATATAGCCTATCAAAAGTAATCTCTAAAGGAGAAAAAAATGGAAACTTTTAGTTTTTCCAAGGAAATGATTTTACAAATATGCTCACTTATTTTTCCCTTAATTTTCTTTTCCTTTGATCCATGGGAAATAATCATGAGCTTAAACATTACTAAAAAAAATTGAAAGTCTCTCAAGCCAAATAGTATTTTGTTCCTGATTTGAATTTTTATGAATCTGTTGAATCACAGGTAAACATTCATCTTTTGGTACTGATTATCTCAATATTTATTAGGAAGGTATCTTAAGCTGCATATTAAAATAATAACGCCAAATGACCCTTTACTTCAGAGGAAGCATGTCAGAATTTTTTAAAGAAAACTTCCCTTTGATGAGCAGATGGTTACATTATGTTCTTCTTTGCAGTCTCCTGTGACTACTGATTTACATCAAAGCTTTGCTGCAATTCAGCATTTTCAGTCTGTTCTTTGGACTGAATGGAAATGTCAGGTAGTTTAGTTTAGATTATTCATTCAAGGCATAAGAGATGACTTCTATTTAGGCTAAAAGAGCTGCAAATTGGTATTATCCCAGGTCCTTTCTGGAATGTCACTTTCATTTGAAATTCACAAACCTAATTCATGTGACACAAGATTTGAAATCTTTAATGGAAGTGCTGACAATTTATCTTATTTGGGATATAAGTATCTGCAACTGGAGTGTTAATTATTTTGAAACTGTAGCAGGTGATTTACTGCCCTTGAAAAGACTGATGTTTTTAAAATTAATATTAAGGTGCCTTGAAGACTCCTGCTTTATCTTTTCAATTTATAAGAACTCCTGAAAACTTACTCCTCTGGAGAACAGAGGAAACATCCATTCTGATATGATAAAAGATATTTTCACATAGCAATAAATCTCCACTTTAAATTTTCTTAACACTGTAGTACTCTAAAAAGATAACATAATACTACCATGAAAAATCTTTGACACATTTAATATATAAACATGAATTTCCTACTAAGAGTAACTTATCTCTGAGCTTGAGATGAGGCATTTGAGAGACTCTGGGTTTTATCCCTAGCACTGCAAAAATAAAACAAAAGAGTAAAATTATCTTAAAGGCTGATAATTTTTAGATATACTCTTATTTTAGATAAATATGCATAGCCCTTAAAATTATGCTTGATTTTATGAGTCTAATACTTTTCTTATATGACACAAAGTAGGTTTTAATTTATTCTAAGTCAAAATATTTTTACATGTTGAATTTGTGGGCATTTCACTAAAAATATTTGGTTATATTTTAAGTTTTAGAGCAAATTACTTAGAAGCCAAACAGAAAAAATTTTTTTTAGAGAATAAAACATACATTACACCTTTTACTACCCAGAAATAATTTTTGTTATTATTCATTTTGGCATATTTACTTTGCATAATTTTATGCTAATATAGTTATATATTTGCAAATTTGGTGTCATGTTCCAAATCATACAAAGTGCATGCATGAACACTCATATGTATAAAGTTTTGAAAAAAAATTCCCCATTAATTTGTTAGGGCTTCCATAACAAAGTACCAACGGACTGGTTGGCTTTTAAAAACAACAACAAAAGAAAATTAGTGGAAAAAGTGGAATGATCAGTAGAGTTTGGGCTCCTGATATATATATCCTTATTGCTTTCTAGAAGTCATATTGATGCATGTATTAGGTAGACTTACATAGGAGGGCCTCTTCATAACTTTGGTATCACTAAATGGTGAAGACAGTTTTATTTTAGGTTTATTAGTTTCATCAGGGAAGAAAGGATTACTGCTGTTTGTCCTTTTATTTTCTTAATGATGTAGATTCTTGACACATCTATTATTAATTTGCATTTATACTTCTGAATTAGTTGTAACTGGACATGATATCTTTATTTTATTTATTTGGTTTTATGTGGTGCTGTGGATCGAACCCAGGGCCTCGCACATGCTAGGCGAGCACTCTACCACTGAGCCACAGCCTCAACCCCTGTACTTCTGAAATATTTTAATGAGCTACTTGCTGCATTTGCCTGGCCTCCCAGGCCTTCCTTTGAAATCTAAGTGGAAGCCTCCATGATCCTCAAACACCAGCATCCTGCAACACTGCAGAACCATGTGATTGAGACCTGTTTTAGTCAGCTTTTCCCCTGCTGTGACTAAAAGATCTGACCAGAACAATTTTAGGAGGAAAAGTTTATTTGGGGGCTCACAGTTTCAGAGATCTCAGTCCATGGACAGCAAGTTTAAGGAGCACTCAAGACAGGTAAGCACCCAGATAGCACTAGCTGAACAGCTGCTAACTTGGCCATGTGACGAACCATCTGCCGTTTCATCCTTCTGCCCTTCTGTGAGTAATAGAAGGTAGGATGACAATGAGGCAAAGCAGACTGCGAGGAGACTTATACTTAATCCCTCACAGAAGCTCAGCTTCTCGGAGAGAGGAACACAGAGAAGCGAACACTCAAAGACTCCCTGATTCTGCTATCATCACAGACAAGCTCTCTGTGCTATATACCATTTGTGTTGCTCTATTATCACCATGATAACTGCTGCTACTCCAGTTCCAATAGAGCTATTGGCATCCCCACAGAGAGACCACCTCTGAGGCCACCAAGAGACCTCATGCTACCAGCAGACCGTGGTCTGTTATTTCTGAAGGACTTGCTGGCTGGATGAAATGGAAATAGTACTGTTCTGTGTGTGTTAAGAGTGTGTTCAAAATAATTGCATTTGAAATGCATTTGGCTAGAGGATAGGAAAGGCAGCAGAATACAACAGACACTAGTATGGCAATATGTAAATCAATGGTTGTGCAACTGATGTGATTCTGCAATCTGTATATGGGGTAAAAATGGGAGTTCATATCCCACTTGAATCAAAGTGTGAAATATGATATATCAAGAACTATGTAATGTTTTGAACAACCTACAATAAAAATTAATTTAAAAAAAATGAAATGCATTTGGCTCTAGTGTAGTTCCTTGGACACAGCTGACAACAGCAGGCTCCATTCCTGGCAGGTGGGGGTGTGGGAGGGGGAAGAGTGTGGCAGAGGGAAGCTACTCACATGATGATCAGAGAGCAGAGAGAGACTCCACTCCCCAGATACAAATATATACCTCAAAGCCACACCCCCAATGAACCACTTCCTCCAGCCACACCCCACCTGCTTCCATTTACTACTCAGTTAATCCCATTAGGGATTAATTCACTGATTATGTTAAGGCCATGACCCAATCATTTCTCCTCCAAACCTTCTTGCATTGTCTCACACCTGAGCTTTTGGGGGACACCACATCTAAACCATGACAACACCAAGGTCTCCTGTCATCTCAAGCAGTAGCCAAACCTGTGGCCATGGATACAGCAACCTCTGAGTGACAGGGCAACTGAGCACCGTGAAACAACTTCTTAGGTCCTCTATGCAAGCAGAGTGCCCCAATGGTCTCTTTTCAAAGGAATTTTACATACTTGAACCTGAAATGGGTATGGTCTTGCCAATTCCTGAGATGTCCTCAAGTCATCTTTCCTACTATTTCTGGGTGAAATACTTAGTGTCTCTTTAATGACTATACTCTCTCTAACAAACACAAATTCCTTAACCCCATTTTTACTTGCACTTTTCTGGCCAAACTCCAAGTTTTTCAAATCTTCCTGCTTATCTTTCAGATCCTGACTATCATGTAAACTTGGCGAAATCTGCCAGTAATACCCAGGCTACCCACTAAATGCTGTACTGCCTTGAAATTCCTTCTTCCAGGTGAATTAATACATGATGTTTAAATTCAGCCTCAAAGAAATTCTCAGGAAATTGACAAAATATGGATAACTTCCTTGCTAGAATGTAACTTGAATGGCCACTAGTCCAATTTCAAATGGAGTCCTCTTTCTCCTCTAAAACCCTGTGAGTCTAATATTTACTATCATTATTTTTATCTCATGAGATAAAAACTCTAAGAGGGTTAGCAGTGAAAACTTATTTCTAATGCTCCTTGATGTCTGGGAATTCAATTGAGATGAAATTTTTATTAAGATAATTGTAGATTCATATGCAATTGTAAGAAATAATACAGATAGATCTTTGCTTTCTTTACCCAATTTATCATTATTTTATTTTCCACTTACTTTTACAATATATATCTTTTAAAACTATACTACACTGTCACAACTAAAATATCAATAAAATCCATTGATCTTATTCATACTTCCTTAGTTTTATGTGTACTAATTGGTATATGTAATTTCGTTCTATACAGTTTATAGGTAGATACATTCTGGGCTTCTAAATGACTGAGTCTCAAAACACTGGTGTCTGTGTTTTCCCTAGTGAAATAAAATAATAACTTAAAAATCCATCTTATTTAGTTTTTGCTCAATGCAGAGGCTTAAATAAAGACTTGGTTTAGGAAGTATATTTGATATATGATCCTAAGAAGGAGAATTATGGAAGTAGGGAGAGAAAGAAGGAGAGAGAAAAGTCCAAGATGAGAGTAATGATAATTACTATCATGGGAAATAGGGACTTGATTTTCCAGAACCCCTGGAAAAGAATATATATTTTTTCCCCTAGAAGATGGAAGCCAGATTTTCTAGTAAATGGATGGAACTGGAGACTAACATAAGTGAAAAAAGCCAACCCCCCAAAGTCAAAGGCCAAATGTTTTCTCTGATATGCAGAAGCTAACCCAAAATAAGGCAGAGTAAATTAAAAATATAGAAGAAAAATCAGTGGAATAAAGGTAGAGGAGGAGGGATGAAATAAGGGAAGAACAGTGGAATGAATCTGACCCAATTTTCTTATGCATATATGTGACTACACCACAGTGAATCTCACCATCACATACATCTGTAAGACAATAATTTTAAAAAAATATGTAAGTAAATAGCAGAAAGATTAGTAGATTAGAGGGAAAGGAAAGGGGGGATGTAGGATGGGAGGGGAAAGGGAAGTAATATGGAATGAATTAGAACAAATTATATACCATGCTTGTATAATTATGTCAAAATGAATCCTACTGTTATATAGAACTAAAAAGAACCAATAAAAAATGAAGATGGAAGCCATGACCATCTCCCCAGTTGCTTTTACTCAATAGTTAGTGAAGGTTACTCATCATGTTGTAAATTCCTCTGCACTAAGAGGATGAGCTTGAGCATGGAAAATTAAGACATGACAATGGAACCTGAAACCAACTTCAGGAATATGGCCATTGAGGTAGATAGAATATGGCCAGTTCAGATGAATATGAGTGCTTGACTTTGATGCCAAATACTAAAATCACAGGTAGACAAAGAGGATGTGATTCAAGACACCATGTATATCTACTACAAGCTCTCAAGTCTTTGTTGTTTTAAGGATGAAAGCATATTTTTTCACTTAATATGTCTCAAATCCCAAAGCTAGTAAACAATATTAGGATTAGAATTAGATTCAAAGTAGCTCAAATCCTGGTCCAGTATATTTTCACTATTGTTAACAAGGTTTTATTTTGTATTTATTTCAGTTTTGCAATAACATCACCTTTAAAAAGGTATCCTAAAGCCAATGAGAACATGAAACTGTACTAACATTATTATTCACCAGAGAAATGTAAATTAAAACCACAAAAGGTTACATCACACACTTACCAAATAACTAAATTTAAAAAGACCAACAACAACAAGTGTCTGCTAAGATGCAAACCATCTGGATTCCTCATATGTTACTGATCAGAGTTTAAAATGGTACATCCACTCTAAAAATCTGCTTGGAAGTTTATAATAAAAAATAATACAAAGTTCATGATCCATTTTGTCTATTAGGGGTTCTGTCTGGAGGCAAAATTACACAAGCAATTTGAGCATGAACTTGTTAATTTCAAGATTATAATAACTAGGTGGTTGTTTTATTCAGCTTTTTCACTGTTGTAATTAAAAGACCCAACAAGAACAATTTTAGAGGAATAAAAGTTTATTTGAAGGGTCACAGTTTCAGAGATCTCAGCTCCACTTCTTGTGGGGATCAAGGTGAGACACAACATCAAGGTAGAAGAGTGTGACAAAGTAAAGCAGCTCACATGATAAGCAGAAAGCAGAGAGATATTCCCATTTGCCAAATACAAATATATACCCCAAATCCATGCCCCCTAATGCCCCACCTCCCCTAGCCACACTCCACCTGTCTTCAGTTGTCAATTAATCCTATCAGATGATTAATTCACTGGTTGGGTTAAGGCTCCCATAATCCAATTATTTCTCCTCCAAACCTTCTTGCATTGTCTCACACATGAGCTTTTGAGGAACACCTCACATACAAACCATAACAGAAGTTCAATACTAAAAGGGAAGAAAGATAATTCTAAAGTATAAGAATAGCATCTGCAGAAATTTTCTGCAGGGATGAGAGTGAAACAGTACAAGAACACAAAGTTTCTTAGAGATGGTGGCCTTCAAAGCTTAGATTAATTTGGATTTTTAAGGAGAGGATAGGGATACTATAGAAAAAGGCTGCCTGGTTTTTTTTTTCTTGAAAATATATATTTTTTTCTTTTTTTCTTTATATATGACAGCAGAATGCATTATAATTCTTATTACATATATAGAGCACAATTTTTCATATCTCTAGTTGTATACAAAGTATATTCACACCAATTTATGTCTTCATACCTGAACATTGGATAATAATGTCCATCACATTCCGTCATCATTAATAACCCCATGCCCCTCCCTTCCCCTCCAACCCCTTTGCCCTATCTAGAGTTCATCTACTCCTCCCATGCTCCCTTTCCCTATCTCACTGTGAATTAGCCTCCTTATATTAAAAAAGAAAAACATTTGGCATTTGATTTTTTGGAATTGGCTAACTTCACTTGGCATTATCCTCTCTAACTCCATCCATTTACCTGCAAATGCCATGATTTTATTCTCTTTTATTGCTGAGTAATATTCCATTGTGTATAAATGCCACATTTTTAATCCATTCATCTACTGAAGGGCATTTAGGTTGGTTCCACAGTTTAGCTATTGTGAATTGTGCTGCTATAAACATTGATGTGGCTGTGTCCCTGTAGTAAGCTGTTTTTAAGTCCTTTGGGTATAGACCAAGGACAGGAATAGCTGGGTCAAATGGTGGTTCCTTTAACAGTTTTCAAGCAATCTCCATACTGCTTTCCATATTGGCTGCACCAATTTGCAGTCCCACCAGCAGTGTATGAGTGTACCTTTTTCCCCACATCCTTGCCAACACTTATTATTGTTTGCATAATCGCTGCCATTCTGACTGGAGTGAGAAGAAATCTTAGAGTGGTTTTGATTTACATTTCTCTAATTGCTAGTGATGATGAATATTTTTTCATATATTTGTTGATTGATTGTATATAATCTTCTGAGAAGTGTCTGTTCATGTCCTTGGCCCATTTTTTTATTGGGTTATTTGTTTTTTGGTGCTTAGCTTTTTGAGTTCTTTATATACCCTAGAGAGTAGTGCTCTATCTGATGTGTGAGAGGTAAAGATTTGCTCCAAAGATGTAGGCTCTCTATTCACCTCACAGATTGCTTCTTTTGTTGAGAAGAAACTTTTATTTTGAGCCCACTCCATTTATTGATTCTTGATTTTAATTCTTGTCCCACAGGAGTCTTATTAAGGAAGTTGGAGCCTAAACCCACATGATATAGATTAGGGCCTACTTTCTCTTCTATTAGATGCAGAATCTCTGGTTTTACTCCTAAGTCTTTGATCCATTTTGAGTTGAGTTTTGTGCATGGTGAGAGAGATGGGTTTAATTTGATTTTGTTGCATACGGATTTCCAGTTTTCCCCGCACCATTTGTTGAAGAGGCTATCTTTTCTCCAAGGCATGTTCTTGACACCTTTGTCTAATATAAGATAATTGTAGTTTTGTGGGTTAGTCTCTGTGTCCTCTATTCTGTACCATTGGTCTACCAGTTTGTTTTGGTGCCAATACCATGCTGCTTTTGTTACTATTGCTCTGTAGTATAGTTTAAGGTCTGGTATAGTGGTGCTACCTGCTTCACTCTTCCTGCTAAGAATTGCTGTAGCTATTGGGTCTCTTATTTTTCCAGATGAATTTCATGATTGGTTTTTCTATTTCTTTTTAGGAATGTCATTGGAATTATGATCAGAATTGCATTAAATCTATATAGTGCTTTTGGAAGTATGGTTATTTTGATAATATTAATTCTGCCTATCCAACAGCAAGGTAGATCTTTCCATCTTCTAAGGTCTTCTTTGATTTATTTCTTTAGGGTTCTGTAATTTTCATTATACAGATCTTTCACCTCTTTCATTAAGTTGATTCTGAAGTATTTTTTCAAAGCTATTAAAAATGGGGTAGTTTTTCTCGTTTCCCATTCTGAGGATTTGTCACTGATATACAGAAATGCCTTTGATTTATGGGTGTTGATTTTGTATCTTGCTACTTTGCTGGATTCATTTATTAGTTCTAGAAGTTTTCTGGTGGAGCTTTTTGGGTCTTTTAGGTATAGAATCATATCATCAGCAAATAGTGCCAATTTGAGTTCTTCTTTTCCTATGTTATCCCTTTAATTTTCATCTGTCTAATTGCTCTGGGCAGTGTTTCAAGAATAACATTAAATAGAAGTGGTGAAAGAGGACATCCCTGCCTTGTTCCAGTTTTTAGAGGAAATGCCTTCAAGTTTTCTTCATTTAGAATGTTGTTGGCCTGGGGCTTAGCACAGATAGCCTTTACGATGTTGAGATATGTTTCTGTTATCCCTAGTTTCTCTAGAGTTTTGAACATAAAGGGGTGCTGTATTTTTTTTTTGTGATGCTGGGGATTGAACACAAGGCCTTGTGCATGCAAGGCAAGCACTCTACCAACTGAGCTATATCCCCAGCCCTGTATTTTTTCAAATGCTTTTTCTGCATCTATTGAGATGATCATATGATTCTTATCTTTAAGATTTTAAGTCAATGATGTGATGAATTACATTTATTGATTTCTGTACATTGAACCAACCTTGCATCCTTGGGATGAATCCCACTTTATCGTGGTGCATGATCTTTTTGATGTTTTTGTATACAATTTACCAGGATTTTATTGAGAATTTTTGCATCTATGTTCATTAGAGATATTGGTCTGAATTTTTTTTTTTTTTTTGGATGTGTCTTTGCTTGGTTTTGGAATCAGAGTGATATTGTCCTCAGAGAATGAGTTTGGAAGTGCTGCCTTGTTTTCTATTTCCTGAAATAAATTGAAGAGTATTGGTATTAGTTCTTCTTTAGAGGCCTTGTAGAACTTGGCTGTGTATCCATCCATTCCTAGGCTTTTCTTGGTTGGTAGACTTCTGATGGCATCTTCTATTTTGTCACTTGAAATTGATCTGTTTAATTTTTGTATATCATCCTGATTCAATTTGGGCAAATTATATGACTCTAGAAATTTGTTGATGCCTTTGATATTTTCTATTTTATTGGAGTATAAGTTTTCAAGATAATTTCTAATTATCTTCTGTAATTCTGTAATGTCTGTTGTGATATTTCCTTTTTCATCACGTATGTTGGTGATTTGAGTTTTCTCTCTCCTTCTCTTTGTTAGTGTGGCAAAGAGTCTATCAATTTTATTTATTTTTTTGAAAAAACCAATTTTTTGTTTTGTCAATTTTTTCAATTTTCTTTTGTTTCAATTTCATTGATTTGAGTTCTGATTTTAATTATTTCCTGTCTTCTGAAGCTTTAAGTGTTCTTCTTTTTTTATGGCTTTGAGATGTAATATTAAATCATGTATTTGTTGACTTTTTCTTCTTTTAAGGAATGAATTCCATGCAATGAACTTTCCTCTTAGCACTGCTTTCATAGTGTCCCAGAGATTTCAATATGTCGTATCTGTGTTCTCATTCACCTCTAAAATTTTTTAATCTTCTCCTTGATGTATTTTGCAACCCATTGTTCATTCAGTATCATATTATTTAGTCTCCAGGTTTTGTAGTGGATTTTATTTCTTATTTTATCATTGATTTCTAATTTCATTCCATTATTATCTAATAGAATGCATGGTAGTATCTCTATTTTTTTGTATTTGCTAAGAGTTGCCCTGTGGCATAATATATGATCTAGTTTAGAGAAGGATCCAGGTGCTGCTGAGAAGAAAGTGTATTCTCTTGTTGCAGGATAAAATATTCTAAATATGTCAATTAAGTCTAAGTTATTAATTGTATTATTGAGTTCTATAGTTTCTTTGTTCAGCTTTTGTTTGGAAGATCTATCTAGTGATGAAAGAGGTGTGTTAAAGTCACCCAAATTTATTGTGTTGTGGTCTATTTGACTCTTGAACTTGAGAAGAGTTTGTTTGATGAACATAGCTGCTCCATTGTTTGGGGCATATATATTTATAATTGTTAGGTCTTGCTGGTGTATGGTTCCCTTGAGCAGAATGTAGTATCCTTCTTTATCCTTGTTGATTGACCTTAGTTTTAAGTCTGCTTTATTTGATATGAGGATGGAAACCCCTGTTTGCTTCCATAGTCCATGTGAGTGGTATGATTTTTCCCAACCTTTTACCTTCAGTCTGTGAATGTCTTTTCCTATGAGATGAGTCTCTTCGAGGCAGTATATTGTTGGATCATTTTTTTAATCCAATCTGCTAGTCTATGTCTTTTGATCGGTGAGTTTGGGCCATTAATATTCAGGGTTATTATTGAGACATGATTTGTATTCTCAGCCATTTCTGTTTATTTTTGGTATTTAACATGACTTGGTTTCTCCTCTGATTAGATTTTCCTTTAATGTAATCCTTCCCTCTGCTGATTTTCATCATTGTTCTCCATTTCCTCTTCTTGAAATATTTTGCTGAGGATATTCTGTAGTGCAGGCTTTCTAGTTATAAAATCTTTTAAGTTTTGTTTATCATGAAAGGTTTTTATTTCATCATCAAATCTAAAGCTTAGTTTTGCTGGATATGATTCTTGGTTGGCATCCATTTTCTTTTAGAGCTTGGTATATGTTGTTCCACGATCTCCTGGCTTCGACGTTCTGGGTTGAAAAATCTGCTGAGATATGAATTGGTCTCCCCCTATATATGATCTGATTCCTCTCTCTTGTGGTCTTTAAGATTCTATCCTTTTTCTGTATGTTAGGCATTTTCATTATAATGTGCCTTGGAGTAATTTTGTAGATATGGTGTCCTGTAAGTCTCTTGTATTTGGTTTTCCAATTCCTTCTTAATACTTGGGAAATTTTCTGATAGTATCTCATTGAAGAGATTGTGAATTCCCTTGGTTTGAATCTCTGTGCCTTCCTCTATCCCAATAACTCTTAGATTTGGTCTTTTGATTCTATCCCATAATTCTTGGATGTTCTGTTCATGGTTTCTAACTATCTTCACTGTGTTATCAACTTTATTTCCAGGTTGTATAGTTTGTCTTCATTATCTGACGTTCTTTCTTCCAAATGATCTAGTATGTTGGTTATGCTTTCTATTGATTTTTTTTCCTGTTAACATTTTTAGTTTTTCAAGGTAAGGAATTGTATACAAATGACAGTAGACCTTTGACTCTTTATTTTTATCTAAATAAAAGATAACTCAAGATGAATTCTTAAGGGAAAAAAAAGGAAGCTATGTACATAAGGGACTATATCTTCTTTCATCGTCTACTTGGAACCAGTAGTTGTGTTGCTGTCATAGAATCAGGGAAGAGATTGTGGTAAGTTGGAAGAGCTACTTAGGCTGCTGTTACCATTTTACCAGCAAACTACCTGCCATGCAATGCATTAACAGCAGCAATAGCTGCAACAATTGAGGGGCACTTCACATACATTCTGCCCTGAGCAGAATTCTTGTCAACATTAATATGAATGACTCCACCATATTTATTATATTATTCAATCGCATCATCCTTAATCTCTGGATCCCACCTAACTTCTTCTTCTGTTTGAGGGTTGAACATGTTAGATAGTTAGAAACAGTGATGCAAGTGGCTGAACAGAGGCAGCTGCAGCTAAAGCTGAAGTTTCAGTCTGTTGGGAAAGTCATGTTTGCAAATCTATAATAAAAGGGAATTCTGCCACGGCACCAAATGCCAAAGAGCCACTCATTTGTAAAGCCTGATGGGCTGCTGATGGAATCTGCAAACCTGTACCCTCAGCAAGTCTCGCCATTAATTGGAGACCAGTTGTTCCCAAGTCAATTCCAGTCCTTTTCAGTTCATTACTATCCAAAAAATGAACTAGCACTAGAAGCGTTGTATGTTCAGTAACATGACCAACTTTCATTGGCCTTCCTGCTAGTTCAAATCCATTAAGTTGTTTCAAAGCCTTTTTGGCACATTCTGAGTCAGAAAATGTAATAAATCCATAACCCTTAGAGCTTCCCGTTTCACTATCCATCATGAGCTGGATACTTTCAATTCTTCCAAATGGCTCAAAGATTCCCCAAAGCATATCTTCAGTTATGTTAAAGTGTAATGAGCCCACATAAAGTCTCATAGGTCCTGCGCTTCCCTTTTGTAAATTGTTTGCCATTGCTGCAGCTCTGGTTTTTTTTTTTTTTTTTTTTTTTTTTGCCTGAGATGCCTGTATTATGATCAACACTCCTAAAACTCGCTGGCCAGTTAATCCTATTGCTAGAGGCACTGACCTAACATCAATAAACTCCACATAAGCAATTCCTTTGGAACGTTTTGAATTTCTATCAGAAATAATCCTAACATCTCAAACCTTCCCTACTCTGGAGAAAAACTTCCAGATCTCTTGGTTGAATTCTTGCTGCCAACTGCATGCAGAAAACTGTCCTGGCATCTCTTTCCTCAGGAATTAGATTACCAATAGGTTCCCTCACAGGACTTTTATCTTTTCTGAATGGATTTTTGCTTCAGGAACTTCATCTGCTTAATTTGATGCTATGAGGCAACCCGTTCTTTCCTCAAATGGTACTGTTAAATTTTGGTCCAGAGTAGGGACTTCTGTAGTGGCCTTGGAATCTTTGATCTCGACTTCTTGAGTGGCTATGTCTCCTTTCTTTGCTTCTACTTCACTTCCATTCCTGGCTTTTGCTCTTTTTCCTTTCTCTATCTCTGCTTCGCTTTCTTTCGTTACTTTTGCTTCACTTTCATTCATGACTGTGACTTCTGCTCTTGCTTTTTCCCCTCTTTTTGCTACATTCTTCATGGCTGTTAGCAATGCTCAACTTGTTCTCATCCTTATGATTGACAGTTCACACTGGAATGAAAGGTGAATTCATGGGAGTCAGATATCGTTAGGCAAGACTTCTTGTAAGGAGCCTCAAGCATTGCTTCAATATCAGTATCTTCTGCCATTTTCTCTAAACACCTGTGTGGCCTTTTGGGTGCCTGTAGTTGTCCCGAGTCAGTTGTAGTGCTGCTGCTGCTGCTGCTAAAGGTGCTGCTGCTGCTGCCTGCCACCTCTGCAGCAGTTGCTACTGTTAAGCTCCTAGGCCCAGGTTGTGATACTGTCCAGCCCATATATCAGGCTCAGAGGGTCACTAGGCCCGAGCTAATCTAAAAGAAACAATGAGATTAGAAGAACCCGTACGTAGGAGCAGGATGGAGGCTTCCGCAGCACAGGATCCACCCCTGTGACAGCATGGGCAAGCTCCCCATACTCACATTCATTAATATACATATACACACACAAACACATGGGGTCTCCCCTCTTTTGACTTTTTAAATTTGATTTATTGTATCCTTCATTTCAAGGATTTCTGACTGTTTTTTTTTTCAGAGTCTCTATCTCTTTCTTGATGTAATCTTTTGCTACCTGTATTTGCTCTCTTATCTCATTGTTGGAGTTATCAATTTTGCCTGTATTTGCTCATTTAGATCATTCTTTAATTCACAGATAATTTTAATCATGAATTTTCTAAACTCCTTCTCTGACATTTCATCAATTTCGCTGTTCAGGGGTTCTGTTATTATAGTTTCCTGGTTTGTTTGGGGCACATTCTCCACCCCCCCCTTTTCATGTTTATGTGTCTTCCTTTCTTGCAGTGTGGATCTGAGATATTACAGTTTCTTCCCTATATTATCTGTACAGATTATCTGTACCTCACCTTGATGCAGGGCTTCCAGACCCTGCTAGTATCCCTCAATGAATGCTACTGCAAGTAGGTGCAAGTCAGTGTGCATGGATCTAGGTCCTTTGCAAGTCAGTGTGCTTGGATCTGGGCCACCGGGCTTGACCTCCCACTGGGCTTGACCTCCAGTGGTAGTCTGCTGGTTGGAAAGGGCGGTCCTGCACCAGAGGCTAGGCTCTGGTGGGTGTCTGCCCCGCAGGGGGAGGGATGAACGAGGCCTACTGAGAGGTAGGTCCCTTGAGGGCTGGTATGGGTGGTTTGGGCTGGATCTAGGCTCCCAGTAATCTGCTGGTCAGAAGGGGTTGTCCAGCACCTGCCTGTTGTTTTGATTAAAAAGAGAAGGAGAGTACCTGCTCCTCTGCCACAAGAGTGCTCCCTCTGTAAAGACACTTGTCTCATAGCCTACCCTGAGATAGTCTTATTAAGGAAAAAAAAACAAACTAAAATGGAAAGTAGAAGCAACAGAGTTCCTTTATTCACTCAGCCTTTGTGTTTTCTTCCAACAAATTCTATGATTAGAGACTAAACTGAAGCAAGCTGGTAAAAGAGAAGTATAGTATACAGAGTTTATCTTCTATCTGACAAAACAGAGGAAGAAGAGTGGGTTTGGGACTGAGAGGCAATAAATTAACAACTTGCATGTTCTTTAATTCCATTCCAAGGTTAATATTAAAGTGAACTTATTCAATATGTAAAGACTTGCATAAGAATGCTCATTATAACTTTATCCATAATAGGAAAACAAACAAACAAACAAACAAAAGTACAGTAAGGAAACAAACCACATGTCAATAAACAGGAAAATAAACTACTTACTTAGCAGTAAAAATAATTAATAACACAATATATATGAATCTTTTGAAAAATTGTACAATAAAGCACATTTGTATGAATTCATTTATATAGTTTTAGAACAGGCTAAGATATGGTGCTATGATCTATCTATCTGTCTGTCACAAATTATTTGCTACCACTATGAGAAAGTAAGTTTTAAGAGATGCAACAGTGTACATTTGGGATAGAAATATCCTACAACTTGATCTTGGAAAATTATGTCTTCATATATGCATAAAAAGCTAAGCTATTGATGCTGGAGCCAGAATCAGAACACTGCAGTACCCTATCCACCAATATATGACTTCACCCAAACTGCCTCCATCTTGGGACATTGCAGCCACTGCAATACCCTTCCTATGAGGTCATATTCACCATGGTACAATGGACAGGGCCCACTGTAGCACCTCATGCTACATTGCACCATCACCAAGCAGGCCTCCCAACACCAATCGCACAGCTCATTCTTCCAGTCTCATCTCTGAAAGTGGTTGCCTCCATCTTGGAACACGTCCACCACCATCTGGAGTTATCTCTACTGCCACCTCCACCACATTTAGATGTGATAGATTCCATCTTGGTACACTGACTTGGGCCTGGAAGCCAACATCAAGGTACCTACAGGTTTGACACTACTGTTGCCAACAACTACGGACATGGCCACTTCCATCTAGGGATAACAACCAGGACCTGAAAGACTATCACCAAGGTCTCTGTAGACCCAGTTGCACCAGAGGTATCCCTTGCAGTGTGCTAAAGACACCATCCTGTTGCAGAGGCAACAGGGAGACTTGCATGGGTTGCCTCTCTCTCTTTTTTGTCCTGCTAACAGAGAATCTTTTGATTCTCCTTTCAATTGCCCTAAAATCAAATACCTCTATATTCTCACAACCTACCTCATAAACATCACAGCCTACCTATCCCCTGTGTTCTCTCTCTCTCTGTGCATAATTAGAAAATATAAATTCTTATGCAAACCTACTATTTATAAGGTAGAAGATAACTGAACTCAACACTTCTATTTATAGTGACAAAACTGTAAATGACTAAATAGAAGCTAATAGACTTATGGCTGCATATTGGTTGCATTGTGTGCTGTAAACATTGATCTCCCATTTAAAGGTGAGGTATTGGTAACCTACAGAGACACTATAAGATCATAGGATAGAAACTGTAATATCTCAGATATGCACTGCAAGAGAGAAGACACATAGACAACATGAAAAAACAAGGGAGGAAAGTGCCCCAAATGAACCAAGATACTACAATAAGATAAACCATTGACAGCATAGTAGATGAAATGTCAGAGAAGGGATTCAGAATATACATAATTAAAATGATCTGCAAATTAAAGAATGACCTAAGAGAGCAATTTTAGGCAAAATTTGATCACTCCAAAAAAGAGATAAGAGAGCAAATACAGGTAGCAAAAGATTATGTGAAGAAAGAGATAGATTCTGAATATAAACAAACAAACAACAACAACCAAAAAAACCCCAGAAATTCTTGAAATGAAGGAAACAATAATCCAAATAAAAGACTCAATACAAAGAATCATCAACAGACTAGATCACTTGGAAGACAAACCTTAAACAATGAAGACAAAATATACAGTCTTGAAAACAAAGTTGAAGATTGTAAGAAACCATGAATAGAGCATCCAAGAATTATGGGATAACACTAAAAGACCAAATCTAAGATTTATCAGGATAGTGCAAGGCACACAGATACAAACCAGAGGAATGCACAATCTCTTCAATTAAATAATATCAAAAAAATTCCCAAACATGAAGAATGAATTGGAAAATCAAATACAAGAGGCTTACGGGACAAATCTACAAAATTACAACAGATCTACACAAAGGCACATTATAATGAAAATTACTAGCATACAGAATAAGGAGAGAATCTTAAAGACCACAAGAGAGAGGAATCAGATCACATATCGGGGGAGACCAATTAGTAAGTATCTCAGCAGATTTTTCAACCCAGACCTTGAGATCCTGGAAATCGTGGAACAACATATACCAAGCTCTAAAAGAAAATGGATGCCAACCAGGAATCTTGTATGCAGCAAAATTGAGCTTCAGATTTGATGATGAAATAAAAACCTTCCATGATAAACAAAAGTTAAAACAATTAACAGTAGGAAAACCTGAACTACATAACATACTTGGCAAAATATCCATGAGGAAGAAATGAAAAACAGCAATGAAAATCTGCAAAGGGAGGAACTACACTAAAGGAAAAGCCAATCAAAGGAGAAACCAACTCAAGTTATAGACCAAAAATGAAACAAAATGACCTGGAATACAAAATATATTTCAATAATAACCCTGGATGTGAATGCCCTGAACTCATTAATTAAAAAACATAGACTGGCAGATTTGAATTTTAAAAAAAGGCCCAACAATATGTCGCTTTCAAGAGACTCATCTTACATGGAAAAGACATCCATAGACTGAAGGTGAAAGGATAAAAAAACCATATCATTCACACAGACCACATAACAAGCAGGGGTTTCCATCCTCATATCAGATAAAGTGGACTTTGAACCAAAGTTATTGAAAAGCAATAAAGAAGGACATTTCATACTACTCAAGGGATTCATACACCAACAAGACATAACAATCATAAATATCTATGCCCCAAACAATGGGGCATCAATGTATATCAAACAAACTCTTCTCATCTTCAAGAGTCAAATAGACCACAACACAATAATACTAGGTGACTTTAATATATCTCTCTCACCACTGGATAGATCTTCCAATCAAAAACTAAACAAAGAAACTGTAGAACTCCATAAAACAAATGATAACTTAGACTTAACAGACATATACAGAATATTCCATTCATCAACAAGTGAATACAGTTTTTTCTCAGCAGGACATGGATCCTTCTCCAAAACAACCATATGTTATGCCACAAAACAAGTCTTAGCAAATACAGAAAAATAGAGATACTACCCTGTATTCTATCTGACCATAATGTAATGAAATTAGAAATCAATGATAAAATAAAAAATAAAATCTACTCCAACACCTGGAGACTAAATAATACTCTACTGAATGACACCTGGATAACAGAAAACGTCAGGGAGGAGATAAAAAAAAATGTTAGAGGTAAATGAGAACTCTGATAAAGTATATCACAATCTCTGGGATACTATGAAGGCAGTACTAAGAGGAAAGTTATTTGCATTAAGCTCATTCATTAAAAGAAGAAAAAGTCAGCAGATAAATGACCTGATATTACATCTCAAAGCCCTAGAAAAATAAGAACAAACCAACACCAAAAGTAGGAGAAGACAGGAAATAATGAAAATCAGAGCAGATATCAATGAAATTGAAACAAAAGAAACAATTCAAAAAAATTGACAAAACAAAAAACTCATTCTTTGAAAAAATAAATAAAATTGATAAACCCTTAGCTACATTAATGAAAAGAAGGAAAAAACACAAAGTACTAAAATTCCTGATGAAAAGGGAAATGTCACAACAGACAGTATTGAAATATTGAAGACAATTAAAAATTATTTTGAAAATTTATACTCCAGAAAAATAGAAAACCTCAAAGACATCAACAAATTTCTAGAGGAATATGTTCTACCTAAACTGAACCAGGATCACATACACAATTTAAACAGATCAATTTCAAGCAAGGAAGTAGAAGATGTCATAAAATGCTTAACAACAAAGCAAAGCCCAGGATCAGATGGATTCTCAACCAAGTTCTACAAGACCTACAAAGAAGAATTAATACCAATACTCCTCAAATCATTCTATGAAGCAGAAAGGAGGGATCCCTTCAAAACTCATTCTATGAGGCTAGTATCATCCTGATATCAAAACCAGAGACACATCAAGAAAAAAAAATTTCAGACCAATATCCCTGATGAACATAGATGCAAAAATTCTCAATAAAATTTTGGCAAATCACACACAAAAAACATATTTAAAAAATAGTGCACCATGATCAA
This sequence comes from Callospermophilus lateralis, assembly GCF_048772815.1. Taxonomy (NCBI): domain Eukaryota; kingdom Metazoa; phylum Chordata; class Mammalia; order Rodentia; family Sciuridae; genus Callospermophilus; species Callospermophilus lateralis. The sequence goes on from NC_135325.1 coordinate 14,242,683, forward strand.
GTGTGTGTGTGTGGGGGGTCATCCCAGGGATGCAAGTTTGGTTCAACATACAGAAATCAATAAATGTTTTTCATCATATCAATACACTTAAAGATAAGAATCATATAATTATATCAATTGATACAGAGTAAGCAGTTGAAAAAATACAGTACCCTTTCATGTTCAAAACACTAGAAAAACTAGGGATAGTAGGAAGATACCTCAACATTATAAAAGCTATCTATCCTAAACCCAAGGCCAACATCATTCTAAATTAAGGAAAATTGGAAGCATTCCCTCTAAAAAGTGGAACAAGACAGGGATGCCCTCTTTAACCACTTCTATTCAACATAGTTCTTGAAACTCTAGCCAGAGCACTTAGACAGATAAAAGATATTAAAATAATAGGAATAGGAAAAGAAGAACTCAAACTATCTTTATTTGCTGACAACATAATTCTATACTTAGAGGATCAAAAAAATTCCACTAGAAAACTTCTAGAATTAATAAATTAATTCAGCAAAGTAGCAGGATATAAAATCAATACTTATAAATCAAATGCATTTCTATACATCAGTGATGAATCCTCTGAAAGAGAAATTAGAAAAACTACCCCATTCACAATAGCCTCAAATAAAAAGTTGAAGAAAACCTTAGAAGATGTAAAGATGCCATGCTCCTGGAAGGGCAGAATTAATGTTGTCAAAATGGCCATACCCAAAATTCTATACAGATTCAGTGTGATTCCAATTAAAAAGCCAATGTCATTCTTTATAGATATAGAAAAAGCAATCATGAAATTCATTTGGAAAAATAAGAGACCCAGAATAGCTAAAGCAATCCTTAGCAAGAAGAGTGAAGCAGGAGGCACCACAATACAGAACTTAAACTATAGTACAAAGCTATAGTAACAAAAATGGCATGGTATTGGCACCAAAATAGACTAGTAGACCAATGATACAGAATAAAAGACATAGAGACAAACTCACATAAATACAGTTATCTCATGCTAGACAAAGGCACCAAAAACACACATTGGAGAAAAGATAGATAGCCTCTTCAACAAATGGTGCTGTGCTGGGAAAACTGGAAATCCATATGCAGCAAAATTAAAATAAACCCCTATCTCTCACCATGCATAAAATACAACTCAAAGTGGATCAAAGGCCTAGGAATTAGACCAGAGACCCTATGCCCCCCAGAAGAAAAAGTAGGCCCAATTCTTTATCATGTTGGACTAGGCCCCAACTTTCTTAACAAGACTCCTAAGGAGCAAGAAATAAAATCAAGAATCAATAAATTGGATGAATTGAGACTAGAAAGCTTCTCAGCAAAAGAAACAATCAATGAGGTGAACACAGAGCGTACATTTTGGGAGCAAATTTTTTACCACATGTACATCAGATAGAGAACTAATCTCTGGGATATATAAAAAAACTCAAAAAGCTAAACACCAAAAAAAAAAAAACCCACAACCCAATCAATAAGTGGGCTAAGAAGTTAAACAGATACTTCTCAGAAGAAGATAGACAATTGATCAAAAAATATATGAAAAAATATTCATCATCTCTAGTACTTACAGAAATGCAAATCAAAACTATTCTAAGATTTTTATCTCACTCCAGTCAAAATGGCATTTATCAAGTATACAAGCAACAATAAGTACTTGTGAGAATGTGGGGGAAAAGGCTCACTCATACATTGCTGGTAGGACTGCAAATTGCTGCAGCCAATATGAAAAACAGTATGGAAATTCCTTTGAAAACTTGGAATGGAACCATTTGACCCAGCTATCCCATTCCTTGGTGTGTACCCAAAGGACTTAAAAACAGAATCCTACAGTGATGCAGCCATATTAATGTTTATAGCAACACAATTCACAATAGCCAAACTGTGGAACCAACCTACATGGCCTTCAATAGATGAATGAATAAAGAAACTGTGATACACACACACACACACACACACACTCACAATGGAATATTACTTAGCAATAAAAGAGAATACAATTATGGCATTTGCAGGTAAATGGATGGAGTTAAAGAATATCATGCTGAGCAAAGTAAGCCAATCCCCAAAAAAAACAAAGTCCAAATGCTTTCTGTGATAAGTGGATGCTAATCCATAATGGGGCAGGGGGGCATGAGATAAATGGAGGAACTTTAGGTTAGCTAAAGGGATGTAGTGGAGGGGAGGGGCATAGAGATAGGAAAGATGGTGGAATGGGATAAACATCATTATCCTAAGTACATGTATGATTGCACAAATGGTGTGATCCTACTTTGTGTACTACCAGAAAAGTAAAAAAATTGTGCTCTATTTGTGTACAATGAATCACGGAGAATTCTAATGTCATGTATAACTGATTAGAACAAATATATAAATACATTTTTTAAAAAAGCTATTGAGGGGCTGGTGTTGTGGCTCAGTGGTAGAGCACTTACCTAGCATGTGTGAGGCACTGGGTTTGATTCTCAGTACCGCATACAAATAAATAAAATAAAGGTTCATTCAACATCTAATCTTTTTTTTAAAGCTATTGAGGGCTGAGGTTACGGCTCAGAGGTAGAGTGCTTGCCTATCATGCGTGAAGCACTGGGTTCGATCCTCAGCACCACTCTAAAATAAAATAAAAATATTGTATGCACGAATTAAAAAAAGCTATTGAACTCAGTTTCAGTTCTGACATATAAGGAACTCACAACAGTGATTTTTAAAAAGCCAACCAAACTGAAAAAAAAATGACTTTGTGGAGATATTGGATAACTGAGATCACAGGGAAAATTGCCATACTGAAATGTGGACAGGTGAATACAGAGAATCACAGATCAGCATAATGTCACCAGAAACTGCTGGAACCAGTAATTGGCAGCAACCCCATATGGGCAATTTTGACAAACTGCTGAAGGCTAAGTGTAGATTAGCTTGAGAGTCAAAAACTCTTAGGAGCTCAAACACTTGAGGGGTGGTGGTGGACATTTTTATGGATTTGACCTCTAGAAGATGTATTAGTTTCTGATAGAAAAGATTAGAGAAAAACCCTTCTTATAGACGGAGGAAACAGTAACCCTGTATAAACACAGAGAGAAGAAAAATAACACTTTTGAGATATAAACAAAGTATTCTCCAAGAAAGAGACCTATGTTGAAGGGAAAGTATTGTACTAAACCTTTATTGACTTGGGTAACGTAACTGGCCAGCTTCAGTCTCTCTCTAGCCTTCTAGTCTCATGTAAGAAGACAAGAAGGAGGAGGAGGAGGAGAAACGACATACTGAATGTCACAGCAAAAGGACTTAACCCTACTAAAAATGAGATTTGATAATAAATTATAAAAGGCTTCCCCTTCCTCACTCCTTACCACTAAATTTACACAGCTTCAAAAATATACTAATTATTTAAAATCAAAAGAGCCAAAAAACAGACATTCTGTTCAAGAATGATTTCTTAGGTAAATACAAAGAAAACTGGGGAGGGGAGAAAAACAAGGACACTAGTGGGCTATAAATCCTCTTGTACTAACAACAACAGAAAATATTGGACACAGTCCAATGACAAAGACTCTATCCTTGTCCAAACTTTAGAAAGGCTCCTTTGATGCTTTTTTTCACTTGACCTCATTCTTGGGCTTTGTCTTTAGCCTGCGTATCCAGTTTTAGCAAGAATTCTGTTAAAGCAATTTAGAATGAATACTCTCCTTTGTTATCTGATCATCCCGGCCTGCAAGAATTCTATTATGTCACTTTAGCAAGTATCTTTGATGTCTCTTCTTAACAATCCTGCTTAAAGTCTCACAAAGTTATTTCTTGAATGTCAACAATTGGATTCTAGGTGTATATGAAAAAGCAAAAGATCCCACTCACATAACTAATACGATACTTAAAAAGAAGAACAAAGTTGGAAGACTAATGCTATTGTTTACAAGACTTATTATATAAAACTATACTAATCATGATATTGTGATATTGGCAAAATAAAAAACAAATAGTTCAATGGAACAGATTCAAGATCTCATAAATAAACCTTAACAAATGTAGTCAACTGGTTTTAACAAAGGAGCAAAGGCAATTAAAAAAAGAAAGGATGATCTTTTCAACAAATGTTGTACATTCATGTGTGAATATGCATATACCCCTTACACCTTTCATAAAAATTAACTGAAAGAGAAACATAGACCTAAATGTTAAATGCAAACTAAAACAAAAGTTTTAGAAGATAACAAAAAAGAAAATCTATATCTCCTTGGGTTTGGCCATACTTCTTTCCATATAACACCCAAAGCATAATCCCTTAAAGAAGTAAAAATGATAAGTTAAAAGCCTGGAGGAAACTTATATGCATATTGCTAAGTTAAAAAAAAACTTTTCTGAAAAGGCAAATATCAGTGGTTGCTGGGGATTGGGGAAGATGGAAGGACAATAATAGGTAAGGAACAGAAGAGTTTTAGAGTAATAAAACTTTTTTAAATGATACTACAATGGTATATATATATATATATATATATATATATATATATATATATATATGGAATTATAGATTTGTTAGAACCCATAGAACTATACATCCTAAAGAGTAGATCTTAATGTGAACTATGGACATTAGTTAATAGTAATACATCAAACATTGGTTCAATAGTTATAAAAACATAAAACACTAGTGAAAATACTAATAATAGGGTATAGTGTACGAAGTAAGATATGTAAAATACAGGAACTCTATGCCATGTTCTCAATTTTTTTCTAAATTTAACTATTTTTTAAAAGTGTATTAATTTTAAAATAATCGAAATCACTGAGTTGTGTATCTAAAATTTGTCCATTTTAGTCTAGGTTATTTGTGCTTCAAGATAATATGAAATGGCTTTAGAAATTAAAAATCAATTTAAAACCTCAAAACACAAAACGTTTTGAGTGAAACTCCCTTAATGAAAGAAAAAATATTGAGATTAATATTTGAAGAAATTGGAACCCATCACTGTAGAATTATTATTGAACACAAAGACTATAAATTCCAGGTATGGAACCAGAAGCTTCAGTATATGCACATTGTAGCATTCATTTTCTTAATCATTATTTCAGGTTATTTCTCCAGAAAAACATGACCAAATGTTCTCTGGTTATTTAGTGTCATCACATAACATAAAAAATGCCCACTTCAGCTAAACCTATAAATTTATACATGATATACTTTAAAGATAATCTTTTGCAATGTTATTTGTTGTTCCCTGAAATGGCTATACAGTACTCAAATCAGAAACCAGAAATCTGTACCTTTTTGTTTTCCCTTTGTAAATGTCTAATGCCAAGGCAAAGTGCCATCAGGTAGGCTTTATGAATGTTTGCCTGGAAGCTTAAATTGAGAGCTAATCCTCTGGGCTTGGATTATTACCTGGATAATTCCTTGGAATTCCTTTTGAAGAAAACAATTAAACACACTATTGATTTATTTAATAACAGACATAAAAGCATATTCATTGATAATATGTGTGGGGACTGTAGTTGTGGCTCAGTAGTAGAGCAGTTGCCTAGGACATTTGAGGCACTGGGTTCAATCCTCAGCACCACATAAAAATAAATAAAATAAAGGTATTGTGTCCATTTACAACTAAAAATTTTTTTAAAAGAAAAAAATTTTAGTAGAAAATGCAAATGAAGGCATTTTAGCCAAAGAATTAGAACTAGGGAATATATTCAAATTCTAGCGGTTCTAGAAAGCATTTTCCTAGCTCCCCACAGAACTGGACTTTATAGAACTCATATAATCATGATGCTGAGGGAATCATGATGCTGGATCTGAATACTTGTGTGCTCATGTTTTTCATCTAGTCAGTCCAAATGAATGATTTTGTTTTGAAAGGGTTTCTCTCACAAGGGTCCTACAAACCTACAATATATAAATACCAAAGGCTTTAAACAGCTTTGAAAGCTTAGATACACAGAAAAGATGATATTATTAGAGTATTTACATAGATTAAAATGTCAACATTTTGAATAGCAATTAAGGTTGTGCCAGCATTTCTTTTGTAAAGCTTTATTTTTCAGGGATTCATAATTCAACATAATAATCATTTCCCATATAAAACTTGGCTCCCAAATTCACAGGATGCCAGGGTTTTATTTTAATCTCAAAATAAAGCAAATTTGAATGTTTTAAGAAAATGACACAGTATCTTACTTTGTTTTTTGCTAAGCAAAAAAAAAAAAAAGACTTTTGGTATTATTTTTCCTACTAGCTATTACAATGGATAAATGTTTCTTTAGTATTAGTGATTAACTAAGTGCCTAGTGATTGTATATGCATTTTCATGAATGCATGATGCAAAGAACCAGGAATGCTCAATCTAGATGACAATTGCCTTCTAAAGACTTTTGGGTTCAACAGAGTAAATTTGCTCTGTATGGGCATAATTAGATTTGTTTTAAGACCACAAGTAAACAGTGAAAACAGCAGAGGGAAAATATTCTTTCAAGTGAATTTGTCCACAAAGCTGCCTTAGTACACACTAAGTTATGGCCTTAATTTTTTCCCCTGAGAATTTTCTAAAAGAGCTCTTCTTAGAGATGTTGAGGAAAGGACTCTGACAGTAAATGAGATTCCTTTAA